>NW_006921754.1:1311293-1405366 GCF_000298275.1 Orycteropus afer afer | reverse complement strand
GGTTTGGTTTTTTTGGGTAATCTTTATGGGAGCAGATTGCCAAGTCTTTCCTCTGTGGAGCAGCTGGGTGGGTTCCGTGGGTTCGAACCGCCTTTCAGTTGTCAGCCTAGCTCTTAGAATTTGCACCACCAAAGCACTTGAGTTACTGGGAAGGTGGTGATTTCAACATGGGAATGTTCTCATTCCCCAACCCATTTATTTTTAGGTTCAAAGTCCACCAGCACTTCTGTCTTCCTAATTTCTCCCCTCTAAAGTATGTGCTTATCGATTGCCTGCTTTCAATTAGAGTTCCTAATCGCACCATCCAATTAGACGCTGAGTTCTGAGAAGGCAAGGTTTTTGTTGTAACATTGCACAGGTTCCCCTCCCGAGATCCCCCAACCCCATTAACTACAATCTCTTAAAAAGTTTGATGTAGTTTAGTGAGTGGAGTTTTGTAAAGTAAGTACTGAGTGCCTAGTGTGTGCCAAGCCATGTGTCTGCAGTAGGTGGTGAAACGCCCACGTGGCAGCCACCTAGGCGGAGGGGTGGAAGACTGGACAGAGGAAGAGATGATGAAAGAAAGGAGGAGCAGAAGAAGGAAGCGGGCGGGGATGTGGGGAGAAGAGGGAGGAGCTTCAAGCGGCGGCCGCGCGGCCTACTAGGCCCCTGCTCGGGTCCCGTGGCTACATGGCTTCGGTCTCCGCTGCAGTCTCCTCGGGCCACAGGGCCCGAAACCTGCTGCAGTTCCTGCGGCTGGTGGGGCAACTCAAGGTGAGCAGGCGCGGGTTCGGGCTGCCGGGGTCGGGAGGCGGCCGCGCGCGGAGAGCGGCCCGGGCGGCGGCCTAGCACGCGGTAAGATGGGCCGGACCCGGCGGCGGGGCTGCTGAGCTTCCCGCCCCCTTTCGGCCTTCCTTCTTTTCCTTCCTCCCGGCCACGCGGGATTGGGGCCAGGAAAGCACCTCGAGATGCAGTCGCTCGTGCTGCACGGTAGGCGGAGGAAGAGAGCCGGTGGAGGGGGCGCAGCTGGGTCACTGGGGCCGGAGGCTGGTAGTCTGTCATCCATGAGTGGCCTGTGTCAGAAGATAAACCTGGCGCTCCCAGCACAGCCGCCATGGGGGTGGGGTGGGGTTCAGGAGAGCCTCTTGTGCAGTGATACGTTCCGGGGCCCGCGACCCGGTGACTGGGGGTGCTTCTGAGCGGCGAGTGAGAAGAATAGAATCCATCGAACCTGCGGATTTCAGTGGGGTGCTTTAAATGTGTCTCCGTTACCTCCAGAAACACGATACTAAACGCTCTGCCATCGAATGGATTCCAACTCAAAGCGCTTTGGGACAGAGTAGAACTGGCCCATAGGGTTTCCAAGGAGCCCAGGTGGTGCGATGGTTAAGCGCTAGGCTGCTAATGGAAAGGTGGGTTTCCGCTCCTTGGAGGAACGGCGTGGCAGCTGTTAGCCTTGTAAACCTTATGGGGCAGTTTTACTCTGAAACACGTGGTGGGGTCGCTGAGTCAGAACCGACTGGATGGCAACGTTCCTCCCCTCCCCCTTTAGTCTCTAAGGAAGCAGTCTGCCGCATCTTTTTCCCGCGGAGCTGCTGGTGGGTTCCAGGTGGTGGGTCTGCGCCACCAGAACACTAGAATTACGCCATAGGCACCCCTTTCCCTAATTCAGGTAGTGGTTTTGCTGATGGCTTTGTTCAGATCAAAGCAGATGGTCCATTTCATTCCATTGTTGCTTCTGTTGACAACATTCTGTAGAAGTTTAGAATTCTGAGGGGAAAACGCAGTCTCACCCCATTACAGAATCTTACGTACAAGGAAGAGTCGCGTTCAGTGGTAGCGCCAAACAATTAAAAATGATTTTATTGTTATGCTGCAGAACTGGGGAGTTTGTCACTTCAGAACTCTCACCACAGTGTTTTCTACTTGTATGAAATGAGGTCGTTCGGAGGCAAAAAGCCCCAACTCTTGCAGTTATGAAAAATAAGACTGATTTGTTTTGTCTTTATGTCAATAAAAGGACTGGTAGCATAGTGCCTAAGGCACTTGACTGCTCACCAGAAGGCTGGCAGTTCAAACCCACCAGCCACTCCTGGGAAGGAAGGTTGGGCAATCCTACTTCCGTAGTGATACTGACTCGGAAACCCAAGGAGGGGTCGCTATGAGTCGTGGCCCACTCGACAGCACATAACAACAACAACAATATGTTCTTAGTTGCTAGAACTTGATTCAGACTCATGGTGGCCCCATATGTTATAGGGTAGAGCTGGTCCATAGGATTTTCTTGGCTGAAATCTTAACTGAAGTGAATTGCCAGGCAGTTCCTAGGGAAGGTGGAGGAGGTGCTTATTGCTGGGTGGGGCTGTTGTTGTTGTTATGTGCCGTCCAGTCGAACCCAACTCATACCAGCCCTTCCTTGGGTTTGCGAGGCTGTATCACTACGGAAGTAGATTGTCAACCTTCCTTCCGAGGAGTGGCTGGCTGGTGGGTTTGAACCGCCAGCCTCCTGGTTAGCAGTAAAGTGCCTTAAGCACTATGCTACCAGAGCTAGTGGAGTACAAACCGTTTGTATCATCTGGGGACCTTTGAAAGACTTGTATAAGTTCTGGGATCATACATCAGTAATCCAGAATATGGAACCCTGGTGGTGTAGTTGTTAAAGCAGTTGGCTGCTAACCGAAAGGTTGGCAGTCTGAATCCCTGAGCTGCTCCATGGGAGAAAGAGGCAGTCTGCTTCCTAAAGATTTACAGCCTTGAAAACCTGGTGGAGCAGTTCTGCTCTGTCCTATAGGGTCCCTGTGAGTCAGAATCGCCTCAGTGGCAGTGGGTAACATCATGACATGACACTGCTTCTGTGCCCCTACCCTATTCCCTGGGTGTCTGTAAAGAGTGTGGCTTGTGGTTTAAATGACAGTTACTTATTAAAATTCCCTTCCTGTACCTCTATCAGAGGGTCCCGCGGACTGGCTGGATATATAGAAATGTGGAAAAGCCGGAGAGTGTATCCGATCACATGTACCGGATGGCAATTATGGCTCTGGTGACCAAAGATGACCAACTTAACAAAGACCGGTAAGCTGATGGGAATTTTGACCCTGTGAGGGTCTCTGAGAAGGAGCCCTGGTGGTGCAGTGGTTAAGTGCTCATCTGCTAACGAAAAATTCATCATTTCCAACCCCCCAGCCTCTCTGTGGTAGAAAGATGTAAAGTCTGCTTCTGTAAAGATTGACAGCTTTGGAAACCCAATGGGACAGTTCTAGTATGTACTGTAGGGTCACTCCAAGTCTGAACCAAGTCGACAGCAGTGTGGTTTTTTGAGGGTCTCTGGCCCATGGATATGCACCACTTTCATGTCTGAAGCCTGTGTCAGATTTTTTTGTATTGGTTTGTATGTCATCAAAAATAATTTGAGACAAGTCATACAGATTCTGGGAGTGGGGTGATTACAGTGTATGTTGATTGCTTCAGATGTTGCAAATTGGCTCTGGGTTTCATTTTGGCAACTGATAGAGCCTTCCTTGGTCTCAGAGGAAATCAGGTATGATTTTAGCATTTCCATGGCCTTGAAAGTGAATGTTTTTTGTCTAAAATTATGTTAGTACGTTATGACTTTTATTTAACCCCATTTATGGATAGAGGCACCCACTTGCAAGGTGGTTATATGGTGTTACACACGCAAGATACAGCTGAGAAGGAGATATCGTCTCTCCTCCCCCTTCAGCCAATCAACAAGTGTTCAAATGCTTTCTTAAGCAAAGGCCAAATATTTAGTATTAATGTAAGGAAATACATAAATCCCACATGCATTACACAGGCCCAAAGTAACTTCTGTAAAATGTACCAGATAAGTTATGTTAGAAAATTAGCAAAATATTATAAAAGTTGGAGTGATCTTGGGTGATCTTAATGGAGGAGGCAGAATCCAAGCTCAGCTCTAAAGATGCTACATAGGGAGGAAAAGATGAAAAGGTGCAGCATACAGAAAGGTGTAGAAACTAAAGCCGCATGGGAGAAAGTAAAGGTATGTTTTGAAAATGATAAGCAAATCAGTTTTGATTGTGGCAAAGGGTTCATTTAGGGAGTCTCTGGTGGCATAGTGCCTAAGGCATTTGGCTGCTAACTGGAAGGCTGCCAGTGCAAACCCACTAGCCATTCCTCAGAAGGAAGAATGGGCAATCTACTTCTGTAGAGATGCTGCCTTGGAAACGCAAAGAGGGGTCACTATGAGTTGGACTTGACTCGATGGCAGTGAGGTTTTTTTTTTTTTTTTTTTGTTTTGTTTAGGACTCTGATTACTTTATGGAAGATGTGGAACTGAAGACATTTTTTTGGCAGGTAGCACAAGATGCAAGTGGTGTGGCATGGAATTGAACCTGGGAGTAGTCTGTGTTTGAATTGGATGTGGGACTGGAAACAGGGAAACATTAGGGGAGGATGTTAGGCCCTGAACTGCCCTGGTAATAATAATGGGCATGTAAACTCACTGGCTCTCTCGAGTATTTACCTCATGACCTGCCTTTGTTACTTTGATGATTATCATCATCATCACTAACCTCATTATCACTAATCATCTTAGCCATTTGGTGAATGATTAGCGTGTGTCAGGAACACAAATGATCAAATTTAATTTTCTGAATAACCTCAGGAAAAAATGATAAAATGAAGACTGATGAATGGTGAAATTGAACATTTCAAGAAGTTAAGTAACTTGGCAGAGGTCACACAGCTTATAAGTAGTGGTTGCTGGATTCAAACCCAAGTCTGTCCACCCCCATCCCAGGACTCTGTAACTACTTCCTTTTGATAATCTAACTGGGCCAGAAGCAAGATTTTAAATACAGAGGAGATACTTGTTTCTGTTTCAGTAAAAATGCTGTAACTACATCATCTACTGGCTTTGTAAGTTGAAGTAATCAAACTTTCACAGTAAGATTTGAGAAACTAGCCATTTAAAAAAAAAAAAAATTAATGCTAACAGTAATTTCCCCTGCATTCTTAACGTATGATGTTGAATATTAACTAGCAGTTTTGATTCAGAACTTTTGTAGGCTGGAAGAATATTATTACTTTAGAAACTACTGTGAGGGTGGAGAGAGAAAAATATGTAACTTTAAAATAGTGTAGAGAAGGTACTTATAGTGCATATGATTCTGTGTAATTATTTTAACATTTCTCGCCTGGTTAGATGTGTACGCCTAGCCCTGGTTCACGATATGGCAGAATGCATCGTTGGGGACATAGCACCAGCAGATAACGTCCCCAAAGAAGAAAAACATAGGCGAGAAAAGGTCAGTGTTGATTAATGCAGAAGGCTACTAGAAAAACTTGTGGCTCAAGAGAAGCTAAGTTCATTAGCCTGTTGCAGTAAGGAAGAACACTGCCTTGATAGAGAGTCTTATTGGTGGCTTAGGAAGGGAAAGGTCAGGGAGGGTATTTATACGATTTTAGCACCTGGGCTGGAGAATGTTAAAAAGGATCTTACAAGATAGACAAGTAGTTTGGGTTGGACAGAGTTCAAGACATCATAATCCTAGATTGGTGGGAACAGTCAGGCAGTCTTAAGAGTCTTGACAAATAAGCTGTTAATTTTAATAAGTAAGTTAATTTAGATGGCTGACTGTCTTATCTTCTAGAAGCAAGGATTTCCTGGAATAAGCAGCTAAGTTATTTTTGCTTGTTCTCAGCTTTGTTTAACACAGGGACAGAAAATTAGGTTGATTTCAGTTCTAATTAGTCTGTGGACATAGATAGTATGGCTTTCCTTAGAATAAAGGAAAGAGCTGAAACAGTGAATTTGTGGGAATTTTCCTGGCTAGTAAAGCTAAGGCTACTACCCATCTATATCAGTTTGTTGTACTGTGATGGTTTGCATGTTATTGTAATGCTGGGAGTGATGCCACTGGTATTTCAAAGACCAGCAGGGTCACCCATGGCAGACGAGTTTCAGCAGAGCTTCCAGACTTAAGGTATTTTGGGAAAGACTTATGGAAAGTAGGCAATGGAAACCCTATGAATCACAATAGAACGTTGCTGACTCCCTTGCCCTGCCCATCAGGAAGGGTCAGAGATCAATCTCTGAAGGAGGATACCATGTTTGATGATGTGCAGGGGGCCAGCAGGAGCAAGGGAGACCCTCAGTAAGATGGACTGACTCCGTAGCTACAACAGAGGGTTCAAATATGCCTTGTGAGGATGTGAGGATGTCGTAGAACCGGGAAATGTTTTGTTCTGTTGTAAATAAGGTCGCCATGAGTTGGAGTTGGCAGCAGCTAAACAGCTGTCGTCATCATCATCATCATCATCAAATCTATTTGGACAAAAAAATGTTCTACAAGTCACAAGTATAATTGTTATTATAATTATTAATTAGTAAATTCCAAGTTATTCCTTTAAGTTAGTGGTCTACAGAAATAAAAATACTTGTATTATTAACAAATGAATACCATCAATAAAGTATTAAAGAAATATAAATTTATACTCTAACCCAGAGCCAAGGGCCAAAAAGGGAGGCATCTTTGAAGCAAAGGCTGGAAAATTGAGGAGGGCTTTCTTCAATGTGACATGGCTGGTTCTCAAGTCAGGGATTATCACAAGCTACTTTCACTGTAGGTTAGGGAGATTGGTCCTAGGTTGCTCAGTGCAGAGAGCTTTTATCAAGGTAGTTTAACAGAGGATGGGCTTCAGTAGCTATTTTCAGACCTGGAGAGACTGGAGCTCAGTGGCCAGCAGGCTTTTTGCTGCCACTAAATTAACCATAAGGTAATCCACAAGGAATTAGTCCTGATTTAGGAGTTCCAACGTACTTTAAAATATGAGAAAAATGGCAGTAGCACAGGCAATGTGCCAGGGAATGTATTCTTTCTGACAAAATACAGGCTGACCATCATGCAGGAGATGGGGAAGAAGCAGAATAAATTGTTCTTTAATGAGTCTAGACCATCATCAGTAACCAATTCCTGGGATGATTCATGGAATCAATATAAAAAGAAACCCCGTTGCTCAAGATTCTGAATTGCAGAAAGGAATTACTCCTTCAGTCAGAGGTTGATAATGACTATAACATGGGGGGAGTAAAACCTTTCAGCTCTGCAGGTCATTTCAGGATATGTGAGGGGAAATCTGGACATTGTTATGAAGAAATAATATGAAGAATCTGAGATACTCATAGCCCTTCAAGTGATGAGGAAGAGTGGAGAAACATAACACAGAGGAAGAAGAAAAACTCCCTGTAGATGTTCACAATGAATTTGAGATTCACCGTGCAGAGAAGCAAGCAAGATCTTTCTGAAGAAGAACCAGAGTTGGTAGGAAGGGCCTCCAAACATTGGAGGTGAGAAAAAGCCTAATGCTGTTGCCCTGTGAAGAGCTGGGTCCTGGCTAGTAACCCACCTTCCCCATGGAGGGGCAGAGAAGGGCCCTGAACAGCCAATCGAGGTGCTGCTGTCTTCCTGGACTCTATCTTGGCTCTGATGAAAAACCTTTCAGGCCTCATTAAACCTCCTAATTGCTACCCACTCCTGCTGACTCACAGGGGAATACATGTCATAATTAGAAGGGACCAGAAAACATTTTAAAGAACCATAAGTTCTTGAACAGAAAAACAAAGGCTTGGAGAAGGTTGATATTCCATTACCTCTTCCTGCTGTTGGTCAGGATTTTAGAAGAGAGGAAGATCCTGGAGGTGAATGATTCTTAATGCAGATGGTGTTTATGAACAAGATTTGGATGTCTGAACTGTGCATTCAGATAATTAAGTGAGGGTTTCTTGGCTCAAGATGAACATACAAAGTGAGAACCAGGAAGCGTCATCTGCCACAGGCTTACTGGTGGGATCATCAAGACTTTAAACTGAAATGGGAGGGTGGAAAAATACTTGATAAACTGGAAGGCTGATTGTTTTGTAGGAGAATAGGTAATAAGATAAAAGAGAGTTCAAAGGTATAGAAGAAAACATTCAGGAAGGGGACCAAAAGCAGTACCTGTAGCCTGGTCCCCTTCCTAAACATAATAAAGTAAGTTTACATTATAGTCTAAGTTGGACTATAATATAAATGCCATCTGATAGGGATTATCACAATCTAGTGGGATGGAACTTGAGGCTGGAATATAGCAATGGTGGGTTATATTCCTTTGCAAAGGGAAAAACTTAAGATGAGAGACAGAGTCATGATGTGTATGTATTAAAATGGTTAAAGGTGCTAAAGAACTCCTGGGGAGGTTACAAGGAGAGAAGAATGGAGCTTTTATGGGAATGAACATGACAAGATGGAGAAAATGAAAAATAATAGCTTATTATTTGCCAGGTAATAAGCACTATATGTATGTATATGTGTCTACCAGCCACTCCTCACAAGGAAGGTTGGGCAATCTACTTCTGTAGTGATACTGCCTCGGAAACAGAAGGAGGGGTAACTATGAGACAGGTCTGACTCGACGACACACACACAGTTTGGGGGTTTATTAGGTAAGCAACAAGTTACAATTCTTTGATCAGAACAGCCTCCCTTCTGCCATGCCTGCAGACAAGGCATGGCCTCTGCCCTGCTTGGCAAATGTTATAAACCACCTTTAGCTCTGCCAGTAGGCATACCCTCCTCTGCCATTAGGATGTAATCTTTGTGGGAGCAAATCTCCAGAATTGTCTCCTGTGGAGCTGCTGGGTGGGTTTGTACCACGAATCTTTCAGTTAGCGGATGAGTGCTTTAACTATTATATCACTAGGGCTCTTTTTTTTATAAATTAACCATTACGACAGTCTTACTAGGTAGGTACTCTTATTAACCCCATTTTACAGATGAGAAACGTGAAGGACAGAGAGCTTAAATAACTTTCTCAGGGTTCCACAGCTAGTAAATGGCCAGGCAGCATTTTAAACCCAGTATAAATCTAGACTCTCTGCTTAGCTATTAATGTTTATTCTCATCAGTGGTAAGTGAATGATGAGTACTGCTTTTAGATACTTGTCACAGAGCTGGCACAAGACATATGCTGAAGCTTCACTCAGCTCACTACTTTTGGCAAATTTTTTACATGCTTTGCTACCAGAGGAAGGAGCTGGAAAATTGTCACTCTGAATTTATGTCTGAACAACAAGGTGAAACTCAGAAAGGAAGCGTGAGTTGGGGGTTAGGCTCAAGATTGGGAAGGGAAATGTACCCTGGACTTTAGTGATGTCAAATTCAGAGAGTTCATTTAAAAAGATAGGCATGATTCTATGGCACATGTCACTAAACTAGGGATATTGACAGCCTACCAGTTCTCAAAAATGCAATTCTGATTGTATAATATCAAATGATATCAATCATGAGAGCCCTCCAATAAACAAATTAAAATATTTTTTTCTGATTATGAAAACAACACGTTGATCATGCGACATTTTACGTAGTACGAAAGAGCATATTACAAACCACTCAGAATCTCACGATCCTTCGAGTCTTTTCCTGTATGCATATGTTTCACTTATTTAGCATATTTAGCATCAGCTCTTTAGTCTAAAGTGTTTTACTTTATTTTAGGTTAATGAAATTGCCACTTTTGTAGGCAGCAAACCAAACCAAACTCACTGCTGTTGAGTTGATTCAGACTCATAATGACCCTCATTGAATTTCTAAGGCTATAAATTTTTACAGAAACAGACTGCCTCATCTTTCTTCTGTGGAGCAGCTGGTGGGTTTGAACCACCAACTTTTGGTTAGCAGCCAAATCCCTTAACCACTACATACCAGAGCTCCTTTTTTTTACGGGCAAAGGAAGGGTCAGATACTGGCATTTTCAAATGGTTCAGTCAATTTTATTGTAAACATTTTTCAGTGTCATTAAAAATTCTCTGTACATTGCTATTTTTCATTAACTATATCACATATTTGTGCCATAATTTGTTAAACAATTTTCTTACTGTTAATTTCTTCCAAATTTTTTTCTGGAATGAGTATCTTTGTATTCAAATATTTGTCCATGTTTCTTACTTATTTCTCCAGATAGATTCCTAGAAACAAAATGACTGGAACTAAATATATTAGACTAGTTACACCTTTTGTTTTCATGTTAAAAGTTAAGAAACTGTTGATTGAAAAATAGTATTGAAATTTTTTTTTTTTAATTTTTATTGTGATTTGGGTGAAAGTATACAGAGCAAATTCATTTTCCATACAGCAGTTCATACACATTTTGTTTTATGACATTAACTGCAATTCCCCACAATGTCATGGCTCTCTTCCCACTTCTTCCTTGTAGTTACCTCTTCCCTGTGTTCTTCCATCCCATGCATACTCCCCCCTCCAAGCTATTTCCCTGTGCAAACACTGCCCTTCTGTTCTCTCACAATTGAATGCTCCAGAGAGTGTATCTACCAGATGTAAATATCTACCCCATATGCCTGACTATTTTTGGCTGGATGCCACAAGAGTGACTTCAGTTCCAGACCTGAAGGGTAACTGGGGGCTGTCGTCTCAGGGATTATACCAGGTTCTATCAAAGCAGCAAACCTCGTCTCTTTTTTTTTAATGATTTTGAGTTTTGTTTTACATTGTTCTCCCACTCTGGAGGATCTCCTGCGCTAATCCCCTTCTGAGTAGTTGACAGTGATAGCCAGGCACCATCTAGTTCTTCTGGTCTCATGGTCTTATAGGCTGAGGACCACATGGTTTGCTAGTCCTTTGCACTAATTGTTTCCATGCATCTTTGGTTTTCTTCATTCTTCTTTGCTGTGAATGAGAAGAGATCCATTGTTGCATCTAAATGGCCACTTGCAAGCTTTTAAGACCCCATAGACTAGTTATACTTTTTTGACAGATGGCTTTCCAGAGTAGTTCAGACCAATCTAACAATATGTGAAAAAGCCCTTATTCCTGAATCTTTACTAAAATTTAGTATTATTGTTTTTAAAGTCATTGCTAATTTGAGAAGAATGCCCACTCATTTTTCTTTCCATCTCCTCTCTAATGAAAATAAAATAACTGAGTATTTGTTTCTCTTGTGATAATTTTTTGTTCTCGTACTTTATCTATTTTTCTATCGGGATATTAGTTGTCTCAGTTGTTTCTTTGTGTTTAGATTTTTAAAGGATACACACACACACACACACATGCACGCACATGAAGCAAGAGTAATGTAATCAAGCACAGACACAAAGACACAAAGATATTTATTTTTTTGGAACTGAAGAGTTGGTTCTCCTGCCTAGTATGGTAGTGTGATCAGATGTGTGTGGTATGTCATAATTTAATAATAGTAAAATACCAGAGTTGGCAATTAAAAAGAACTAGGGTAGATTGAGGATTATTTGTTATTGATAATCCTCTTTTATTCCCATATGAAGAAAAACGTGGTATCAGGATTGGAGGAAGAATCATTAACAACCTGAGATATGCAGATGATACAGCTTTGCTTGCTGAAAGTGAGGATGACTTAAGGCACCTACTGATGAAGGTTGAAGAATACAGTCTGCAGTATGGATTACGTCTCAATATAAAGAAAACAAAAATCCTCACAACTGGACCAATGAGCAGCATCACAATAAATGGAGAGAAAATTGAGGTTGTCAAAGAATTCACGTTGCTTGGTTCTACAATCGATGCCAACGGAAGCAGCAGTCAGGACATTAGATGACGTGTAGCATTGGGGAAGTCAACTGCGAAGGAACTGTTTCAAGTGCTGAGGAGCAAGGATATCTCCTTGAGGACTAAGGTGTGCCTGACACAAGCCATGATATTTCCAATCGCCTGTATGCATGTGAGAGCTGGACAATGAATAAGGAAGACCGAAGAAGAGTTGATGCTTTTGAGTTGTGGTGCTGGCGGAGAATGCTGAAAGTACCATGGACTGCTAAAAGAACTAACAGATCTGTCCTGGAGGAAGTGCAGCCAGAATGCTCCTTGGAAGCAAGAATGGCCAGACTTTGTCTCACCTATTTTGGTCATGTTGTAAGAAGGGACCATTCCCTGGAGAAGGATGTCATGCTTGGTAGGGTGGAGGGTCGACGAAAGAGGGGGAGGCCTTCAAGGAGATGGATTGATACGGTGGCTGCGATGATGGGCTCAAGTATAGCAGGGATTGTGGGGCTGGCGCAGGATCGGGCAGTGTTTTGTTCTGCTGTGCATGGGGTTGCTATGAGTCGGAAACGACTCAACGGCACTTAACAACAACAACAACATTCCCATATGCTTTCTTGGGAAAGATAGAGATGGTATGTTAAAGGAATGGGAATAGATAAGACCTTGACCACTTTCCTGAGAGTGCCCACAGTGTCTCCTACATATGCAGTTGTCATGGGGCAAAGGATTTTGACCTGCTAGTCTAGAGGACCTATTCCGCAGCTGTGTGTAGATCACATGAAGCCAGTAGGATCACACCTAAATCACTCAATGGTCTGAATGTAACAGACATTGGGCAGAAATACAAGGTCTTGACCCAAGACCCAAATATTGTTCATTTTCAGGAGGAGAACACTAGTATTTTGTTTGTCTGTTTTGTTTTTCAAAGGGACATGGTTTTAGTTGGTGGGAATTGTATTAATAAATCAATAATTGGATGTGATCTTGAAAATGCCAGATCAGTTTTAGGCTACATTTATAGGAATATAGTAACTAGCGTGAAGGAGGCAGTGGTTCCATTTTGTCCCACCTTGGTCAGTGCACACATACATCACTACATTCAGTCCTATATGTATCACTTTAAAAGGAATAAAATAATTCTTTAATCCTAGTCAAAGCAAGAGTTTTATATTTGTGTTCTAAAAGTTTAGATTTTGGTATACTTTTATATACGTGGTTCTGGAATAGTATGTTGTTGTTGTTATGTGCCATTGAGTCGGGGTAATCGATTTATAAAGAAACCTCTAATTTGTGAAACCCACTGGCCACTCCTTAGAAGGAAG
Organism: Orycteropus afer afer; assembly: GCF_000298275.1. NCBI lineage: Eukaryota > Metazoa > Chordata > Mammalia > Tubulidentata > Orycteropodidae > Orycteropus > Orycteropus afer. The sequence goes on along the minus strand of NW_006921754.1, from coordinate 1,392,513 downwards.
GTTGGGCAATCTACTTCTTAGTGATACCGCCTTGGAAACCCAAGGAGGGGTCGCTATGAGTTGGGTCTGACTTGACGGCAGTGAGCTTTTTGAGAATTTGTGAAACGCAAATGCAAAGTATTTTCTCAAGTATTTTGCTGATATTTATGAAAAAGAAATGTGGGAAAATACAGCTACAAAATTCACTAAATCTCATAACATTAAAGGCAGGTTTGAAAACTTAATAATTATGTTGTTGTTGTTATGTGCCATCGAGTCAGACCCGACTCATAGCGACCCCTCCTTGGGTTTCCCAGGCAGTATCACTACGGAAGTAGATTGCTCCATCTTCCTTCTGAAGAGTGGCTGGTGGGTTTGAACCGCCAGCCTTCTGGTTAGCAGTCAAGTGCCTTAGCCATTATGCTACCAGAGCTCCTAATAATGATAGTAAACACTTAACATGTTTACTCATTATACACTGGTCTAAGTAGTTTTTACATGTTAGTTCATATAATTCTCAGAAAACTCTATGAAGTTGGTAATGGAATCATCTCCACTTTGTACATGAAGAAACAAGGGTACAAAGAACTTAAGTACTTGCTCAAGATTATGCAGCAACCAGTAGGTTGCAGAGCTGGGATTTGAACTGGGATCCAGGCTCAAGCATACAGGGTGTGCATCAAAAGGACATTCTCCCTTGGCAGACCGGGATGCTAAACCTTTGTTATTGCATAAGCCACTCAAGATAGTGGTATTAGATAGTGTAAGATTGTTAACACTTGCAAATATCCTTCACTCTGGAAGTGTTTTTTTTTAACATTTGTTTGCTCCCAATGATAAATGCACACACATGTGTATACACACACACACATCTCCATTTACATTTTCGTTGCTTCTCCCCAATTCCTTATTTTATATGAGACCTTTATGTTGCCAAACACTGTAGATCTTATGACTAAATTCTTTTCAAAGAGCCTAACCTATTTGAAAAGGATACTGGAGCAACTCAGAAATGAAGAAGACCCGTGGCAAAGAAGGTGGCTCCTGGAACTTTGGAGACTAGAAATAAATACAGAACACCCTCTACTCTCTCATTCTGTCATCTCTGCTTTTCTCTGGGTTTTGGCTGACTCCCAGGCTACCTCTGGTGGCAGAGGATGTGGCTTCTCTCTCCCAGCCACTGCTGGACAAACCGTGCAGGTGGCCCCAAGTGGCCTTGCCCACGTTGCATGCCTAAAACCCATATGAGAGCTATCTGGAGGTACTAAGATCCTTACTACTGATATGTTTACGGAGGGGGGACAATAAATGTTCAGTGATGCTATTAAAGAATTCAAGTATTATGTGGGTTATTTGACTAAGTGCCCTCTTTAAGCCTGTGAGTCAAGAAGTCTGTCAGATGCCATTGTGTAATTTCCTTTATATTAATGGTAGTAATTTTGCATTTGTATAGTACTTTAAATTTAACAATTAAAACATGCTAACAATGAATGTATAGACAGACTGTGGTACATACACACAGTGGTATACTGCACAATGTTAAAGAACAACAGTGAAACACCTCATAATGTGGGTGAACCTGGAGAACATTATGCTGAGTGAAGTCTGTCAGTCACAAAAGAACAAATACTGTATGAGACCACTAATATAAAAAGTCAAGAGAAGGGTTTCACACAGAAGGAAGCGTTCTTTTATAGTTTCCAGGGTTAGCAGGGGCAGGGAGTATAAATCACTAACTAGACTATAGACACGTAGTAACTTGGTTGAAGGGGAAGGCAATATACAATAAGGGGGAGGCCAGCACAAAGTGGTCAGGGCAAAGGCAGACGCTGGGAGGCATATAGAGTCAACCAAGAGGTGAATACAGATACAGTCCTGTAATAACAGTAAGAATGATAATCTGTGAGTAGATACATAGACATGCAAGCTGAACAGGCGAACAGGAGTAGGAAGTCTAATGGAACTGCACCCACAAATATATATAGGCTTGGCAGAGGATATTTCTACTTATGTATTTACACATACTGCAGATATATCCGTGATAAATTAGAGCATACAGGGGACAGAGTTATGAAAACGTATTAGGCACAACCAGACACCTTAAGGGAATGAGTCAGTGGATCTGGGAGCTCAGGACCATACACTTGGGGGACATCATGGCCACCTGGCACAACATAGTCCACAAAGAAAATATTCTACATCCTACTTTAGTGAGTAGTGACTGGGCTCTTAAAAGCTTGTGAGCAACCATCTAAGGTGAAACCAATGGTCCCTTCTCGTCAGAGCAAAGAAGGAGTGAAGCAAATCAAAGACACATGGAAACAATGAGTCCAAAGGACTGATGGACCATGCTGACCTCAGTCTCTACAATCCTAAGACCAGAAAAACCAGATGGTGAATGACTACCACTCTAAAAGGGATCACATCAGACGTTTCTGGATAGAGTGAAACAATACTCAAAATCATAAAAAAGACCAGGCTGCCTGGTCTGATAGAGACTGGTGGAGCCCCTAAGACTATGCGCTTGTCACCCTTCAAGCCTGGAACTGAATTCACTTCCATGACTCAACTTTCAGCCAAACAATAGACAGGCCTATAAGATGGACATTAACACTAGTGAAGTATGTACCCTTAGAACAGTCAACCATTCAAGATCCCAAGGACAAAGTTCAGAAGGGACAGGAAAGAAGGAAGAATAGAAACAGGAAACGCAGGGAGGAATTGAGATGAGTGATGTTACATTGTGGGGATTACAATCAATGGCATGAAACAAAATGTATATGAATTGTTGAATGGACAATTGATTTATTCTGTACATCTTCACCCCCATTCCCGCCCCCCCCCCAAAAAAAATATCCTTGGTGCAGTTTCTGTAAAAGTATAAGCAATTTTCGTTTCAGTTGTCAGATATGAAATATACAATCTAAAATGTCAGAATCCAAACCCAAATCATTTCAAACACTAGAGAATGGGTATAAAAACAGTCTTTGAGCTATGTAACTCAATGTTCCTTTACCATTCTCCCTGTTCTTAGGTTTGCTTTGAACTCTAGTACACTTCCTGATTGACATTTACATGGGTATGTTGTGATTGACCCACAAAATGTAAAATCCTTGGCCTTATTTCAGCTACTTTTATAATCTCATCATGTCTTGTTCATTGTTCTTTTTTGTGTCTCATCTGCAGCAGGCTACAAAATAAGTGCCAAGTGAAGCACATGTGAATAAATAAGGTTACTTGATACACATAGCTACTCTCCCTACGAGCTATAAATTTGTCCAGTAGGCACCTCTTCCTTCTGTTGCCCCTCTGTGAGCCCTTTGTCTGTCTTTGGTAGACTAGTTAACATAGATAGATGTGAACATAATTAAGGTAATGGTTTGATATTTCAGGAAGCTATGGAGCAGCTAACCCAGCTTCTACCAGAAGACCTCAGAAAGGAGCTCTATGAACTTTGGGAAGTAAGTACATCTGATTGTGGATTAGTTTTCTAGGGCTGCCATACCATTTACCACAGTCTTGGTGGCATAAAACAGCAGGAATTTATTCTCTGACAGTTCTGTGAGTTCAGGTGAAGTCTGAAACCAGAGACAGCGTTAGCAGGGCCATGATCTCTCTGAAGCCTCTAGGGGAGAATCTGTTGTGTGCTTTCTCAGCTTCTGGTGTTGCTGGCAATCCTTAGCATTCCTTGGTTTGTAGAGGTATCATTCCGTTCTCTACCTCTGTTACCACACCGTGTTCTACTGTGTGTTCTTTTCCTTTTCTTTTAAGGACACCAGTCATAGTGGATTAGGGCCCACTCTCATGACCTCATCTTAACTTGATGGCATTTGCAAAGATCCTATTTCCAAGTAAGGTCCAAGTAAGGAGTTAGGACTTCAACAAGTATTTTAGGGGGCACAATTCAGCCCAAACAGGTAAGTTTCTTTTTGTTTATGGTAACTGAATTTTTAGGTCCCATCACTGTTTGAAGGGGCTCTGGTGGTATAGTACCTAAGGCATTTAACTGCTAACCAGAAGGTTGACCATCCAAACCCACCAGCTGCTCCATGGAAGGAAGTTGGGACAGTCTACTTCCATAAAGATTAAGGACTTCTGATGGCACAGTGCTTAAGGCATTTGACTGCTAACCAGAGGTTGGCCATTCAAACCCACCAGCCCCTCTGAGGAAGAAAGATGGGACAATCTCCTTTCATAAAGATTTACTGCCTTGGAAACCCACTAGGGGTCACTATGAGTCAGAATTGACCCGATGGCAGTGGGTCTGGTATCACTATTTTAGTTGACTTAGATTATCTTAAGAAGCTGTCTCTGTTACTTTTTGGTTATGTCTGTTCCTCACCTCCAGCTGCTGCAGAAATTTCTCAGCATGATAGAAGTTTGCTTTCTTCTCAGATTTCCTGTTTCTCTTGCCACCACAATGCCTGCTACGGATCCTGACTCTTAGCCCCTGGATTTCTTGTTGCTTTGCCCTCATTGCCTGCCTTGCCAACCCCACACCCAACCACCTAGATCTGCCCTGGAAAAAAAATGGGGTGAGGTAGTTCTGAAGTGAGTTCAAATCTCACTTCACCCTGGGCACGTAACCTTGGACATGTTGCCATCACTGAATTGGTTTTTTATCTCTGAAGGCTTGGCCGGTTGTTAGGGCTGGGTGAGGCGACACAGGTGACATGATGCCTGGCAGAGTAGGGGCTCTCATTGCTCGCTCCTTCCCCAGTGCTGCTGAGCACAAGGACTGCAATGGCAGCATTGTTTGGAAGGACAGGGCAGGAGGAACAGAAAGGGCAAGGAAGGCTGTTGTGTTCCCCCAGTTCCTCACTCTCCTGTTGTTGTTACGTGCCGTCAAGTCAGACCCGACTCATAGCGACCCCTCCTTGGGTTCCCGAGGCAGTATCACTACGGAAGTAGATTGCCCCATCTTCCTTCCGAGGAGTGGTTGGTGGGTTTGAACCGCCAGCCATCTGGTTAGCAGTAGAGTGCCTTAGCCACTATGCTACCAGAGCTCCCCCTCACTCTCCTAGGTGCTGTTTTTCGTTTGTGAGGAAAACAACCCTTCCTACTGCAGTCTAATTTCCCTCCATTCAGCCCTGGCCCTTCTCTGCTCAGCCCCAAGACCCACCCTTATGCCCTACTCTTGTATAGCACTGCCTCCCACTCTCACTTTTTTCAGTTGCTTCAAAGCTTTAATTCAGTCCTTCTGTCTTCAGAGCCTGAATTTTGTTTCCACAAACCCACGCCCCTGCCTGGCTTTGTTCTCTCCTCTAAGCAGGCAGTGTTCCCTTTCCCATTCCCTTGTGTGCTGGATCACACCTTGGTCTTGGAAGATGGGAGCAAGAAGGAAAGTGTACTAGAAGTGCCCTGTTAACGCTGTGGTCAGACTCTGTGGTGTACTCTCATTTCTCTGCTTTGGCTACATCATGGGACAAAACAACTCTTTTAGGGCAGCGGGGTGTCGGACCTGCAGCCAGAGAGACCTGGGTTTAAATCTCCTTGCCTTACTATCTGGATGACCTTGGGTGAGCTACTCAACTCCAGTCATCCTTAGTTTCCTTCTTTGCAGAATAAGCTACTCAACTCCAGTTGTTTCTTCCTTTGCAAAATGAGACACCAGGCCCACACACCTTTATCCATCCTTCTGAAATCCAAAAGCTCAGGGAGCTGTTTTCTGAAACTCACTTGGTAGTGAAGCCTGACTAGACCTGAACTCTTTTGGTAGCAAAATCTGACCTGAACCACAATGAGGCTATTCCGAGTTCCCATTCATCACCTGTGGTGTGAAAATTAAAATGCTCTGATGTGGAAATAATTGCTTGTTTGATAACCAACTCCTGCCTTGGATCCCACTAGGAGTATTCTGTAATATGCACTGTATGTACTATATCATTTTTCTAAAATTAAAAAAATGTTGAAATCTGAAACATTTCTAGCCTCAGGGTATTAGATGAAAGATTGTGGGCCTTTAATTACCTACCTTTTTGAATAATTGTGGGAATTAAATACGGCAAAGTATGCATGACGTTTGACCCAGAGTCTGACACAGGGTGATATCTAGAATGTGTAACAGCGTTTCCATAGGAAAATGTGTCCCTTGTTACAAAGTATGTACTTTCAAGTGAACTTTTGGAACCCCATTGAGTTGGAGCTCTAGTGGCATAGTGAGTAAGGAAGGCATTTGGCTGCTAACCTGAAGATTGGTGGTTCAAATCCACCAGTTGCTCCACAGGAGCAAGATGAGGCAGTCTACTTCCATAAAGATTTGCAGCCTTGGAAACCCAGTGGGGGTTGCCATGTGTTGCAGTCGGGAGCTCTGGTAGCATAGTGCCTAAGGCACTTGACTGCTAATCAGAAGGCTGGCGGTTCAAACCCACCAGCCACTCCTCAGAAGGAAGATGACGCAATCTGCTTCTGTAGTGATACTGCCTCAGAAACCCAAGGAGGGGTCGCTATGAGTCGGGTCCGACTCGACGGCACATAACAACAACAACATGTATTGCAGTCGACTCAGTGGCAGTGGGTTTGTGAGTTGAAATTAGGTTGCATCTTATCCGTAACAAGAAAAAAAACAAAAGACTTGATTACTCCACAGGTAACAATTTTGCTGTCTTGTAAATGCCGTTGGTTGAATTCATTAAGCTTGTGAAAGAAAGTCTCAGGTCAGGTGCACAGTGCCCACCCTTCAGTGTGACAGTCCTCTCTAGAACTGTTGCTGCCAAAATAATCAACAATTTATAAAACAAAGACAGTGAATTAAAATTCTTTATTGGTAACACTGTGGGATGTCAGTGATTGGTATAAAGGAAAAAAGCTGTGAGCTTTTTTGCTTTCTGGGATGAACCATCATCTTTGCATGTCATGAAAAGACTTGGGGACATTTTTTGTTTTTTGTTAAGGACCAGAGGGAAATAAGCGAAGCAACTAATATACAGGAACATATTTTTCAGACAGAATTGTAGAAATTTATTCATACTAAACATTATTCATGGCTCTTGACCTCTCCTTAACCTATTGGTAGACCCCACTGAATGAAGTAGCTGCTGCAGATTGGTAGGATGAGTTCAAGAGGGACTCCAGAGGTGCAGACAGAGCATACTGTTGGAGCCTCTGTTTTTATTGTTGGGTGAAGTGTGGGTGTGGGTGTGGGTGTGGGTGTGGGTGTGTTGTATGTGTATGTGCACATCGGTGCATGTAAATTTCAACTTACCTGGAAATCATTTTAGAAAAGGGGGAAATATTCACCTCTAATGTCTAATGTAGGAGTTCTCGCGGCATAGTGCCTAAAGCATTTGACTTCTAACCAGAAGGCTGGTGATTTGAACCCACTAGCCACTCCTCGGAAGGAAGATTGAGCAATCTACTTCCATAGTGATGTTGTTGTTGTTGTTGTTATGTGCCGTCAAGTCAGCCCAGACTCATAGCGACCCCTTCTTGGGTTTCCAAGGCAGTATCACTACGGAAGTAGGATTGCCCTACCTTCCTTCCGAGGAGTGGCTAGTGGGTTTGAACTGCCAGCCTTCTGGTTAGCAGTCAAGTGCTTTAGCCACTATGCTACCAGAGCTCCGTAGTGATACTGCCTGGGAAACCCAAGGTGGGGTCACTAGGAGTTGGATCCCACTCCACGGCAGTGAGTTTGGTTTTTGTTTAATGTCTAATGTTACTTTGTAAAAATGGTTTTGGGCACTGGAATTGTCCATAATTTCTTTGATCATTTCTTCCCATCCTGTGCCTATTAACCCTGTTATTTCAATCAGTACAACTTCACTCTCTTTCTATACATAATACATGTACAGAATCTTCTGGCAAGAAAATCTAGCTCTGGGTGGTACCTAAGAAGGGGACATTGGTGTCTCTCTTTCTCTCTGATAATTTTTGGTAATACGAGGTGACTGTTATTTTCTTACCTTGCCTTTAATTATCTCTGTATTCTGTTAGTCTCTTTACTACATCTGTGTAGAGTTTGTCAGTTACAACTGAAAGAAACCTGATTTAAACGCTCTTACTTATGTATAAGAAAACTAAGGACCAAAAAAACCTTGCCTCGGCAAAGATCTCTTAGCTAATTGGTAACGAAGCCAAGCCACATCTCTAACTCCTAGTTCGACGTTTTTTTATGTCATTATGCTGCATGTTGATTAATTGAATAAGCAATTATGGTTCTGTTGTATTCATGTTGCTAGTGCATATATTCTGATTTTGGTTTCAGAGACTGTTCTTATTCTGTACCCTTAGAACTCAGAATAGTTCTAGTTACACAGAAAATGCTAGTTGATTGATAACTGAAATGTTAATCACAGCCATTCACCACTATAAATAGCTGTCAGCCCAGAGGGTCACATCTATTTAGAGCAATTAAACATCCTTGATTATAATTTATCTTTTGCCATAGAAGTGTGAAATCAAATTTCAGCAAGCCAAGAGAAAACATTTTCTTTTTTTTTCCTCAAAGTATTGCAGAAAGATGACTACCCCACTGCTTTTGTTTAGTTTTAAAGAAATATCCTGAGAGCCCCGAGGCGTGGGGGGAGCTGCTTCCCCAGGCTGAATGCCTGGCATACTTGTCTCCCTTGGATTGCTCCCCACACTGGATTTTCTCTCAGCTAGAGGGTCAGTCAGTTGGAGGTACAGTTGGGCTAGCAAGTATCCTTTTAATGAATGTCTCTCTAGTCTATGCTTCAAAGTATTGTCATTAGTTGCCGTGGAGGCAATTCTGAGCCATGGCACCCCATGTGTGCAGAGCAAAACCGCTCCTTAGAGTTTTCAAGGCTGTGACCTTACGAAAGCAGATTGCCAGACCTGTCTTCCAAGGCCCCTCTGGGTGGTTCAAACTGCCAGCCTTTTGCTAGTGATGGAGCTCTTAACCATCCGTGCCACCCAGGGACTCTTCCTTTGAAGTGTGGGTTGGGGGGTTTAATGTAGAGCAACATGAGGATCCTGGGACCTGGGAGGGAGAGTCATTATGAGGGATGTGAACGGATGATGCATAAACCTCTTACATATTTAAACCTTAGTTAGGGCCAACCTTTCCCCAAGAAAGAGACCTCATTTTGATCTCCTTTCCTTTCCTTCCTTCCCTTTCAGTCCTCCATTTTCAAGACACAGAACTTGAATCTCTCTTGCTTAGACTCCTTGTCCTCTTGCTCTGCAGCACCCCAATCTGAGTCATTTTTGTAATTTGTCTTCTCTAGTCCCACCTGAAGGCTGCAGAGCGCTCACTGTAGGGACATGCCCCACCTTAGGGACTGGGGCTATGATCTGCATGGCCTCCAGGCTCAGCTGGCCTCGGGCTGCCAGCATCTCCACAGGGGCCCCCAGTCACCTCCCTGGCTCCCACCTCACATCAGCTGTCTAGTCTACCCTTCTCTGTGAGCACTGAGCCTGCCCCTTCTCCCCCGACTTTATAGCAAATATCTCTCCTCCTACTTCACTGAGAAAATAGAGGCTCTCGGGTGGGAATTTCTTCAGCTTCTTTCTTCACTCACCGTATCTCCATGTGTCCTTCTATCTTAGTGGAGGGCAGGCCTTCCTCACACTCTATGCACAACCTTCTTCCTGACTATGCTGTTAGCACCTTCTAAGGGGAATTTTCAATTTAGTTTCCCTCTTTAACCTGTCTTCCCTTGTAAATTATGTTGACGCAAACCCTGTTTTTGAAACAAACTTCACTGGGTGCTACCTTTCCCTGCTTCCTTTTAGGACCAAACAGGTAAGGAGTTGCCTATAATACCCTTCTCCCCTTCCAGAAAGTCACCAAAGCATGACTTACGGCCCCATCATGCACTGCTCTTGGTAAGGTCACAAACTGCCTGTGTGAAACCTGGTCCCATAGGCCCTTCTCTGCCTGTGTGCCACCTGATACATTGACTATGACCCTGTGGCCGTTTCCTTCTCGAATTGTCTGAGGCATTGCTTCCTCTTGGTTTTCTGTGTACCTCTCTGGCTGTTCTGAGTTTCTTCAGGTACAGCTCTTCTTCACCCAGTCTCTGCAGAGCTCAGGTGTGCCCCCAGACTGTGTCCTTGGCCTTCTTCTCTTCTCTTCACACCCCTCCTGGGCTCCAGTGAGCACAAGCTGATTACTCCATTTATTCTCTGAAAAATCTTCCCAGACTCGTAAATCCAGGAGCTTAATGAAAAGCTCCACCTGAACATCCATAGGGACATCAGTTCCAAAGTTTCATAGCCTTACTCGTTATCTTCAGACATTTTTATCATTTCTTCAAAAAATTTTTATTAGAAAACAAAGTGCAGAAAACTGCACAAAAAACAAATGCGTAGAATACTGAATTATTAAAAGACAGCATTCTTATAACTGCAACTCATTACAATTTGGAACCTTGCCATTTCCTTCAGAATCCCTTCCTTGTGCTCAGGCCCAAACACAGTGGCTCCTTCCCCCAAAATAAGTAACCACTCTCCTGGATTTTGAGGATCTCTGGTTGTGTATGGTTAAGGCATTTGGCTGCTAACCAGAAGGTCAATGATTTGAACCCCCCAGCTGCTCGGTGGAAGATGAAGCAGTCTGCTTCTGTAAAGATTAACAGCCTTGGAAACCCAGTGGTGGTCGCTATGAGATGGAATTGACTCGATGGCAGTGAGTTTGGTTTGGTTTTTGGATCCTGATTTTTATACTAATCACTTCTTTGGATTTCTTTACGGCTTTATTACCTAAGTGTTCCTTCCTAGATGTTTAGTGCAATCTTGCCTTTTTTGAAAGATTTTAAGTCTCTCATAATCTATGGTTTCAGCCTCACATCCCTACCCCTCATCCCTTTCTTTTGCTTAGAAGTTACTTGTTAAAGAATCTGGCCCCTTTTGCCTATGGAGTTTTGCATGGTCTGGATTTTGCTAATTGCACACTCTTGGTGCAGTATGCTTATTCCTCTGTCTTCTTATTTTCTGCGTGTTGGCAACTGGATCCAGAGGCTGGATCAGACGCAGCTTGGAGCCCTTTGACAAGCTTGTAGATGGTGCTGGCTCTTTCATCATGAGGCACATCATACCTGGTTTTTCTTCTTTTTCTCCTGTTAGCTGCCATTCATGCTTATAACTCTTAATCCTGTGGGACTATAGAATGGTAATATTATTTCTTCCTAAGTAGCTGAAATCATTTTATTGGCAGAAGCTTTCCTTCACCTACTCTTTGGTTATAGTTCACGTAGGAAAGGTGAGATACGTGTTTGCTGCTTTCCTTTCATTTACCCAGTTTGTAGGATAATGACTTGGTTCCTTGTCATTCTTAAAAGGTAGGCAACTTAGGTTTTTTTTTTTTTTTACCATTAGAAACCTGTGAGTCTCAACATATTCAGTATGGGTTTCAGTCCATTGCAGTTCTTATCCTATTGAGGTTCACATTATCTGTTCTTTGGCTGGTAGGAGCCTCCTCAAGTTGACTCGCCGCCTTCTTTGATAGCAGGAATATCAGGCTGTTCCAGGCTCATCTTGAGCATGTTCTGCTTCCAGAACTCCAAGAAGCTTGTTTGGGTTTTTGCTTGTTTGTTTTTAAGTAGGAAATGGTATTTCAAGGCCACGTGTGTGCATTAGGGATGCTCATTGATAGTGAGTTGGTTATTGTTAACAATAACAGACAGCTGGGATATACACACACATACACATAAAGAGTCCCTGGGTGCTGCAAATAGTTAACACTCTTAGCTGCTCACTGAAAGGTTGGAGGTATGAATCTGTTCAGAGGCAACTTGGAAGAAAGGCCTGGCAATCTGCTGCTGAAACAATCAGCCCCTGACAAGCCTCTGGTGCACAGTTCAATTCTTAGCACACGTGGGATTGTCGTGAGTCAGAGTCACCTTGAGAGCAGCTGCTGGTGGTGGTGGCGGCACTGTGCTGGGCTCAGTTTCTTTCCTTGAAAATCTTAAATATCTCATGCTATTTTCCTTTGGCATGAAGTGTTGCTGATGGTAATTTAATTGTATTTTCCTTATATGTCATACACTCTTCTGTCTAGCAATATGGTCAGAGGATTTTTTTTTTTTTTGTTCTTTTAGTCTAGTAAATTTACTAGACTGTGTCTTGGTGTGTTGGTCATTGGAGGTAATGACTATGCATTTTCAATACGTACTTTCAAATCTTTTAAAATTTTTAATTTCAAGAAAGTTTTCTTGAAGTATAATTTTTCCTTTTGTTTCGGTTTTCTTGTTACAGGGAGTCCTATCTGTCAGTGTATCAGTTCTCTGCCTATCTTCAGTATTTGCCACTTTATCCCGAGTCCTTTATATCCTCTTCGTTTTTATTTTTTATTTTTGAGTTTTAACTTAAGCACATTTTCAACTTCTGTTTATCTTAAGGGATGTGTATCATGCTTAATTACCTCTGTGTTCTGTATTGCTAGGTTTCATTTCTAAAATGACTTTTTCTTTTATTTCTATCCCTTTTAATGTTCTTTCATGTCTCACTTAAAGTATTTTTAGCTCCTTTTGAAATAGTTTGTTATACAATCAAAGCCACTGCCATTGAATGGATTCCAGCTTACAGTGACCCTATAGGACAGAGTAGAACTGCCCCATAGGGTTTCTGAGGCTGTAAATCTTTGCCGAAGCCTACTGCCTCACCTTTCTCACATGGAGTGGCTGGTGAGTTTGAACCATGCAACTTTTGGTTAGCAGCCGACTGCCTTAACCACTGCATCACCTGACAGATTTGATTTTTTTTCCTTTGTGTATGCCTTTCTGGTGGATCTTTGTTGTCTGTAAAGATTATTTTTGTTCCATATTCTCCTTATCTTATGTTAAGTTTGTATGGGATCTGACCTCTGTACTTTTCTGTTGCTCCTTGTGATGTGCAATTAGCTCTCCTCAACTTTTGGAAGGAAGCATGATTCAGTTAGTGTTTCTAACCCACAGAACTTCCTCTTCTGTTATTTTTGTGTAGCATTAAACTTTCAGAGATTTCCTGGCTTTGTTCCCCTTCCCCGTTTTATCTGGACTTTTTCTTTCCTTCCTCTCTGTTATCTTTATCCCACTTAAGTTTGATTTCACTTTGATTTTTGCTTGTGTGGGGCTCTGTTCTGGAAGGGAGCCTGGCAGCTCAGCCTGGCGAGGCTGTCCTTAATGTGAGCTCCTTGTGTTCTTGCACTGTGGCGGTGGGCAAGACTTCCAGTGTCAGCCACTGTCCTTACTAAAAACTAAGAGTTCTAGTGGACATCATTTGGCTATTGAGAGATCACTTGTTCACAGGTCCATCAGATACTCTATTGCTTCCCTCTGCGTCCCCCAAACGGATGTTGATCACATGCAGGCTTATGCTTGGAGGTGGTTTGTCCCTGCCCATGTATACTTTGGTGCTCATGGGCATGTCATGTCTCCTAGTTTGTTGTAAATGTTATCCAGGAGGCTTTGGTTTTGGTACCTCTTTGTCAGTTTCTTGTCTTTCTGTTCTTTTCGGCTACCTATTTTACCATCTACTTAGCTAGAAACTAGGCAGCTGTTTTCAACTTGGCCTCTCATTCACTTTAATATTTTGATTCAGTTCTTCATCCTTAATGTTTCTCAAATCCATCCACTTCTACCCATCTTCACTGCCACAATCTTAGGCCAGACTCTCATCACTCCTCTCCTAGTGCCACAAAGTCTCAGACCCTGGTGTCTCTGCTTCCAGTCTAGCCATTATCCACATTGGAACCAGAGTGACATTTCTGAACTGCAAATCCTATCCTGTCTCTTCCCGCTTGAAATCCTTTAGTGATGTCCAATAGCTGTGGCATGAAGCTGAGACACCTTAGCTTAAACCACAGGCCTTTCAGGAGCTGCTCCTTCCTCCATCTCCAACCTCTTCCTCCTTGCAGCCCTCCATCCTGTCATTAGGAACTACTTGCTACCAAGGAGCATTCTGGCTGCATTTCTTCCAGGACAGATTTGTTCATTCTTCTGGCAGTCCACGGTATTTTCTGTATTCTTTGCCAACACCACAATTCAAATGTAAAAGTTTTCCTTTAGTCTTCCTTATTGATTGTCAAACTTTCACATGCATATGAGGCAATTGAAATTACCATGGCTCAGGTCAGGCACACCTGTTTTCAAAACGGTAACTTTGAACACCCAGTAGTTCTGGGCAATCTGCTTCCATAGAGATACCTCCTCGGAAACCCAAGGAGGGGTCTTTATGAGTCGGATCCGACTCGATGGCAGTGAGTTTGGTTTGGTTGGTGTTTCAGCAGTCAAAACCAGAAGGACTCGATTTAATTCACCCCATGTAGCAAGTGGAGTCCATGGGTGGAGCCAATAGTTAATGCCCTCAGCTGCTAGAATTTGGAGGTTTGAGTCCACCCAGAGGCACATAAGAAAAAAGACCTGGTGATCCACGCTTGAGAAATAGGTCCATGAGAACTCTGTGGGGCACAGTTCTGGTCTGACACACATGGGGTTGCCATGACTTGGAATTGATGTGACAGCTCCATCTGGTTTAATGTAGACAGTAAAGGACACCAGATTCCCAGTGCAAAGCAGTAACCAAAAGTTCCTGAAAAATCCACTAGAAATTTACTTAAAAGGGGAAAAAACCTGACATAAAATGGTGAGGGAAATAAAACTTAAGGAGGTTAACATGAAATTTGAGCTGCAAGTGAAAAGGTTTAAGATCTTAGCTACTCAGGTAGATTAAAGAAGGATGATTTAGAAATGAAGACAAGATTAAACAGAAAGAGCTTGGAAGTGTCCATTGGAAAGAGGGGACTTCCAGGCATCTGGTGGACTGCACGGCCTATGAGCACCTCCTGCTTGCATAGAAGTTAAGCTGTGAAATGAAAATTGAAGCCTCTCTGTGAAGTTGAGTGCGCTTTTAGCCATGATTCTGATCTCAGGTCCCAGAATTAGAATTTTCCTGGAATAACCTCTCATGCTAGCCCAAACTAAGCTGCTTTAATTGTTTCTTTACATAGGAATATGAGACCCAATCCAGTGCAGAAGCCAGATATGTGAAGCAGCTGGACCAGTGTGAGATGATCCTTCAGGCATCGGAGTATGAAGACCTTGAGAGCAGACCTGGGAGACTGCAGGACTTCTATGATTCTACAGCAGGTATTCAAGCCATTTTCAGGAAGAATCAGCTTTAGCTTGGCTTACTCTCGGTTGCAGGGAAGCTCTGTTACTGAAACCCACTGTCGTCACTCACTTCCAACCTTTGTATAAGGAGCAGGATGAAAGAAAATGCTGGCATTCCTGGTGAGAGGCAGGTTGGTGGATGAGAGCCGACCTGGAATCTGAGCTCTGTGTTCACATTCTGGCTCTGCCAACTGCTAGCTGTGTGCTCTTGGGTAGTCTCCTGACCTCTCTGTGTCTGTGTCCTCATTGGAAACATGGGAATCCTACTATTTATTCTACATAGATAATGCACTTTGTAACCTATAATGCTTTATAAATGTGAGATGGAAGTAGAAATAGAGATTTGAAAAAGGAAAATTTCAAACAGCTGCAGTCACCATTGTCATTACAATGCTTCATAGCACAGTCCTGGATCAAACTTCTGGGGTTTTAGTCCTGGCTCTGCCATATACGAGTTGTATAAACTTCAGCAAATTACTTAACCTGTCTGAGCCTTAGTTTCCTTATCTGCCAAATGGGCATAATTAGAGGGTTGTTTGAGAATGCAGTAAGTTAATTTTTGTAAATTAGAGTAATATCTGACATACCATAAACTTTTAATAATAGCTGTTTTCATTCTGATACAGTTTCCTGCATATAGAGCTAAGTAGACTATTAATATAGTGTGAATAGTAATGTGAACTCAGTATTGTGAACAATAGTGGTGTTTATGTTGCTTCCTGCAATCTCTTTGGGCATAGCTCAGCCTCCCTCTTCCTTGAGAACATGGCTAGTGATAGCCTTTCTCTAACTCTCACACGGAAGCTTTGGTAGCATAGTGCCTAAGGCACTTGACTGCTAACCAGAAGGCTGGCAGTTCAAACCCATCAGCCACTCCTCAGAAGGAAGGTTGGGCAATTTACTTCCATAGTGATACCACCTTGGAAACCCAAGGAGGGGTCGCTTTGAGTCAGGTCCGATTCAACGGCACATAACAACAACAGCAAACCCTCACACAGCCTTACCAGAATAGAGAAAGTTCCAATACACAGCCTATATTTCAAAATTTGATTTGCAGTTGACTCAGTTTCCCTTCTCTATTTTCCAACCCACTTCCAACAATGAGACATGGCTCATTGTTTCTGAGTTGGACTGTTGCAGTGACCTGCCAGTAGGCTCACTAATTCAACCTGCTTTTCTCAATGTTTTCCTCCTTTGCATGTGTAGGCATCATCACATTTGTATTTAAAGCAAAACAAAACAAGAACTCCCTTGGGTTTTGTTTTTCTAAAACATAAAATCATGGCACTTTTGAATGATATAAAGGGTCTGGAGTATGCTACCACCCATGTCTCTGGTCTTCTGTTCACTCACTCTCCATGGTGGTGAGCTACAAGTTGGTGGCATCAGAGGAGCTCCTGAGTGCACAACTGAGGAAACCAGCCTGGGAAGAGGCAGTGGTCTAGATTAGATCACAAGTCCAAGAAGCATCCTGGCTCTAGGCTATGGGCCAGTGCCAGCAACCAGGCATCCAGTATGTGACCAGGGCATCTAGTATGAGGACAGGGAAGTGGCAAGATTTCTGGATGACGGCATTTTTACTATCTGACTTGGGAGGTCCATTTGAAGAGATGTGGGGATATCAGAAACCAGCCTCTATCCCAGAGGGCGGGGCAAGTGGGAAAATAGGTGGGCACTTGGGCCCTGTTCACATGTCAGGCTCTTTTGTCTCTGTGGCTGGGTGGGACATAGGCACATGAGTGAGGTTGACCTAGAGGTTCTGATTTCCTGAGTATTCTTCCATGGGCCTCCAACTTCAAGAATGGTGTTGCCCTTAGTGAGGGAAGGACAAGTTTGAGGGAAGAAAATCAAGTCCTAGAAGCCAAGGGAAGGAAGGGTTTCAAGGGGAAAGAAGTGATAGCTTGCCCAGTGCTGCTGAGAGGTCAGGTGAGATGAGGAATGAGAATCAGCCACGAGATTTAGAAACATGGAGGTGGTAGGTGCCCTCCATAAGAGCAGTTTCATAGAGTGGTAGGAATGAAAGCCTGATTGAGGGGTTCAAGAGATGATGGAAGGAAGGGAACTAGAGACAGTAGTTATAAACTACCCTTTAGTGAATTTGTCTTAAAGGGGCATAAACAGATGGGACTATAAGCTAGAGGCATATGCATGGCCAAGTGAGGGTTTGTTTTCAGATAGGGGATAAAAGAGTATGTTTATATGCCCAGGGTGGGGGGTGGCCTTCAGTGGTGGTTCAGGGTAGAATTCTTGCCTTCCAGCCAGAGACCCAGATTTCATTCTTGGCCCTGCCTCTCCTGCATAAGCACCACTTGTGTGTCACTGGAGGCTTGCATGTTGCTATGCTGACCCGCTTTCTGCAGAGTTTCCAGACTAAGGTACACTAGGAAGAAAGGTCTGGCTATCTACTGAAAATTAGCCAGTGATCACAACGGCCTGAGTACAGTGGAGCACGGGGAAGGCATATGACCAGGCAGTGTTTTGTTCACTTGTGCTTGAGTTTTCCATGAGTCAAGGGATGACTCAACGGCAGGGGACAACAACAGATGCTGATAGAAATAATCAATAATAGAAATAAGCGGGGTAAGAATTGCTGGCGCTGGGACTCATACACAAGTGGAGAGAGTGGCCTTGGGGGCAGAGACCGTTTCTACGCACCACCAGTTACAGTAGTGATGAGTTCCAGATGTGCCTGTAGGAGGAGGTGGCTGAGGTAGGGTAAAGAGAAGATTTCTCAGAAGAGAAGGTCACAGAACAGAGAGGCCAGGTTGTAGGAAGGGTAGTCTGCCTGTTTGTTGTAGTCATCAAGAGTCATGACGGGTGATATCAGTGACAATGAATCTGAAGCTGTAATCTTCCAGGTGTGAAGAGGGGTGACTTTTGATTCTTTTGATGATGGCAAACCAATAGGGGCAGTGAGTGGTATCATCTGAGGGCATGACCCTTAAGGAGGGAGCAGCCCTATGGTAAGAGAGGTGTGAGGAAAATGGCTACCATGTGAGGGGCTGTGGGGGCAGCTGTATCTTTGGGATGAGCCCAGGTATCAGGGCTCTGCCTAACTGATGGTGCTTTGCCCAGGTCTCTTGCATTACTTGGTGGCATCGAGGGTGACAGAGAATAAACTCCAATGCTCACCTTTGACTTCTCTCCAGCAGCTGGAATTGCAGTCTTCTGCATTTGAGTGAAGTATGAGTCAGATCACAGAATACAGCCCCTAATGAGCTATGGGATCAAGTGGGAGCAGTTGCCTTCTTTTTTTTGTTAATATGGGAATGTCTTTTTCCCTCTCTCTTGTTTTGCAGGAAAATTCAGTCACCCTGAAATAGTCCAACTTGTTTCTGAACTTGAGACAGAAAGGAACACCAGCATAGCTGCAGCCTCCAGTGAGCCCCACACCTGAGATGTTCTCTCTGTGGCTGTGATCCTGGAACACACCTTCTTTCTCCTTCACATGGCATTGTGTTTTGCATGAATGTCTCTTGATTTCCCCAGATGTGTCTGTTTCCTTTCACATGGCTGTACTCCAGCAAGAAACATGACGTCATTTGGGCAATAAAGCTATAGAAGATTGAAATTTCATAGAGGAAAACTGTGGGGGAGGGCTACCTCACTTATGAACTAGATAAATAAATGTTGAAAGCCTAAAAACTTGGGAGTATTTATTGGAGATTTTAAACCATCTGATTCTGAATTAATAACCTGTATTCCCAAAGGCCAGATTCATTGAACGATAGAAAATTGAATTATACTTGCTTTTAAGAATAGATGCTTCAGCTGACTCAGTGATGTGGAGTGGGGTGGGGTGGGGGGACGTATTAGTAATGCACTTTCAGGTAAAATGCTTCCTTTTTCAAATGATAACTTGTCTGGAGCTAGATTTGAATTTCACTGTGACCTGCTTTAAGCTGCTGATCACAGACTTGTAAACCAGCTAACATGTTCTACCCCACCCCCATTCCTTCCTATCATTTGGGGATATAAATTGGTACATACAGGCCCTTTCAGATGTCATTTTCTTTGTATGTTTGTCATTGTCTGAGTTCCAAATCTTGAACACTTATTACCAGGTGAGAAATACATAATCAGGGGCACCAAACAAACAAACCAAATCTCATGGCCATCAATTCTGCCTCTAACTCTGTAGGACTGAGTAGGACTGTGCCACGGGGTTTCCATCCAAGTCTAATCTTTACAGAAGCAGACTGCCTCATCTTTCTCCGGCATAGCAGCTGAGGGTTTGAAATGCACACTTTTAGGTTATCGGAGTGATTATAACCAGTGCACAACCAGGGCTCAAAGTGAGGGTCCAAACCAAAAAAAAACTCACTGCCATCAAATCGAATCTGACTCACCGCAACCCCCTTTGGGTTTCCGAGGGGGTAAACAAAAAACAAACTCACTGCCGTGGAGTCAGATCTGACTCATAGTGACCCCTCCTTGGGTTTCCGAGGTGGTATCACTACAGAAGTAGGTTGCCCAACCTTCCTTCCGAGTGGCTGGTGGGTTTGAACCGCCAGCCTTCTGGTTAGCAGTCAGATGCCTTAGGCACTACACCACTATTTTTAGGGTTACTGGGCCTTTATTAGCAACATGTCAAAGCAGGTATCTTCCCCTTATTTCCCTTTCACTTACCCTGTGATTTATTCCTATCCCAGGAAAAGTGACCATTCAAGGCTAGGGTAAGGAACAACCTTCCTCAGCCCCTTGCCATTCCCATTCAGTGATGCCCAACCCCTGAATGGCGAGGACAGAATGCATGCAGACCTGCCAGGTATTGTCATGGAACAATGATGCCTGTCATTATACAAACGTCAGTTTCCATTTGAAGGCCTGTTAGGCTGCCATGGTGAGAAATCTAGGCGTGTTTCTTTGGAAACGCTTCACAGTATCCATGGATACCCAATTTGCAGGAAGCAAGGTGCATGATCTTTTAAGAAGCAAAACAAATATGTACATAGAGTTGCTCTGCACTGAAAAGCAGAGAGAGTCTTACTAATATTGGAGATGTAGTGAGTAGGAAAACAATTCCATCTATCAATATTGTGGGTAATTTGTTTTTTCCTGGGATGAAAACATTTACACAAAATAACCCCAGATAAGGTTCAAATATTTATAACCAGAAGGTTTTATGTGGCCCTTGAGTTTTATTTTGAGAATGTTACATCTGCAATAGTGGTCATCAATAGCCAACAGTTTATCCAATTGGGAAGCCTCTACTGGGTCACACTTAATACTGATCACTTAAAAATCTCAGTTTATCATCTACCTATCAAGTGGGGATTCAGTCAGTTCTAAACCTTCCTCACTGAGCTCATTTTTTTTTTTTTTTTAAGTTAAGGTGCTACAAAATAAAATATTTAGTAAGAAAACAAAATGAAGATCAGTTAAAGAAGACAGCTATTGAATCCACCAGCAAAATCTATAAATATTTTAGCATTATCATTAAAAAGGGAGCTCTGGTAGCACAGTGCCTAAGGCACTTGACTGCTAAACAGAAGGCTGGCGTTTCAAACCCACCAGCCACTCCTCGGAAGGAAGATTGGGCAATCTACTTCTGTAGTGATACTGCCTTGGCAACCCAAGGAGGGGTCGCTATGAGTTGGGTCCAACTTAATGGCACATAACAACAATAACAACATCACTAAAACATTTTTCTTTTTTTGGAAAAGAGATCTACTTGCCTGGAATTGGTATTTTTAACAAATTACATGATTGTGATGCAGTTTAAACAATTATTCTTGAGTTAGACTCAACCGAAAAAAAAGATACTTCTTACCACTTTTCCCTTGTGGACTGGCATACTACCAGCTGTTACATAATTCTCAGTGCTCATATATGTGAAAAATACTGATCTCACAGCCTCTGTCATAACTGACTCATGAGCTGACGTGAAGTAGCATCCTCTGTGCCTAGCATTTTTATGGCCAGTCTTCATATTTAAAGGTGAGATAGACTTAGGCTATTTTTATGTTATTCACTAAGGGTCACGTAGAAATGTTGCATGAGTGGCTTCTGCCATTCTTAATTAGAGATTATCAAAAGTACCCATAAGATTATGACAACTAATACTATAGTCTGAAATTTTATTTGAATACCAAGTTTGAAGAAGTTGTTCATATTTCATATTCAATCACTTTTTAACCTTACCACCATTTCCTTTATTGGATCCACCTCAACTCCACTTTGACCATGAGAAGAAAGTGCTGGGGTTGAAGTTCATAATGCTATTCACCATTTTATAGTAAAGCTCAACATGTTTCAAGCTGACAAGGTAGTTTTAGAAAAATAAATGATGACACATGAGCAGCTTAGATCCTCTGTTCAATCTCCATGTCGTTAGTTGCCATTTCCAACTCATGTTGACTCCACTGTAAATGGCATGATTTATCAAGATGTAGTAAAGCATACAGTTTGTTCTGTTTTCTGTGGTACAAGAACAGATTTATAAGAAAATAGGTAATCTAGAGTAAAATGCAGATGACTTTGCTGGCATGACGTACCAATAGTCGTAATCTTTATGAGATGAGAGTTGTAAGATAAAGTGGCACTGTGACATCCTGAATATTTTCCATCATAGCAGCGGTATTTAAAAAGTGGTAAATGGTTAAATTACAGAATGATTCACTTTGTTAAAATTCCAGTCTTTTACAATCATATTTTGCTGAAATTTCTGATGGGTGGAATGTTTTTGTTACAGTATCATTTCATATACAGGGTGTTGACATTCTCCCTAATTTGTCTGCCAGCATGTGGGTTGAAGTCATGGTCCCGTAGGGCTGGAAACCAAACACCGTCCTGCCGGCTCATGCTTGCTGGCTTGTTCACTGCAGTGGGCAGGGGCTCGAATCTCTCTGGGCCCAATCTGCAGTTGCCTGATGAGTTTGAAATGATTGGCACTCATAATTTCACTGCCACATTGTCTTTGACTGCGTTCTTCACAATGCATTTTAGTAGAGCTAGCACGGGTTCCACCACACCAGCAGAAGTTTGGAGTCAGCTCTGACTCATGGTGACTTCCTGTTTTGTGAGAAGAGAACTGTGTTCTGTAGGGGTTTCAGTGGCTGATTTTCTGAAGTAGATCACCAGGCAATTCTACTGAGGAACCGCTGGGTGTAATTAAACCTCCAACCTTTTGGTCACCAGCCAAGTGTGTTAACCAGCTCAACAGTGTTTGGCTCCAGCCCTATGGGAATATGACAACCCACTGCTGGAGGGGCTGTAAGGGAACTTATCAATGCTCCTCCCAGCAGGGCTTCTTTGTACAGTTTCGGGCAAGTTTACAGCCCCATCCCCTCTGCTAAAATTCCAGGCCTCAGAGAGTAAGTGGACATAAACAGATTGATTTTCGGTTAGATGTGGGAATATTCCTGCTCCATTGATTTGAATAGAAAATTTCAGATTGACTTCATTTGACTATGGGACAAGTATCTATTTCTACTTAATAATAAATACAGAAAAAAAAAGAACATTAACATACAACCATATCATTTATTATGTGGACTTTTTAAACTGTGATATTAGATCTACTCAGTGTGTGTTTAAAAATCTATCTTAAGATATAGTTCTGCTACATAATAACAAAAGTATATTCCCATTTAGAAGAAAAAATGAGAAGCATGCAGTACAAAAGTTAACAGTTATTCCAGGAAATCTGGTTGTATGAATACGATCCTTTATTCCACACATGGCAACAATTTAGGGTTGCAGATCTCTGCTGCTTTTTGTTACCCTTTTGAATACCCTTTACCTGAGTTAACAGCTCTACCAGGAAGATTGGAGAGAATTTTAGAGTTGGAGATTCGTTAGCAGCCGAGGGTAGCTGAGGTCATGATTATTTGTACATCCCCTCTCATGTTCAACACCTTAGCAGTAGGAAGTGATTTAAAATAGTTTCTGAGGAATCACTGCGAACAACTTTGAGGGCCATCAATAACCTCTGAGGCTTAAAGATATTAAGAATTCAAAGTCTTATCATTAAAAGTATTTTAATTGTTTACGTAAATATGTGTAATATATGTAGGTAAGGGTGGGTCATAAGTACTTTAATAACATTTTCAGTAAGTCATCTGTTGCTGGAGACAGTCACTTAGAGCTCCATCCTTTGAATGTAGCTGCACTGAAACGGGTGTTCCATCAGCCCATCAGGCACATGCGTATCATGAAAGAGTAAATGCAAAAGCCAAAGCAAATAATTAGTAGTTACATGTTTGGGAAATGGACGTTAAATTACAGGACAATGGCCGTGACCAATCCTGTCTGCTCAATTTAGGACATTTAGAAGATGACAAGATACGAATGTTGAAAGTTAGTGGTCAAGTGTATTAGCACAACTACAAATGAAAACTACTTCATTCAACTCTGTGGAGAGGCCATTTGAATGACAATGACAAGGCCTCGGTTTTTCCCAATGGGATTTTGGTCTTCATATCTGGATAGTTGGGCGCAGGCGACGGGGCCGGGCAGTGGCTGGGCCTCTGGGTGCGGCTGCAGCTGGGAGGAGCCTAGCACTGTAGCTCCTCCTCCTCGGCCCGCCGGGGGCCTCCCGCCGGGCTCTGCGCGCTAGCGTGCGCCGTGGAGCTGAGCACCTCTTCAAAACTGCCTCCACTGTGGTTGGTCCCGCCTACTTTCGTCTACAACAGGCCAATGTGAAGGAAGGAAAAGGTTGTTGATTATTCTTATTACTGTAATGACTTCACAAGAATGCAAAAATCTTCATTACTTCAAATTCAGAAACACTTTTTTTTCTACAGATGGGATGAAAAGGGTTAGAGAAGTCAGTTCCCTTTAACACAGTGCTAAAATGTTCATACTGGGGTTCTGGGGCAGGATTCCAAATATTACTTTTGTGTCAGAGTTTTAGCAACACTTTATCTCTTAAAATCTATTTATCACATTATTATCTCTTCCACATCTATTAAAATGTCCGATCCTTTCAGGCGCAAAACCAGATCTGTAGATACAGCCGTCCACTCCCCGGAGAGAACCAATTTCATCAAAACAGAACTACATTTTAGATTTAACTTCCCCAATTTTACAAATGTCTAAATGTCTTTAAGTGCCTTCAACTTAGGCTTTCTACTTGGGATTTAGCAGCAGAGCCGTCTGGATTTCTCAGAATAGTGTCTTTTGAAAAGTACTTTCTAAATAGATTGCTTTGCGAGGTGGCAATGGGTCTAGTTTTAAAAAACTGGTAATTTCACACCGAAATAGCTCTTAAGACACAAATAAAGCTTTACAAGTTTCCCCTTTTATGTTCTTGTTATCACCTTATAAATACAGAAGAAATCAATTTATAATTTAAAAATATGGTTAAATATTTCAAAAAATTCCTTATTAGAAAGTCCTTCAAAAGAATATTTAACAGTTTAAAATACTTAATGCAGTCTTAGTCACGCTGGCCTTCCTTGGCCATTAAAAATGTGGATAACCACTAGGAGAAAAGGAAGGAATAGAATAGATAATGTTGCAACTGCCTATGGCCACCTACAACTGAGTGTCATTCGAGTGATCACTGACAAGAAGAGGAAGGAACAACACAGGGACTGAGTGTTACTCAAAATGCTCTGCCTGGTCTGCCTTTTTGACAATAACTTAACCAGGATTTGAAGCAGTTCAATCATGACAAAAACAAGCAAACACTTTTCTCCAATTGTCACTAAAATCCCTTGCTGCTCTTAGCCCTTTTTTTTTCCTGAGTTGAAATTTTTCTTCTGCTCAAAGGTTTAGAGGAGAGGTCAGAAAACTCCGTACAAAGCTAGATAGTAAAATTTTAGGCATGGAGGCCACACAGTCTCTGCCATCAATACTCAACTCTGCTGTTTTAGGGTGAAGCAGCAGCCATTGACAGTTCGTAAGTGAATGAGCATGCCTGTGTTCCAATAAAACTTTATATATAGACCCTGAAATGTGAATTTCATGTAATTTAATTTTTAATTTCACAGAACATTAGTCTCCCCACCCCCAACCATATGTTATTGTAAAAACCATTCTTAGCTTGTGGGCTATATAAAATTAGGCAGCCAGCTGTATTTGGCCCACAGGTAAGTAGCTTGCTGTTCTCTGGTTCAGAGCACTGATAGTTCCTTTTCTTTGTGTGTTATCTGGGAATGGAGGAGTGTTCTCAATTATATGGTATTTCCCTATGCTTCTCTCTTTCTTCCGAGAAACAAATAAGACTAAATCAATAAAATCTATTCTATTAATAGTCTCCATTCTCCTCACCCCCCACGTAAATTCTCTTTTGCAATAGAAGTCACACACAGTGTTAAATCAGGTGAATACCAATTATTGCAGAACTCCTCTGAGTTTCCTTTCATTCTTCCCTCCCACATCTTGATTGTTCTCAACTAACTGAAGAAGGAGGGAACCTACTTGAAATGAACAATCTGGCAAAGAAGGGAGTGGAATAAAGGGGTTTCCTAGCTGTGTGGATTTAATGACCCACGACACACTGGAATACTTTTGGCAAAGATCTGCTTTTGCAGAGAGGTGGGCTATAAACCTCTCCTGGACACCTCCAGGGGTAACTGTTTTTCACCCCAAAATTTTTGGTCCTGAAAATTATAACATCTTTGCTTAAAATTTCATTTGACTTACTGGGTGGTGTTTCCTGATCTCTCATAATAAAACAGCTGGCTGATAAAGAAACAAGAAGTATAAAACATACTTTGCTGTTTTAAAAAATGACTTATTCAGGTCATGTAATGTATTCATCAGAAGTAGATGCCTTAAAAATGTGACCTGCTTACATGGGTGTGGAATGGATAGAAGGGAGGTAGTTCGTAAAGATTCACTGGAACATGGTAGAGGGTACCAAATGTAGTTTCACAGGAGCTCCTCTTCACAGAGGAGTTGGCTCTGGGGCCAACGCTATTAAAACCTGTTTGTTTGTTTTGGATGAAATAGAAAGTATGCTTATTGACTATATATGCTTATTGACTTTATGAGATGTCATAAAACATTGCAAGGATTTAGGCAGCAAGGATTAAATTTTGTATGATTATGATGAAGTGGAAAATTTTTCAAGGAAGATCTAACTACCTACAGAATTGAGTATAAAGGAGACATCAATTAGGTACAAATGCCACATGTAAAGGAGACATCAATAGGTACAAATGCCACATGGTGTGTGACAGATTGTGTGAGAAGATGGCAGGAGTGGACCTCACTTCACAGCAGAACATTATCTCTAATAGAACACAAATATGAACATGATTCATCATAACTGGTATGTTAAAAATCAAGTTGAACAAAAGTATGTGTGAAGAGAAAAGCAGCATTTAGACCTGCAAGGAATTCCTCTCATCCTTACTGACTCATGAGTCATTCTCTCAGAAGAAGGCAGTCTTGGGTTTCATAATCGAAGAAAGATATAAAAAGTTTGGAGATACAGGAAAAAAAAAAGTGAACTATGCAGAAAACTATATAAAGCAGGGTTAAACATATCTATTGTTTAGTCTGGAGAAAAGAGAGGGGAATGAGACATTCATACTTATTGAGGAAGTGGGAGGTTTTACTCAAAGCATGATTATCAGCTATTCTCCATTGCCTGGGTGGGCAGAGGAAGAGGAAGTAGGCACTGGCCGTGTCCTAGGAGGTGGAGAGGATGTGAGTCTTGTTAAACCCATAGACAATCATGTATAACCAGAATCCACTTTCAGAAGATCAACAGAGGCTAGTATCAGATCAGCTGGGTTAGTGGTGTGCATGTCCGAAGGAGGCAGGTTATACACCTTCCATCCTGATGAGGTGACAGGAGAGAGAGACTGAGGGTACGGATCCAACATGGAAATCGTGTGAGCTATAGGCTTACCAGAATTTCCTAAAAGCAAATGAAAACAGGTTGTTCTTTATTCTTCTTTTGCTTCTTCATATCCCGTTCTTCTAAAGAAAACCTAAAAAGTACAACTTCTCCTGTGTCAGAAATGATCTAACAAGTAAAGAATTCATGCTCCTTGGATTGTCTAAGGCTAAAAAGCAAAAGGTGAGTAATTGATTCCTAGGATTTCTGAGACTTTTGTTTTGATACTATATATTTCAGCAAGAGAAAAGTCCACAACACTGTATGTCCCTCCCTTTCAAAAGCTTTACTAATGGTGCCTGCTAATTCCAGGGCAGGAGAAAGATGTGATAGTGTCCTTCCATAAAACACTTACAGCCTTAGAAATCCTATGGGGGCAGTTACATTCTTTCCTTTGGGGTTGCTACCAGTAGACTCTACAGCATTTTTTGTTTTGTTTTGTTTTGATTGGTTCCTGTACATTCAATAAGTGATGATGTTGACAAGCAGAATAGGGAACTTGTAGAAACAGCTCGTTAACAAATAAAACTAATGAAGATATGTCTGGTAAACACTGAGCAATTATTTCATTCTTCTGCCTTAAACACTTAATCTCAGGTCTAATAACGTAGAAGATTGTGGGAAAGAGCCTCTCCTAAGGGAAACCCCTCTGGGTCAGAATCAGTAAGAGCATCTAGGACCTCTAGCAAAGACTAGCTTGTAACCTCACATGCTCATGCTAAGGTCCAGCACATGTGAGCTAGTGTAAGATGGACAGAACATTCAGAAGGAGGTGAGTAATTGGTGTGTGCACATATCTGCTTTTGATCTTGTTAAAGACCAATCATATTCTTAGTTTTCCTAATAAGAGTGACATAGAGAAATTGATTGCACATAAAATAGTGATAATTATTATAGATGTAACCAAGTCAATGTTTAGGAGATAGATTTAAAAATCATCATCATCATCATCATCATCTTAGCAGTTTTAATGACTTTCCCTGATTTTATACACTTTATGATGAAGCTGATTTTATTTCAGCTTTTTTCTGCTCTGTAGACTAGCTTATTTTGTCTATTCTCAACCAATTAATTCAGTATCTTTTATTACTAACAATTATTAACAATATCACAGTATTAGTGCCATTTAATAGGAATCGACTTGATGGCAGTGAGTTTGGTTTTCTCTTTTTTTTTTTTTTTTAATTATTACTATTATTATTTTCAGATTATACCCAGAGACCAAATGATTTATTAAAGAACAATGCATTTGTGACTCAGCTTAATGCTCGCTCGATAATAATTACATTGTGCTCAATATGTGAATTTAGTAAACAATTTTAGGTTGCTAATGGGTTGTGGATGGCAGTTAAATACATCCTGTCATGTTCGTTTTTGCTCATCCAGGCCCAAACTACAGGAGATCTGAGCTGTTACTAAACTTTTGCTCACACTCTAAATTCAGATTCACACATCCTTTAACCTTATCTACTTTTTGGGAGACTGTATTATGAATTCTAACTAGCAAAGAGATTAATAAGCAATGAACTCAAACCCTACTTCACTTTAATAAACAATTTGTCCTTGAATGGATTACACAGACAACTCTGTATGGATACTGTAACAATGTTCAATACTAGTTTTACATATAGATTTATATGTGAGGAAAAAAGATTGACTTTGTACAAGTTGGCCTTCATGGATGCATAGAATGCTGTAAACATTGCCATCAGAACACCAATGACTAAGCTCTCCTGTTTCAATGGACTCAACCACAAAGAATTCACTTGTCTGTACCTTAAGGCTTGTGACAGTTGTTTCAACCCTCTCCTCAAATGATTTGAAAGTAGGAGAATTCCTAAAATAATAAAAAAAAAAAGAGGTCAGCTCCAAAGACCTAGCTGTCTTAGCAACTTGCTGATTAATTTTCTGCTCTTATTTATAAACGTTGCCTAGCTAGCAGAGCTAGCTGTCAATTTGCCACCTACACTAACCATATTTTAAAATATATTTCACTTCCGCTAGGTTAGGTCCAGAAATCATAACCTGATATGTATGATTCTATATAAAACAGAATCATATTTTACTCAAATACTCAACTGTAGGATAAATAACAGAATTAGAATAAATAACAGAATTTGGCAGTGATCACCAGTTGCCACTGAGTTGATTTCAACTCATGGTAACCTATGTGTATCATTTTGCAATGACACAACTTCAGTAATTCTACAATGCACTGCATATAATTTCCAATGAACTCAAGGCATTATCAATAGCTTAAGTTTTCATTTACTAATTAAAAATGTTTCTATCACAACATTCCTTTTTCTAACTCTTTTTTTTTTTTTTTGTAATCAATAGAAAGTCTTCCTGAACAATGTCATGTTTGAATTTTCCCAGCTGGAGACGTAAAGTTACTGTGTCAGTGAATGTGAGGCATGGCAGAAAGAGTTCCAAGAAAAGAACATTCCTAAGTTTTTTCTTTTCTGTGCTTTACAAAGTTATCATTTTGTCAACTTTGATGAAGTGGTTTTTCTGTTAATTCATTATTGTAAGTTAAAAAGCACTCATTACTTATTTAATGTCTGATCACAAATGATACTATTAACTGTGTTTTAACTTTTCCTCTCAAAGAGGTTGTATTTATTTGTTCCCTTATGAGACAGACCCTTCGGAGCTTATTGCCACTTTATTTGTGTTCAATAATCTATGTACTATCTTGTACCTTTAAGAGTTAGATGCTTCTTCTGGGGTTGATAGTTTTCTATATTGGATTTGGCCATGTGCCATTACCATTAAAAATGGTATCACCACATTAAACTGAAGAAACAGGAACTGAACTGAAAATCTTTCCTGAAACTTATATCCATGTTAGCTTTCAGCAGCAAAGACAGCCATCATTTTCAAGTCAAATAATTCAAGTAAATGTTTTATCTCTGATTCACTACGTATTCTTTCTTGAGTGCAGAGAAAGTAAAGTAAGAGAAATGGCTTAGGAAATCATAACAGAGAATGGTTATACAATATGGGCTTCATTGTACATATGCGATGAAGTAGGGCTCTTACATCAACAAGAGAAAACTAACAGAAAAATATGTTTTTGACTGAATTTGACTTTTTTAGGATTTGTCCCCTGAGATTGTGATGTTCCACATAGTCAGTAATTCATCTGCATTCAGGCTACATGACTTAATTATGCTGAGTTCACAGGATCCAAGCTCAGTGTCATACCTTATATATGACTCAAATGTGAGTTAAATTCCTATGAGTAATCCTTTGTAATGCCTCTATTTTATGGTGAAATATTAGTGGAAGTACACTTTAATGATTCAAAATGATATACTGCCATATATGTATATGTGGAGCTCTGGTAGCCTAAGGCACTTGACTGCTAACCAGAAAGCTGGCGGTTCAAACCCACTAGCCATTCCTCAGAAGGAAGGTTGGGCAATCTACTTCCATAGTGATACACTGCCTCGGAAACCCAAGGAGGGGTCACTATGAGTTGGGTCCGACTCGACAGCACATAACAACAACATTATATATGAGGAGCTCTGGTGGTGTAGTGCCTAAGCGCTTGACTGCTAACCAGAAGGTTAGTAGTTCAAACCCACCAGCCATCCTGTGGAAGGAAGACTGTGCAATCTACTTCAGTGAAGATTTAGCACCTTGGAAACCCAAAGGGGGTCGCTATGAGTCAGATTTGATTCAATGGCAGCGAGTTTGGTTTTTGGTTATATAATCTTACTTCCATTGCAGTTTTCATTTGGTCTGCTCACGTAACTATCATCAAGCAGTTACACAGAACTATAGCAGGCTGACAATTAAGTCTAATGGGTATATGTCACATGAATACAATAATTTTTTCGGTCAATTTCTAGCAAGCTCATGGGGATTGCATTTGACTCATAAGTCACTAAATAGATTTCTAGCTCACAGAGAAAAACCATGTTAATTTTTGCAAGGCTTCTTTGAACATCTCAACTTAAAACCTGATAAGTAAAGTACTCTGAGCCAGAGGCTATAGAACTCAATCCATGTTTTCCTATGATAGGGGAGCAGGTCTTTCAAGGATGAACCAAGCAATCTTGAGTCTATGCTCTGCATTTATTACCAATTTAGGGAAAACAAACACTGGGTTTAAATTTCCAAATCAACCAATTAACCAGATAACCCCTGTATATGAGAGACTTCATCAGACATAATAGGACAGACACTCCTCTAATTAAATTATAGTCGAGTACATGCTGGAGAGCAGGGAGAAGCATTCTAATCAGATTCTATCCTAGCATGTGCAAGGACAAACTTCAACCCTGCAAATGACCTTAGAACCACTGTGGCGTCTGTGATCTGACACTATTTAAAGTAACTGAATCTCATCTGTAAGGAATTCAACCTTTAATATACAGAGTGGGTTTGAGAGGCACAGCCCTGACTGATTTCTCCCACCACCCATGGTGGCCCCAGGCAGGGCTCTGGGGAGTATGGTGAGAAGAGCAGTAAAATCTGCCTCTCTCCCTTTATTATTTTAATTATTTACTCTATTTTCCTTGTATACATAACAGAGCATACACCCATTCAACAATTTGTACATGTACAATTCAGTGCCATTGATGACGTTCTCATCCTCCTTTTCCAAATTGTTCCTCCCCAATCAATGTAAACTCACTGCTCCCTAAGTTTCCAATCTCATCATTCAAGGTACCATTGTCAATTTGATCCCATTTTGATGGTTCTTAAGAGAGCACAATGCTCAAGGCAGACAATCTTTATTAGTTAAGCCAAACTACTGTTTGGTTTTAAGAAGATTTCAGGTATATTTTTGGTTTAAGTTTTAAAGTTTCAAGATTAGCTGAGGGCAATAGTTTCAGAGGTCCATCCAGCCTTCGTGGCTCCAGAAAGTCTAAATTTTGAAATTCTGTTCTGGATTTTCTCCCTTTTGATCATGATTCTTCTATAGAATCTTTGATCAAAATGTTCAGTAACAGTAGCCCTTTATTTTAAATATGATGAAACTGTTATCACTGAGAGGACTTTTCCAAGGACGCAAAGCTAATTCTTGAAAAAGCTGAGCTATGACCTGGGTCTTCTGACTCCCATTCTAACATTCATTCTTGTGTATTTTCTTACTATAATTTTGATTTAATCTGATTCTATTACAAACCATGCAAATGTGAAAGGGGATATTTAGCTAGAAGAACCTTATACAAATTTTCATTGGCCAGTCATTTTAATGACATTTTTATTGTTCAACAGACACTTTACCTTAATATCAATCTTCACAAGTCTTACTGATATCCCTTCTAGAACTCCAGCCCTATTAATCTTGTACTCTTTTGTTTAATTTTCTTTTGGGGTTGCATTTAATTCTGCTGAAATAAAAGATGTATTTCAACCATTGCAAGTGTGCTTGGAATATCCCAGACCCTGTGGTAAGTGCTTTACACATTTTTCTTTGTCTATGCCTCCCAACAACATATGAGGCAGGATTATTTTCCCAGTAGAGAGTAGGAGAGGTTAGGGAACTCATGCTTCATGCAGCAGAGACTAATCAAAAGCCCAAGTCTTTCATACCATACTTCTACATCATTGTTAGTTTTTTCCTAAAGACCATGGGAAAAGAGACTGAGATAGTTCATGGCACTTTTTTTTACATAAAGGAAAAAAAAAAAATACCACAAAGTAAATGGCAATAAAGTAACCATTTTATGCATATCCACATTAATTTATGTAAAAATAATTTACACACATTACCTCATAGCAGGCATACTTATGGAATGGCGAATGGAGTAGCTTCAAGACAAAAGCAGATTAAAGGGGGAAAGAAGAAAGAAAAAAGAAAATAGCATAAGATAAGTACATGACGATAAGTACATGGAACTCCCTATTCACAATACTAAAACAGCAATACAACTATCTGAAATACCCTCTGCCCACTCGACTAATATGGTATTTCTTTTCCTTGGGTTTAACGGTCTACTGTCAGCTTCCAAGGATATAAAAGAAGAGTAGATGGTCCATGGTTGTGTATTATTTTATCCCTTGTAGGCTTCCTAAGTCCAGAAGTCTGAGCAGAATGTTTGGTTTCCCCTACTTCAGCCCAGTAGCCCATGGTCATCTTGTACAGGTCCAACCAAGGTGTTCCTTCCCTTTTCCTGCTCAAGAAGACAGTGAAGGATGGGAAGTAGAGCCAGGAAGATAGAAGCTAATGTCCACTGTAGAGAAACTGTCCAGAAGAATGTACATAGTTAACATAAGACATTCAAGGAAGCACATATCAGGCAAACGGCATGAGAGCAAGGACTCAGCGTCCATTCTGGTTCCTTGTCAAGAACATCTGGTACAAATATAAATATTCCTGAGAGTTCTAAGAGAATCAGCCTTCCTATTATTCCTATAGTAGCTGACTCATCTTCCCTTTGATTGCCTGTTATTTTCCACATGAATTTCACTGAGAAGTCAGGCTGGAGGGAGGGAGGAAGCAAACTGGGATTCATTTTTCTGTGACAGTGTCCTCTATCATGCTCTTCAACACAGTAAAGAAGCCAACAGGTCAGGGAACAAACTCATCACCCTTTCCTGACAATATTCCCTGAGATAATTAGTATGGACAACACTATACTAGACCACAAAGAGAAAAGGACAAAGAAATTCAGGAGGGTACTTACAGTCTTAAGCAGATACTGTTTAGAAACTATAGGCAAAATATTTCCTCAGAAATCATATGAAAAAAAGAATTACTAAAAAATTTTTTGTCAGTACTACCAATCTGTTCATCTCTTTAAACATAAGCAGTTTTCTTTATATATATATATATATGTTGTTGTTGTTATGTGCCGTCGAGTCGGACCCGACTCATAGCGACCCCTCCTTGGGTTTCCGAGGCAGTATCACTATGGAAGTAGGATTGCCCAACCTTCCTTCCGAGGAGTGGCTGGTGGGTTTGAACCGCCAGCCTTCTGGTTAGCAGTCAAGTGCTTTAGCCACTATGTTACCAGAGCTCTCTCTCTCTCTCTCTCTCTCTATATATATATATATATAAAAGATTCAAGAAAATAATGGCTACACTAGAGGCTTGGAGCTGACAACTCACATTTCTTAATTTATGTGCTTTTCCAGTGACCTTCAACTTCAGAAAGCACAGAAAGGTCAAGGTGAAACGCCCACGCTTATCATTTTCTGTTTCTTTATTTAAATTTTATAAAAGCACAATTCTCAATTTCCACTTCCCTTTTTTATTTTTCTCTTTCAGTTCTAGGTGTGGATAAAGCAGAGATCTCTGTCGGTATGGGAAGAAATGTTGCAGAAGGAGAGATTCCTGTGAGATTCCTCAGCGAGTGAAATTGGTGTAAAGTCAGAATGGAGATAAATATGTGCCTACACCATTTTCCCACCAGCCACTCCTCGGAAGGAAGGTTGGGCAATCCTACTTCCGTAGTGATACTGCCTCGGAAATCCAAGGAGGGGTCGCTGTGAGTCGGGGCCCATTCGACGGCAAACAACAACAACACCACCACCACCACCATTTTCAAAGGAGCCCTAGTAATGCAATTGTTAACCAAAAGGCTGATGTTTCAAATCCAACCAGCGGCTACTTGGGAGAGAGATCTGGTGATCTGTTTCTCTCAAAATTGTTGTTTGGTGCCCTGGAGTTGTTCAACTCGCAGTGACCTCCTGTGACAAAGCACAGCTGCCCTGTAGGGTTTTCTAGGACATAATCTTTACAGGTGCAAATCACCAAGTCCTTCTCCTGCGGCACCACTGGGGGGAGGGGGGTTCAAACCGCCAATGTTTAGGTTCGCAGCTGAGCACTTAACCATTATGCCACTAGAGCTTCCATAAATCGACTCAAGGGTACTCAACAACAACAAATAAACATCAATGTATGGAGTGCCTACAGTCTGCATCTTCCTGGTAATTAACTTGTTCAGAAAAACGGAGCTGCTTTTGTTGTTGAAGCACAGTGTGAAAGCAATAAAGGGCCCCTGGGGAGTAGCAGGGGAGCTGGCCAAGTCTTGCCCTCGGCCAGGACAGGTGCTTACCCAATAGAGTGAGATCTGCAGCCAGGCAGCACAGGAGGGAAGCAGAGAGAGCATATTAGGATGCAAAGAAACCACCAGCCTTCCCTTGTTTTCCCCTTTTTCAGTAGTTTTAAAGCAATTATCCATCCCTTACTTAATTTAGGTGTTGTTTTGTTTTATTTTGCTCTTTGCATATTCAGTTTTTCATGTGTCTTAAAGATTATTTTGCCAACCTTTTAGAAGTGTTGTTCCCTTGGTGGTTAAAAATTCAGGTTGGAGGTTCAAGTCAAAAGAAAGAGAGGAGTCCATTTTGGAAGAAAAGGCTGATGATCTACTTCTGAAAACTCAGTCATTGAAACCCTGTGGGGTGTAATCCTACTCTGCACGCATGGGGTGGCCATGAGTCAGAAATGACGTGACTGCAACTGGCCTTTATCAGTCTCAAGGTTACACAGAGATGTGAACTTCTCTTAAAAAACTATGTGCCTTCTCCAGACATTCCACTCCCACTAGATCACAGTCTGAACAAATTCATTACAAAGTTCCAAGAAACTGCCAATATTTTTATAAAATTGAGTCCAGCAGCTTGCATTTCTTCATAGTTCTTTCATAAATGTGACTTCATGTTAGGTTCACAGGCAATTTTACTGCAAACCAGAAAGTTGGCAGTTCAAACCCACCAGCCACTCCACAGAAGGAAGACTAGGCAACCTACGTCGGTAAAGATTTACCACCTCGGAAATCCAAAGGGGGTCACTATGAGTCAGAATCAACTCTATGTCAATGAGTTTGTTTTTTATTTGGTTTCACAGGCAACAGTGCAGTTGGGAAGGTATTAACGTTAGTTTATAGACCAGGAAGAGACTAAGCAATTGCATGACTGGGCCCAGGCAACTTTACTTCACAGCCATTAGGTTAAAATGAAACTATCAGCTCTGGAAATACAACCAGTTTTAGAAACATATGAGTTAAATCCTAACAGTGCTGTTCTTACAGTATTAAAAGACCCAAATTCTACGTTTTCAAAATATGAGTATAAATTTGGAATTATTTTAAGTAAAAACTATGTGGGATGGTTTTTCTTTCCAGATATCAAATTTTGCTGACAATCTTTTTGATCAAGTTCAGAAATCTGTTCCCAAAATGCACAAGTTTATAGTGTAGCTAATAAAAATATAAAATATGCTACTTTAAACCAAGAAGAGATTTAAATAAAATGCCTGTGATACAATTTCAAAATTTTCCCCACTATCATTTTAAAATTAGTACATAAATTTGGACAAATTTTTCTCATTTAAGAATCGTTATTAAACAAGGGATTTTAAATTTTAAAATACTTTAAAACTAAAAACTCTTCACAAAATTACTTGCTTTCATAGAAAGATACCTCTGGCTAGATACCTCACGTTAGATGTTATAGTTTGAGAAAAATATAGCTCTGAATTTTTCCAACTCCACAAAATATTATAGGACTATATTTGAGTCTTTAACATGCAGGCTACATTTTTCAGTATTGTTAGCCACAGTTTATAATGAAAGTGTTGTATTCTCTGTTGTTGTTGTTGTTGTTATGTGCCGTCGAGTCGGCCCCGACTCATAGCGACCCCTCCTTGGGTTTCCGAGGCAGTATCACTATGGAAGTAGGATTGCCCAACCTTCCTTCCGAGGAGTGGCTGGTGGGTTTGAGCCGCCAGCCATCTGGTTAGCAGGCAAGTGCCTTAGCCACTTTGCTACCAGAGCTCCTTGTATCCTCTGTATAGGACAGTAATTCATGAAAAATTTAGAACTTCTAGGAAGTAAGTTCTCTATTACCCTAAAAGAAAGCCACACTGAACCAAGAGCAAAGCCAGTAAATACAATTTAGATATTATACCCAGTGTATAAACATGACTAAGCCAACACACTGCAGGTGTGAAACAGTCTTCATTCTTTACTACCTTGAAAAAAAAATGAGCAGAATCTTTATTAAATGGGCTTCTGTTAATGGACTCTCTCGAATTTCATCATGTGGGGCCACCTTGTAACTTATAATCTTATAATTAAGAAGGCCACTTAGTAAAGAGAAAAACTAGCATTTATTGAGCACTTAACACATGCCAGGCACTCTTCTAACTGCTGTTCTTACAGCAACCTGATGATGTTGTTCATCTCATCCCTAGTTTACAAATGAGAACACCTAAGTACAGACAAGCTAAGGTACAGCAGTTCTCCTTATAACCTCAACACCCGGAGCAGAATTACCTGGGAATTTGTTACAAATGGAGAGTCCTAGATTCTACCCAAGACCTACTGAATCACAATCATTGAGAGGTGAAATCTGGGAATATGTCTCATAAACAAGCTTCAGAGGTGTTTGTAAGGTCCCTTAGATGGAGAAACACTATTCTAGCTGGGGTATATGCTGAGGCCCCAATGTTAAATGAAGTTTTACCTAGGAATGCAAGAACAAAGATAGATAGATAGATAGATAGGTAGATTTGTTCCTAAATTTATTTACTTTGTTGTTGCTGAGAATATACACAGCAAAATATACACCAATTCAACAGTTTTCACATGTACAATTTAGTGACACTGATTGCATTTAAGTTGTGCAGCCATTCTCACCCCACTTTTCTGAGCTGCTCCTCAACTCCCTGCTCCCTAAGTTCCTATTTGATCTTCTGAGTTGCTGTTGTCAGTTTGATCCTATACAGATGGTTCTTAAAAGAGCTCAAGGCAGACATTGTATACTAGTTACACCAAACTACTGTTTGGTTTTAGGAAGACTTCAGCGAATATTTTTGGCTTTAAGTTTTAAAATGATCTCAGGGCAATAGTTTCAGGAGTTCATCCAGCCATGGCTTCACAAAGTCTGGATTCCATGATAATTTGAAATTCTATTCTGCATTTTCCCCTTTTGATGAGGATTCCTCTAAAGAACCCTTGATCAAAATGTTCAGTAATGGCAGCCAGGGTATTTTTCTGTTTTAAGCAATCATTTAATTTCTTTAGATACATGATTTCATGGCATTGAAATGATTGTAAATATTATTTGTAATAAACTTAGGGCTAAGTAATAAGTTAGAAGGTTTATTTGTTCATCATATTCTGCCTCTGAGAAATTTTAATAGTTTTTCATTATTGCAATATTAGTAAAAATGAAGAAAAGACAATGAATGCAGATTCATATACATGTACTTACTTAACGCTAAGCTCCACATTGTTAAATTATGCATGGATATTGAGCACAGCACAGTAATTTTGAAGCCAAAAATAATTTAAACACAAAGATATAAGTATTTGCTTCTAGGTATCAAAATTGTAGGGGAATATAGAAAGTAATAGTTTAAGAATCCAGTGAAATAAATACAAACTCTTTTTAAAAGAAGAAATATAAAACATACTTCAAAAGTTTTAAAACATGAATTTGATTCCTAGAGAGGAAAATAAAATTGATTCCAAGTGAAAAGTCTCCTAAGGTATATGAGCCACTTTAAAACTAAACTAAGCTAAAAAAAAAAAAAAAAAAAAGAGTAATAACTCTATATAAGCTAACTTCCTACTACATGATATAAAAATGAAAATGGCCAGCACTACATTGTTTTTCTCTGGTGCCTATAGTAAGAACTGAAAGGAAAAAAAAAAAAGCTCACATGCACCTAACAACAACAGTGAGAATATTTGGTTCTTAGTTCAAAATATACCTTGATGTTCATCTCAATTTTATATTATAATGATATACTGAACATAGCAAAAATATATAGGGGACTTGTTTAAAAGTTTTGCTATAGTTAAGCACTAGAAGATAATAGAGTTATTAAAAATGGAGGTGTGAATAAATATTTATTAACATATTCACAATATACTGCTAAAGTAAAATAAGAAAACCAGCAGGAAGTATCTACCACGTACTACCTTTTTAGAATTAAAATAATAAATAAATAAATATATTTAGCACAGGAAAAAACACCACAGATACCTATAAAACTGTAACCTGGAATAGTTTTTCAAAGCCCACTCCACTCAATGCATGTTTAAAATTATCACTTAAATTACAGTGGTTAAGATTCAGCACATACTACATTTTTGGAAATCTCCTCTCATTCCTATTGATTAAAGGGGCTGTAAAGCGCCCTATAATTTCTATTTTTACTAGGTTGGGTCCTACAGAAGTGGCATCTTTGGGACTTGGCCCATTTCTGACTTTTATGCAGAAAAATCCTGATATGCAAAATTATCTCAGTCAATAGTCACATGAAACTTTAATCCATTAAAATCAAATCATTATGAGAAAGAGAGTTTGTTAAGGAGAATAGCTGGATAAGTAATACTGCCCTTCTCTCAGAAAGCTAGGAGCTTAATATTGCTCTCAGGGCTCATTCCCACAGTACCTCATGTCTCCAAACTTCTTGCTGATGGCTGTCCCAACGTTGCTGAATGCTGCTGTTGCCTTCTGCCCTGCATGACTCAGGGTTTCATGTGTTTTCTTGTAGCTAGATGTAAAACAGAACAGCAATAAGGATAGTTTCTGTATCACGAGCTTCCATCAAACATTTATCTTCCTTCTCTCTCCTTACCTGGAAAATGCTCTTTCCCAAACAGATTTAGGGAGAAAACAGTCTACAGAAGCAAATGTTCCTAATTGTCATTGGGAGATGATGGACTGACTGACTGCTGTTCATTAGAGGGAACGTCAGACCACTGAATCTGAACTCAGGAAGAATGCACATATACAGATAGGAACGCACAGACCTTTAGTCCCCAGTAGGGGAACTGCTCGGAGAGTAGAGAGGTATTCTTGAAGTATATTGACTCTGCTAAGAAATATTTTCCAAAGAAAACTAGGTAATAGGAAAATTTGAAAAAGTAAGTTTCAAAGGGAAATTTAAGTTTTTATTGGTTGGTTAGTTTGGGTGAAATTAACCAGAGAGACAAATATGTAACTAGTTACTTAACTTACTTTTCTACTCTTTATAGGTGAGAATAACAAGGGCACATTATCTGAAATCAATACAGTGACTTTGTTCAGAAACAGTTTTAGGAATACAATATGGCAATTATTTGCACGTAAAACCATGTCCCCATTAGACTGTGACTCCTTTAAGGCAAGGAAGTCATTTATCATGTGTTGCCAGTGTCTGGTAGATTCAGAAGAAACAAAAAATGTGAGATCAATGGATGGACAACACTGAAAAGGATGCTCCTCTGTGGCTCTGAACTGGTGCTTGGTGACAGCAGCAGCAGGATTTCAAAAACAGAATGGATAGAACTGGACCGGAAACTGCAAGTGACAAATAAGAATAAGATGAAAAAAGAGATTGTCCTGAGGTTTGGGTCCAAGACGACAGGAAGGAGAGTGATGCCATATGAAGGACTGAGAATTTTTTAAGAGTGATTTATTAAAATGGAAAACACAAGACACATGACTTGAGGGAATAAAATGTCTTTTCCTCCATGGTACTACTGGTTCAGATCTTTAGGTTAATTGTTGTTAGGTGCTCTCAAGTCTATTCCGACTCATAACAACTCCACATACAACAGAACAAAATACTGCCTGGTCCTGCGCCATCCTCACAATTTCTACTACAACTGAGCCCATCATAGCTGCCACTGTGCAGCATTGAGGTTGGTTGGTGTGTAAATTTCAACAATACTCATATTAACTGATCTTTCTTGTAGGCATCTGGATATTATCCTATAACTGACGGCATTGTACTTCAGAATAGATCTTGAAATGTTCTTTTTTAAGACGTATGTGATACCATTCCTCCCCAATTTGTAATTACTGTCATGTTGTTGTTGTTGTGTGCCGTCGAGTCAGCCCCGACTCATAGCGACCCCTCCTTGGGTTGCCAAGGCAGTATCACTACAGAAGTAGATTGCCCAGCCTTCCTTCTGAGGAGTGGCTGGTGGATTTGAACCACCAGCCTTCTGGTTAGGTCTATTAGGCACTAAATAATTGTCTGATTCAAAATGGCCAATACCAGTCCAATTCAGCTCACTAATGCCTAGGATATCAATCTTCATGCATTCCATTTCATTTTTGACAACTTCCAATTTTCCTAGATTCATACTTGATAAATTCCACATTCTGATTAATAATGGTCCCCAAAGTCTTACTCCATGCACGTCATTAAGGTCTGCTCTATTTTGAGGAGGCAGCTCTTCCCCAGTTGTATTTTGAGTGCCTTCCAACCTGAGGGGCTCATCTTCTGGCCGTAGAACAGACAATGTTTCAGAGCTATTCAAAAATTTTCTGGTGATATATCAGATAGTATTTCACTGCTATTCATAAGGTTTTCAGTGCCCAATTCTTTCAGAAGTGGCTGGCCCCGTTCTTCATCCCAGTCTTTCTTAGTGTGGAAGTGCCACTGAATACTGTCCACCATGGGTGACCCGGCTGGTATTCAAAATAGCACTGGCATAGCCTTCAGCCTCACAACAACATGCAAGAGTATGACAAACTAACAGATGAGTGGTAGTTTAGGTTAGTTGTTGTTGTTGTTGTTGCTATTGTTAGGTGTTGTTGAGTCGGGTCCAACGCAAAGCCAATTGCAAACTGCTTGCATTACACAGGAACTTAGTTGCATATCAGATAGTATATCCTACCTGCATATCCTATAGCAGTTGTATGTGGATGGTACTTCCGAGAATACTTTATATCATATGTAATCAGTTATATCTATGAACTTCCTTTATTTCTTCACCCCTGTTCCCACCATTACATCTTCCACAAATCACCCAGTCCGAAATGTAATATTAGATTCTAATAGAATGCTTTAAAACAGGTCCCATGTAGTCGTTGGGGAGAGAGATTGCTTATTAATAAAATAGTCTCTTTTGCTCTTTTTGTTAACTAGATGGAATGATGAGGCTATAATATTAGCAGCACCATATGATATTTATTTACACAATCTCTGTTTTCCAGAAACTTAAAAACATACATCATCTAGACCATCAAATCAATGGTCTGAACAGACATTTGCTGAAAATTTTCTAATGTTCCTTGTGTGTGCTACACTATGATGAGTTTTAGGTTACAAAGTGATTTAAAATAAAATCCTTATCAATTGAGTTTACAATTTAAGGAAAAACATACAAATTCAGTTAGGTGAAACCAGGGAAACATTAAAAAATAAAAGCCAAATAAAAGCCACAAGATGTCTCTTTATTCACTACTGAAAAAAAAAAATCCTTATTTCTTTTTTTACAAATTAAATGCTTTTTTCCCCAAATCTGCAACTACTGCTCTATTATCTCTTTCCTTGCCCATCAAACTTCATTTTACATATTTTATTTATTTATTTTTGTTAAAAATATACACAG
Organism: Orycteropus afer afer; assembly: GCF_000298275.1. Classification (NCBI taxonomy): domain Eukaryota; kingdom Metazoa; phylum Chordata; class Mammalia; order Tubulidentata; family Orycteropodidae; genus Orycteropus; species Orycteropus afer. The sequence goes on along the minus strand of NW_006921754.1, from coordinate 1,350,382 downwards.
CAAAATATATACAAATTCTACATGTACAATGCAGTGACAGTGATTACATTCTTCAAGTTGTGCAACCATTGTCACCATCCTTTTCTGAATTATTTCTCCACCATTAACACCAACTTATTACACCCTAAGTTTCTTCTCTAACCTTTTGAGTTGCTATTGTCAATTTGATCTCATCCCAGCAAACTTCTTAAGAGCTGTTCATTTCCTCAACTGTCTTACCTCCCATTTGCTGCATAATCGAGTCTAGCAAAGCTCTTGATGATCTGCTTCTAAAAGGTCACAGTTCTAAAATCCTTATGGGATTCCACTCTGCACACATGGGGCCATCGTGGATTGTAGCCGACTTGATGGCAGCTAACAACAACAACAGCAATACATGTCAAACGAAATATTAATAGCTAACTTGTTGTTCAAAAGACAGTTAAAGTGGTACTAAATGTTAAAGGCCAGAAATGAAAACATCAATCATTATTACAAGATTTTAGTGAAGTGTGATCTTGAAATGGCACATGCTGAGAATTCTTCAGAAGAAACATACTACTGAAATAGTTTCCCAAAGCCGTGTCCTCAACACTTGGATACCAGATTCAGAAAATAGTCTTCACAAACAAGATTTAAATGTGGTGGTTTTATTCTGAAAAAATAAGAAGATTTATTTATAAATAAATAAATAAAAATAAAAAATAAAAGTAAATAAATAAATAAAAATTTCCATTCCAGTAATATTTTTAGAATACTGGCAAAGCCTTCACAAAGTAGTATTTAGGCCATGAAACCAGATCTATAAAAACCAAAACACCAAACCCATTGCCATCAAGTCGATTCTGACTCACAGCAACCTCCATTGAGTTTCCAAAGCTGTAAATCTTTATGTAAGCAGATTGCCTCATCTTCCTCCCACAAAGCAACTGGTGGGTTTGAACTGCTGACCTTCTGGTTAGCAGCCAAATATTTAACCTACTACACCACCAGAGATTAGATCTATGGAAAGTGCATTTTTTTTTTTTAAATGTTTTTTCCGTGTCTGGAAGTGATGATATTTGGAAGTGAAGAAAGCACAGTATTATATACAGATAAACATGTGCTTGTACTATGGAAGCTTTCCTTCTAAAGAGGAGAGAACATACACATATTAAACTTTTTGTCTCACTTCTCAATTTAGATACATGGGGACAATTTTCAGCTCAGAAAGAAAATAGAAGACCAAAAAGGGCTGCTGGATATCTCTGGGGCAACAGAATCCATTTTCTAAATGTGTTCTGTGACACGTCTGTTGTTTCTGTTGTAGGTGCCATGGTTGATTCTGACTCACAGTGACCACGTGTAATAGAACAGAACTGCTCCACAGGGTTTTCTAGGCTTTAGTCTTGATGGGACCAGATGGTCAGGTCTTTCTTTGTGGTATGTCCAAGTTCCCACAGTTAGACTGGCATTTAGAATTAGGTGCTCTGACTCCCAATCCAGGACTCTTTCTACTCATGCCACAATTCAAAAATATCAAGGGGGAAAAAAAAAGAGAGAATGCACAAATTCTCACATACACTGCTGAGAAAGTAGTAAAATTATAATGCCCCAAAATAGGTAACTAGCATTATTTTTGACTCTTCTATTTCCCTTGTACTCCATATCCAGTCCATCAGGAAATCACGTGGTTTCAAACTAAAGAATAGATCCACAGTCTGTCTACTTTCTCACCATCTCTATCACTGTCCACTTTAGTTCAGTCACAATCAGTTCACACCTGTGCTACTGTAATAACCTCCCAACTGGTCTCCCTGCTTCTCTCCTCACCTACCTACAGTTTCTTCTCAACACAACTTGTAAAATGATCCATTTAAAACATTTATCAGAGCATGTCATTCCTTTGCCCAAAACTCTGCATTGGCTTCTCATTTCTGAGTAAAAGCCAGCATCCATACAATGGGCCTACTGATGGCCCTACACAAGCTGGTTCCCTAGCACCTCTCTCATCTCCTCCTCGTCTTGTTCACTCTGCTCCAGCCACCCTGACCTCCTCACTGTCCCTCAACATATCAGACCCCATCCTTCCTTAGGTTCTCTGCTCTAACTGTTCTGTTATGAAATGTATCAAATTTAGCCGAAAAAAGGGTTTCATTGTATTGTAGGTACCCCACTTTGAAGGAAAAAAAGACCTCAATCTGTACCCTTTGGAAGAGTGTAAAAGCCACCTTTCCTTATCCAAGCAGGGGCTGACGTCCCTGAACCTTGGCCAAGTGGGTGTCAGCAGGATGCAGTTGGGCTGTGGAAGGGGGCACAAGGATAGAAAGGAATCAGAGGAGGTGGAGGCCAGAAGATTCTATTGGACATCCGCTCAGCACTGACTCTGTGTGGCCTGAAAGGTGGCTCAAGGGAAGAGTAAAGAAATATTTTGCTCCATGTTGTGGTCTTTGCATGACGTCGGGTTACTAGTTAGAGAATATCCTTCCCTGTGACTGCATGTTCTTCAGATATTGTGTGTCTAATCTTGCCATTAGATGCACTATTTGATTTTCTTTTAACTGTTCCATATAGTATAACTTTATCTATTTGAGAATGTTTTGAATTATAGACATTCATTTTGGAATGACCCAACTTTTGCACATGTTTTTTTGTGTATCATTTTCTGAATGACAGAACTGGGCAGTATTTTGTTCTATTGAACGTAGGTTCGCTATGAGTTGGAACTGACTCGACAGTACCTAACAACAACAATAACAACAACACAGAAGTACTCACAATAACCATGCAATATATTTTCACTATACTGTGTTTTAAAGACACTTCCACAACAAAATGGGAAGTGGGGTACACAAGGATCTGACTTCTCTAGTGCTGCATAAGTGATGTTTATGTCTGCACCATGAAGCATATAACACTATCTTTGTGAGAAATTTCAAAGTTACAATTCAGCCATACAGATAGTTCAATGCTGTTTTTAATAGAGAGCATAGGACTCTTAGTTCATTATTTCTGAGAGTGTCTATACTGTTAAATCTGTAAGACCCCAGAGCCCAATCCCTACAGATTATAGATGATGAAACTGAGACTTGAAAGGGTTCTGTGACTCTTCAATGACAGAGCAAAGCCTGGGACCCACACTCAAGTGCCTGTCTTCCATCAGATGTCTAGTTGACTTGGAGACGATAAGTGTTTGAGGGTGAGTAAGGTCAGCTTTGTGTAGCTCCAGTGTTTATGGGGAGAAAGAAGTGCTATATTTCAAGAATTCTAAGATGTACTTATTTTCCTTCTTCACATTTTTGTACCTCTTCCCTAAGCTAACCACCACATTTCAAGAAAACAATTAGTAGTCATTTTACATACATTACTTAGAGGCCAATAATTGAGGGGAAAAGTCTTCAATGGGGCAGGCAATGAGAAGGGTTTATGTTAGGGTAGGGATTTCTAAGAAGAAAGTAACCAGGGACCCCATCAGAAATAGGCCATTGGACTCAGAACACTTAAAAGACTCCATGGGTACCATTCCCACCATGGTCTAAGGTAAGGGCTCTTCTGGAGTTAGTATTGAGCAGATCTTGTATCCTTGTGCTACATTCTGATTGGTTTGGTCTTGAAATTGAATAAGTAATATACATCCCCATCCAGAAGATTGAAAAAATTTCCTCTTCTCAGGCCATCCCTCAGAGAGTTGGTGTATTTGCATTTTATTCCCCTTACTATGCTGTGGAATTTGTTATGTACCATTTGGTTTGTGCCAATGATACGTATATTTTTAACCCTCATAATGAAACTATTTCAGTAGTATCTAAATAATGAAAAGCAATTTAAATACTATCCATCTGAGTGACTTGACAACTTTGTAACAGAAATGGAAATGGTAGTTAGCATTTTGGATTACTACCATCTCTAATTTTAAGCCAAATATGGTACATCATAGTTAACTCACAATTGATAAAGCAGAGGACCAACACGTTTCCCTTACATAAAGAAAAAAAAGATATTCTCAGGTGGTTGCCCACTGTGCATTAAGTGATAGAGAAATTGGGATTATATGCTTCAAGAAGCCTGTGTTATGTGCCTTTGCTCCATATTTTCATAATCTCCTTTGCGCAGCTCTTTTAAAACATTTTTCCACTATGTCATAATTATGGTTTTCGAATTTGTCTCCATGACCTGTGTGAGCTTCCTGAGGGCAGGGGCTACATCTTGCTCATCACTGTCGCCTCAATATCTCAATAAACCAGTGTAAGAGCCACATGAAGGCAGAGGAAGGAAATACAGTCCATTTCAATTCCAAGACTTAAGCTCCAGGTGTAGAGTCAGAATTTTCCAGTATGCACTTTCTAACTCTGGAAGAGAATAACTGAGGGAGTAAGGTGAGTAAAGTCTTAAGGTGAGGTCTTGTGAGCTCTGAAGCAATCTCCACAAACCACAGCTCAATAGGGACAACGCATTGCCTGCCCACCCCCACCACCAAAAATAAAACACCTAAACTTTGCTTTGGGAAAGGTTTAACCATGATAGCAATAGCAACCAACATTTATGAACACTCTGTATGTATTGGAATCTCTGGGTGGTGCAAATAGTTAAAATGCTAGGCTGTTAAACAGAAGGTTGGGGGTTTGAGATGACCCAGAAGCTCCTCGGAAGAAAGGCCTGGCGATCTACTTCCAAAAAATGAGCCATTGACAATCCTGTGGCTCACGGTTCTACTCAGACACACAGGTGTCACCATGAGTTAGCTGGCAGTTATTTTGCTTATTTAAGACTGCTTCCTAGGAGATTCTTTCTTTGTTTGCTTTGAGTACAAATAGACTTCCTGTTTGTCACTGAATGTCAACAGGAAAGTAGGCTTTACTGTTCAGATTCAGATTTGCTGGAATGGGCAGCCTTGAACTGCCAGGGCAGGCTAGTTGTTTGGCCGTTACACTGACAGATAGCGCTTCGTAGTGTTAGGTAAATTCTCTGCAAGCCACAGCAAAGTCATTCCATGAACTTGTTGTGTAGATTCCTTTTGTCATGTCTTACTAATTTGAAAGTCAGTGTTAATAATCCAAATGAAAAAGCATGCTATCTTCTAAAATGTTTTAACTCAAAGTATTTCCCTATACACAAATAGAAAAAAAGTTTAAAAGTCAGAAGTCTTTTTATAAGATATTTCATAGCATGAAGATAGTTTCTATTATGAATATTTGTAAAGGATCATTACTTTAATGGCTGTATATGTAGCATTTCATCAAAGATACAAAAAGAATTTAAAATTATTTTCTTCCTAAGATATACTAAAGAGGTACTAAAACATAAATTTACCACTTGGATCTAGAAAAAGAGAATGTATTTCCTGCCTTGTGTAATAAAGCGAAAGCCTAAAGGTAAGAAGAATGAACAATTGGCTAAGGGATTGGGTATGTGTGAAGTTTTAAATTAGAACTTTATCTTCCCTGCCGCTTCCAAACTCAACCATGTCTCAAGAGGCTCCTCATGAAAAGAAACAATAATCATTTTGGACTATAACAGTCTGGATGTCTTATAAGCACAAAATCAATGACTAAATAAGTCATAAACTAAACTTCAATTTTCAAAAACTATGCATTTCTTGGGAGCTCTGGTAGCATAGTGGCTAAGACACTTGCCTGCTAACCAGACAGCTGGCAGTTCAAACCCACCAGCCACTCCTCGGAAGGAAGGTTGGGCAATCCTACTTCCATAGTGATACTGCCTCGGAAACCCAAGGAGGGGTCGCTGTGAGTTGGGGCCAACTCGATGGCACATAACAACAACAACAACAACAACATGCATTTCTTAGTGTTGAGTGTTAGAGTTCTATTCCACTCAATATAGAATGACTACCATCCATTTGCCAGTTGACAGTTGTACTGTGGTGGCTTGTGGGTGGCTATGATGCTGAAAGCTATGCAACAAGTATCTCACAAACCATCAGGGTTACTCATGGTAGACAAATTTCAGCAGAGCTTCCAGACTGACTGGAAGAAAGGCCTGGTGATATACTCCTGAAAATTAGCCAATGAACAGCTTATAGATAAAAAAATATCGCCTGGGATTTCAACTTGTTTACTTTGGATTTGTCATCAGGTGGGACTGAGATTGGAGAAGGACATAATGTTTGGTAAAGTGGAGGGCCAGTGAAGGGAGGGAAGCCCTCAATGAAACAGAATGGCACAAGTTAAGTCTCCACAAGCGACTTAAACATACTAACAATCATGAAGATGGCACAGAATTTGGCAACAATTCATTCTGTTGTACATGGGGTCGCCATGAGTTGGAGGTGCTGGGTGTCAACTAACAACAATATGGATGAAGTTATTTTTTCCAACAGAATAGTGTAAATTCCCTTCCAAAACCTTCTGCCCTCTGTAGATCTAACATGCACAATTCAGAGAGGTTTATTAGTGGGGGAATTTAATGGGTTAGCAAAGGCAGAACCCTTATTAAATGAAGCATATCATTTTGACTGTTGTTGTTGTTACATGCTGTGGAGTTAGACCTGACTCATAGCAACCTCTCCTTGGGTTTCCGAGGCAGTAGCACTAGGGAAGTAGATTGCCCCATCTTGCTTTGGAGGAGTGGCTGGTGGGTTTGAACCGCCAGCTTTCTGGTTAGCAGTCAAATGCCTTAGGCACTATGCTACCAGAAAAGTTGCACTTCCTAAGTCCTATTTTTTCTGTCTACAGAAGAGATTAACTTTTTTCCTCCAGTGGCCTTTCCACCATTTCACCTCAAAACTACTCACCTCTCCATGCCTTCTTGAACTCTGAAGACAACATAAAAAGGTAGCAGAAAACCAAAAAAAAAAAAAAAGGGGGGGGGGAGGAGTGGGGAGAGGATTTTTTTTTTTTTGTATACTTTTAGATTCTTTCAAAGTTAGACAGTTGAAAAAACTATGACAAGAACAGCCACACAGCAACAACCACACACTCCCCCCGGGCCCAGCTGACCTCTTGAACTGCAGTAGAGTTGTTTGTAGATTATTCCTATCTAGGAGATAATTTCAGTCTGCTGTGTAACTATTCCTACCCATTGGGCCTTACTCCAATTTGAAACCTTGCACAGACTAAAATATGCCAAGATCTTTATTAACATATCATAGATTTTCTTTTCATTTGTAAATCAAACAAAATAGGTTGTGATTGCTTAACCAATATGCAAAATATTGCTTTTGGGAATCAAATACAATCTTCTAACAGATAAAATGCTTTCTAATGCTCTGAAAGGCAGCTCTGGTAGTGTAGAGCTTAAGGCACTTAACTGCTAACCAGAAGGCTGACGGTTCAAACCCACCAGCCACTCCTCAGAAGGAAAATGGGGCAATCTACTTCCGTAGTGATACTGCCTCGGAAACCCAAGGAGGAGTCACTATGAGTCGGGTCCGACTCGACGGCACATAACAACAACAACAACAATGCTCTGAAATAGAATTCTGTCCCACTTAATTGATGGCGTAGTACCTAAGGCATTTGACTGCTAACCAGAAGGTTGGTGGTTCAAACCTATCAGCCACTCCATGAAAGGAAGACTAGACCATCTACTTCTATAAAGATTAACTGCCTCAGAAACCCAAAGGGGGTTGCTATGAGTCAGAATCAACTCAATGGCGGTGAGTTTGGTTGTGTGGTTTTTTTTTTAGTTTAACTAACCTCAGCTCATCATTCTCTCACATCAATTTTTTTCTTCATATAAGTTGTAGATCTTGTCCTGGAATGGATAACATGAACACTAACAGAGCAGGGACTGAATTTAGATAGGAATAGATTTAGTTGCCTTCTGAAGCTCTGAGATAGCTTTCTCACTCAATCACCCCTCCTCTCCAGCATGTGACTAAGGTGCTCTCTCATCCCTTAGCAGCTAAGAAACAAGAGTTGAAGGAAGATTTTCTACTGAAATTATATTATTAATAGATTTATATACTCCCTCTGCCTCCTTAAGGAAGGGATTGATTCTTCCCGTAAAAGGAAAGTTCACATCTAAATGTTAGTGAGTCCAAGATCACGGTATTTATCTAAACATTCTCTAAGGAAACCTTATCTAGTGTGAAGGCTTTCAATAACATCTACATACAGGTGACTGCCAAATGCCCATCTCTGGCCTTGACTTTTCCTGAGTTGCTTTCTCAGTGTATCAGCTTGGCTATCTGTCACCCATTTTGGACTTCACACAGTAAAATCAGAATTCTCCCCTTCTGGACTTGCTCCTCTCACTCTTTCCCACAATCACAAACAATTACTGCATGCCTATAATATATCAGAAAACACTCCGGTTGTGCAGTGGTTAAAACATTCAGCTGCTAACCAAAAGGCCATCAATTTGAACCCACCAGCTACTCCGAGGGAGAAAGATGAGGCAGTCTGCTACTGTAAAGATTTACAGCCTCAGAAACCCTATGGGGCAGTTCTACTCTGTCCTATACAGTGGCTTTGAGTCAGAATCGACTCAATGGCAGTGGGTTGATAACATGTTAAAAACTGTCCTGCATGTAAAACATGTTCTGCATGTTTCACACTGAATCTTTACTACCTATGAAATATGTACTAATATCATCCTCATTTAAAAAATGAGGCTAGATTTCAACCCAAGCAAATGGATGCTTTAATCCACAACATGAACAACAATGCTGCACTGTCATTGTAGTAAACAGTCCCTATACCCATCCAGTAGCTAATTATGACTCAAAGACCTAACAGTCACACTTGATCTCTATTTTGCTCACCACCTACCTCCAAGACATTGGAAAGCCTGTTGGCCCGACCTCCAAATCCTATCCCTTATTGGCCCAAGGCTCTCCCTCTCCACTCTTAGTACCATCATCCATCTAGACTACTGCAGAAACTTCACAAGTAGTGGTTTGGTTTCCACTCATGACCCTCCCTCCACAATCTATATTATAAGAAACAACACAGATTCAGAACAGGTCACTCCCTGCTTCAAACTCTCCAATGCATCCAAAGCCTTCAGTTATTCCAAAAAGCCTCACTCCTCTCCATGACTTGGGAGGCCTAGACACTCTGACCTCACTTCATCTCACTACACACCAGACTAAAATGCTTTCTTTTGTTTCTTCAAACTTGCAAAGCTGGTTCTAGACTTAGGGCCCATGCAGCAACTTTTTCCTTGCTACAAGAGCTCACCCCCAGATTTTCACAAGACTGTCTATTTCTTGTCAGTCAAGGAGTCAGCTCAAAGTAACCTCCTAAAACAGGATTTCTCTGATCACCCAATCAAACAGCTTCTACCTCTCCTCCCAGTCACTCTCTAACACATCACTCTAATCACCCTATGTCATTTTCTTCAAAGCATTTCCTGATATTTCTTCATCATTTCATGAGTTGTTTCTCATTCCCTTCTGATTTCAGATTTCAGGAGAGTAGGAATCTTGTCTGTTTTGTTGATTCCCGTATCCAAAGGAATTAGCTTAAACCCTGGCCAAAAATGCCTAATAGTATATTTGTCATTAACATTTGTTGAGTGAATAAGTGTCACTTACTCATTATAGGTTGAAGTGACAGGTTGATGTGGAGAAGGAATAACCCTACTAGTATACGCCACAAGCTCCGTGTGACATGACCTCAGCTACTTCTTGCTATCTGCACAACACTGATTTACTTCTCTCCTGCTTGAACCTTCTTCACAAGGCTGTGCTTCCTCGAAGGCTCCTTCCACCACTCTTGGCCTGACTAACTCACCCTTCAGAGCTCTGCTTAAGCATCACTTACCTATGGAAACCTGCCCAGAGACCCAGGCTAGGTTTGATCTCCTGCTATGCACTCCCACAACACCCTGTAGTTTTCTGCACCTCTCTTTTCACATTTAACTGGATATTTAACTCATCTCATTTAACTGGCTATTTGTGATAATTTGTAAAGAATCAAATAAAAACAAACAAACAAAACAAAACACACATACACACACAAAAAAAACTTTATTTTCCTGACTATACTGTAAGCTACAGAGAACGAAACTGTCCTATTCATCCAACAAGAAACTTGACACTAAGTTGAATGACTGGTTATGAGTTATTTGTTTTTCAATATGGGAAACATACAAACTACATATTATCTCCCATCCAAAGAGGCTAAAAGCCTTCCTTGAATTTGCTTGCTTTAGTCCAAGTCCCAGGAAGGAAACCTCTTCCCTGACTGCCTACCTTCCATCCTATGCCTATCAGACCTAGGGCAAAACATGACATTTATCTTGGATACACTCTCTGCCGAGCTGTTTCTGCCACTCCTCCATCCTCAACCAGAATTTCTGGAATTTTCTTGCCCTTCATTTGGTTAGCTTATCCCTGAAATGTCATCAGGGAGGCCAAGCAGAAAGATCCTTCCTGGTTCTTACACTCCAGAAGGAAGTTCAGATCAGTGTGACATGCAGCCTGGGGACCTAGATTAAATACAGACTGAACCTGACCCAGGGAACCGGAGATTGTTTAGCCTTACTACCGGGACCATTACAGGCAATTAAAGTACAAAGATGGAGATAAGAACTACTGTAAGATAAGTTCATTTAGTGCCTACAACACAGCTGTTCTTTTCAGGATATTATTCATATGATACTGCAATATATATTTTGAAGTGATGCACATCAATGTGTGGTTTCATATCTTCTTTCATTAGTCATCATCTGGTTGGGGAAGGTTGGTTAGCCTACAGAGATAAATTGAAGGAATCCCTGGCTCCATTCTGCCCTACTCTGGGCTGTGCCCTGCATTGTCTGGATAAGCCCTTAGGATGCATAAGCAAAGAAACCAATAGCATTTTTGGCTCGTGTTACAGGGAAGAGAGACATTCTCCTTTCACATAAAAACCAGGGAGCCACACTGGGAAGACATCTTACATCCAATTCCTTGTATAAAAGCTTTACACAGAAGCTAAAGATCTTAGACTTTATTTCACAGCAACCAGCAAGCAAATACGGCCCCAGCAAAACTGAAATAATTGTTGTGGATCACTGGCATCTCTTTCTATTATGAGGTCTCTAAGTCCAGGGGAAAAGTACCAGCAAAGAAAATAATTGATTCATACTTAGGTATTAGGAAAGGAGCTCTGGTGGCATAGTGCCCAAGGCATTTGACTGCTAACCAGAAGCCTGGAGGTTTAAACCCACCAGCTACTCCTCGGAAGGAAGGAAGGTTGGGCAATCTACTTCCACAGTGGTATCGCCTTGGAAACGCAAGGAGAGGTCTCTATGAGTCAGGTTCGACTGGATGGCAGTGAGTTTGGTTTAGGTATTAGGAATGCAATATCTTTCCTTTTCAATGGTGATACCAGGGAAGAAAATAAATAATCTGAAGAAATGTCTTGATGATGTAATTTGGAGCTAGTTAGGATTAGGGATAGGAAGCTTCTGTGATTTCACCAACACCTGCACCCTTAATACACAAAAAGAGGAAAAATCACCTATATGGTCACCTTCTCCTTGGTACAAGATCGAGACAGGTAAGCAAAATAAAAGTACTATAAAAGTTAAATTTCACATAACTTAAAAAAATTAATACAGTAAAAAGTACACTTGTAGGATAACCAAAGCTTTTTTGTTCCTTTACTAATTCAAGACAAGAAGATAATAGCAAAGCCAAAAACATCTCTGTTGTCCTAAATCTGGCTCTAAATATTCCCTAGAATACTTTGGGATAAGACATACATCCTCAAAAGATGAGAAGTACAAGTTTTTCTTTTTTGATAATTGCCAACAAGGTTGTATTAAAATCGTTGACCACTATGATAGAAATTCAAAACGTGTAGTGAGGGTCAAGTATTCTGAGGAGAAAACACCCACCCATTTACAGTTTTTAGGAGAAAAAATTAGAAAAATACATATTTAATAGATGTTTGAAAATATATGATAAAGATAAAAAATTTAAACCACAAAACCCTGGGAAAGTGGTCTCAGTGAAAACAGAGTTTCAGTGGTCAAAGCTTTATTTTACGAAGCGGCTTTATAAGTCTCTTTCGTGTGCAGCATATTCAATTATTACACATACTTCTATACTGGTTCTAGAGATAATATTTTTTTCTAGTTATAAGCACCAAATTAGCCTTATAAGGACATTGTGTGTTGAATTAGCCTTATAAGGGCATTGTGCATTGGGGCAGGGGAGGGGTGAAGAGTGACAATAAAGGCCAACTAAATTTTTAAAAATTCTGTTAATGTCATACTTACGCAGTAGTAGTTTGCATGTCATGCCAGCTTTTGCTGAAGTTCTGCTTTAATTCATTCATTAGGTTCATGCCAAGTTTTTGTTTTATCTCAACCAGATGCCTTTCTTTTGCTGATAAAACTTGTCGTAAAGTTGTAATTTCGTCTTCCAGCTGAAGGTAGGGGAGAAAACGTTGGGGAAAAATGTCAGACTAGCAAAAAATTGTAGCTGAACAGTGTGCAAAGTAGCCTTCTGCATCCTCTTGTTTAAAGAGTTCCCTGCTTGCCTATAACAAATAGAGATATAGTCTACTCTAAAATTAAAAAGAAGTAGATTTATTGGCTCTAATATAAAAGGAGCTCTGGTAGCATAGTGCCTAAGGCAATTGACTGCTAACCAGAAGCCTGGCAGTTCAAACCCACCAGCCACTCCTCAGAAGGAAGATGGGGTAATCTACTTCCGTAGTGATACTGCCTCACCAACCCAAGGAGGGGTCACTATGAGTTGGGTCCAACTTGATAGCACATAACAACAACAACAACAACAAGATAAAAGTAATCGATGTTTCTGCAGAAAATTCAGATAGTACAGAGAAATATAAAGAAGAAAATAAAAGCTCACCTGTTTTCCACTAGGAAATAGCCAATCCTTATTTCTTCCTTTCTAATCTTATAAATATTCTTCTGAAGTTGTAGATCGATATAATTTTTTAACAAAAATTTGTTTTGTACTCCACACCTTATTTTATAAACAACTTCTTTCCAATTATCAGTATGCCCTAGGGATTTTCTCATATTAATGAAAATAGTTATACATCCATTAAGGAGCAACCTATATGCCCTTATGATTATATGATTATAGAATAATTTACCAGTTAGCTGTCAAATGATAGTACTTAGATTTTTCTTCTCTATTATGAAAAATGATGTAATGAATATTCACACAGTCTGATTACACTTCAACACAGTCTAGAAGTGGAAGGGCACACATTTTTTTAAGGCTTTGAAGCACAATTTCAAAATCCTTTACAGAAAATATTCACTAATTTATGGCCCCACAACCATGTATGAAAATTCACCACACCCTCAATATCAAAGGATGTTGCAGCTGTTATTCTTTGCTCCTTTGATATAGAAATATTGTAAATCACTGTTCATTTGACTTGCTCTTTTATCACTCATGAGGATCAACAATTTTTTATAGCTTTAACTTTACACTGAACTTCCCTTGTTCTTAATTTATTTAATTTTGTTGTTGTTGAGAATGTACACAGGAGAACAGACACCAATTCAAAACTTTCCACATGTAAAATTCAGGGACATTGACTACAATCTGTAAGTTGTGTATCCATGCCCACACTCCTTTTCTGAATTGTTCCTTCTCCATTAAAATAAACTCACTACCCCTTAAGTTTCCTATCCTTTCTTTCAAATTGCTGTTGTCAGTTTGATCCAGTATAGATGGATCTTAAAAGAGCACAATGCTCAAGGAAGGCATTCTTTACTATTAAAGCTAAACTATTGTTTGGTGTCAAGAACATTTCAAGAATTTTTGGGGTTTAAGATACAAAGATTATGTCAGGGCAATAGTTCCAGGGCTTCTTCCAGCCTTCATGGCTCCATAAATTCTGGATTCCATTAAAATTTGAAATTCTGTGCTGCATTTTACCCCTTTTGAGCTAGATTCTTCTGTAGACTCTTTGATCAAAATGTTCAGCAATGGTAGCAGGGCACCATCCACTTCTTCTGGTATCATGGTACATAAGGCAGTTGTTCATGGTCTCAAAGTTATTTTTATAATTGCTTAGTAATGACTCTTGACTATGCTCTTGGATATGAGTGGCTTTCTTTTTACAGGTGTATATACTAATGATCTTAGTTCTTTGTCATTGAAGCTACAAGCATTTTCTCCAGCTTGTGATATGATGTATTTTTTCATGTAGAAGCTTTAAATATTTTAGAGTATAATTTACACATTATTCCTTAATGGATACTTTTGCTTTTGGTTTATATAAGAACTCACACTCAATTACTAATAATCTTTATACACAGAAGTTTGTCAACATCTTCTGGAAGCCTATTATATTTTTATATCAATTCAACAAATATACATTGAATGTCTGCTATGTGCAAGACAGAATAATGTGCTAGAGTTTCATATATAAAAACAAATATGACAACATCTTTCCCTCTAGACTCATATTTCTACTGAAGAAAGCATATGAGGTTCACAGAATTACAATACATTGTTCAATGTGATTAGTGCTATGGTGCAATTAGTGATAACCAACATGTATCAAGACTCACTGTGGGCCAGGTCATCTCCTAAGTGCTTCATATTTTTCAGCTTCAGAGAGGCTCCCTGAGGAAGGTACTTTCATTATACCCGGTTTAGAGATGAGGGCATCGAGACCAGAGAGGTTAAGTAATTTTTTCCAAGGTCACAGCCAGCAAGTGAAAAAGCTAAGATTTGAACCCAGGAAGCCTGGTTCCAGAGCTTTTGCTTTTAACCACTGTATGTTCTAATTCTACTAGTCAGTCTTAAGCACTTTGGGAAGGAAGAGTCATTTCATGTCAAGAATCAGGGTGTGCTTTTGAATTTATATTATGTCTGAACAGAGTTTAAAGGAATGAGTAAGAATCAGGGAAGAGGGAAGAAAGGGGAACAGCATTAACAAAGGAAAAAAAAGAGGTGGGAAAGGAGAGGGTATGTTTAAGAACATACAAACATACACAGATAGAGATATACAGATATAGATATATAACTATGCCACCAGAGCTCCTAATAAAACCCACTCATCTTTATTATCTTTGTTTCCTAATATGGCAGGCAAAAGTTCCCTTCATTATCTGACAGAAGGTATAGTTTCAGGACAAGAAATTTTACACAACTCCATAAACAGAATATTGTCTTGTCTGTGGAGTCATTTCAAGTATCCTCTTCATAGGCCAAGTTCAGAGATAATGAGTATTGGCCATTGTTGATGTCATGGTCACAAAATGTTAGTACTCAAAGGATCCTAAGAATTTTAACAAATACGCCTCCTCCTTCACAGATGAGGCTGCTTGATTGGAGCTGAGACTGGAATCCAGTTTTATCTCAATACAGTTGTCTCCCCTTATTCATGGGGGCTTTGTCCCAAAACCTCCAGTAGATGCCTGAAACTGCAGATAGTACCGAACCCTATGTATGCTAGGTCTTTTTCTATACATATACACTATAACCAAAACCAAACCAAACTCACTGCCATCGAATCGATTGTGACTCACAGCAACCCCTGCTTGAGTTTCTGAGGCAGTATCTTTATGGATGTAGATTGCCCAAACTTCCTTCCAAGGAGTAGCTGGTGGATTTGAACCACCAGCCTTCTGGTTAACAATCAAATGCCTTAGGCACTATGCTACCAGAGCTCCCTATATACCTATACTCACTGCCGTCAAGTTGGATCCAACTCATGGCAAACCCTCCTTGGGTTTCCAAGGCAGCATCTCTGTGGAAGTAGATTGCCCAATCTTCCTTTCAAGGAGTGGCTGGTGGGTCAAACCCACCTGGTTAGCAGTCAAATGCCTTAGGCACTACACCACCAGAGCTCCTTATATACCTATAGTAAAGTTTAATTTATAAATTAGACACAGTAAGAGATTAACAACAATAACTAATAATAAAATAGAGCAATTATTAAGAAAATAAGGGTTACCTGAAAACAAGAAATGTGATACAACAAGAGTTAATCGGATAATCAAGATAGCTACTAAGTGACTAGCGGGTGGGTAGTGTATACAGAGTAGATATGCTGGACAAAGGGATGAATCATGTTCTAAGTGGGACAGAGCAGGATGCCAAAGATTTCATTGCACTACTCAGGGTGGTGTCCAATTTAAAACTTATGAATTATTTATTTCTGGAATTTTCCATTTAATATTTTCCAGCCACAGTTGAATGAAACTGGGGAAAATGAAACCACAGATAAAGGGGGGCAAATGTATTGGTCAAGATTATTTCAGCAAAATAAACATTTTAAGAAAGTAAATCTTTACTGTAAAATAAGCAAATTAGGTTAATTCTTTTATACAGGCATACCTCAGAGATATTGCAGGTTTGCTTCTAGACCACCGCAATAAAGTGAATATCACAATAAAGTGAGTCACACAAATTTTTGGTTCCCTAGAGCATATAGGGGAGCTCTGGTAGCATAGTGCCTAAGGCACTTGACTGTTAACCAGAAGGCTGGCGGTTCAAACCCACCAGCCACTCCTCGGAAGGAAGGTTGGGCAATCCTACTTCCTAGTGATACTGCCTTGGAAACCCAAGGAGGGGTCGCTATGAGTCGGGGCCGACTCTACGGCAAATAACAACAACAACAACAACAACAACAGAGCATATAGAAGTTATATTTACACTGTACTGTAGGCCAGTAAGTGTGAAATAGCATTATGAAAAAGCTTATAATATTGTGAGAATTTAAAAATGTGACACAAAGTGAGCACATGCTGTTGGAAAAATGGCATCATTAGATCTGTTCAACGCCGGGTTTCCACAAACCTTCAATTTGTAAAAAACATGGTATCTAAGAAACACAATAAAATGAAGTGCAGTAAAATGAGTCATGTCTGTACTATGATTTGAGTTATGGATTCTTTCAGTACCCTTTTTAAAAGCCTCCCCTTTTTGGCAAGGTTGTAGTCACTGCTTGGTCACAGCCAGCTACCCAGAGGTACCGAGTAGTTGAACCTGTGGGCTTGGGACCATGGTCGCAGAGGACATCAAGCTCAATTGGCATAACATACTACACAAAACATTGTTGCACCTCCTACTGTGGCAAGGGAGCTCTGGTAGCATAGTGGCTAAAGCACTTGACTGCTAACCAGAAGGCTGGTGGTTCAAACCCACCAGCCACTCCTCGGAAGGAAGGTTGGGCAATCCTACTTCCGTAGTGATACTGCCTCGGAAACCCAAGGAGGGGTCGCTATGAGTCGGGGCCGACTCGACGGCACATAACAACAACAACAACAACACTGTGGCAAGTAGCGGCTGAGATCTTAAAAGCTTGCAAGCTGCCATCTAGATGCAACAATGGGTCTCTCCTTGTCCAGAGCAAAGAAGAATGAAGAAAACCAAAAATTCATGGAAACAATTAGTCTTAGCGACTGGTACACCATCCGATCTGCAGCCTATACATCTATGAGACAGAAGAAATAGATGATGCCTGGCTACTACTGTCAACCACTTAGAAGAACAATGGGGAACAAAACTCAAAATCATTTGGAAAAAAAGAAAAAAAGAGTGGGGAACAGGTTTGCTGGCCCGATGGAGCCTGGTGGAACCACTGAGACCATGGCCCCTAGCTGCCATTCAGGTCTGGAATTGAACGCACACCTGTGGCTTCTAGCCAAACAATGGACAGGCATTTACCTGAGGTAGATACACTCCTTGGAGAGAACAAGCATGAGAGAAAGAAGGGCTGCTCAAACACAGGGAGATAGCTCAGGGGGTAGGAGTGCATGGAGGGATGGACACAGGGAAGAGGTAGCTATTGGGAGGAAGTGGGAGGGGAGAATTTGCATTGTGGTAAATTGTGGTCAATGTCATGAGACAAAGTGTATGTGAACTGCTGTATGGAAAGGGTATTTGCTTTGTAAATTTTCACCCAAATCACAATAATAAATAAATAAATAAAAATAAAATAAAAAGTAATCCTAAAAAAAAAAAAGCCTCCCCTTTTTTCAAACAAAAACTACGCTTAACAATTTACTAAATCAAACTTTATTATGTAAGTTTTCTTAGACCTCATGATACAAACAAACAAAAAACAAACTCATGCTAGAAAAAAATATATTTCTTACTAAAAGTTAAAAAAAAAAAAATATGTGTCAGGGATCCCCAAGACCATCTCCAAGGTTGGGGATCTAATAAAAAGATGCACAAGATGCAGCACGTAATTGTAATCGGGGCTATGATTTATCACAGTGAAAGGATAAGAAGCAAAATCAGCAAATATAAATATCCACTAAAGATATAAAATAATTCACGTTAATTATAAGTATTAATTACACATTGTGGTGGTTATGTTTGTGTGTCAGCTTGGCTAGGCCTGGTTGAGTGGCTGGGCAGCTAGATGTAGTATTCCCCATGATGAGACTGGTAATCAACTTCATGGTGGAATCTACTGGGAGCAGCTGAGTGTCTGCCTCCTGTATATAAGGAGCAGCTTTGAGAATGGTCTCTGGCCTATGGCACGCTTGAACCCTGCATGCAGCTGTGTTGTTGCTCAGCAGCCTGCTATGCTCTGCCGACCTTGGGACTTAAAATGGACTTAAATTAATGTCCTGCCATGTGGTTTGGTAACATTGCGACTGTGCCTTTTACTTATTAACCTTGGGGCTTCTCAGCCTCAGCAGCCAGCAGCTGTTTGAGTGAAGAAATGCCTCTAGCTTCAGTGGGCTGGGAGCAGGAGGCAGAGCTGGACCCCAAGGTTGAGGAGCTTTCATCCAGTCCCTAGAGCCTGGCATTTTGAACTTGGACTTAAAGATTCCAAATTGTAAGAATAAACTGTTTGTTAAGGTCATCCCATTTGTGGTATATTTCCTGTCAGAGCACCACTAGGTAGCCAGAACACACATCTTCTGTGGACAAACCACTGTACTAGATCATAGGTGATACTGGTCTCTCATTCAAGGAACTTTTAAGACACACATATTACATGACTGTAATAATAACTTAAAAAGTAAATGGTGTTCACAGCAAATTTTTCTCTTAAAGTAAAAAATCTGTCCAAGATTTAAGACTTTTGGACACTGTTGGCTAATTTTACGTCTCCCACCAAAAGGACAAATCTTCCTATTGCCAGCACTTGGCAAGCACACAAAAATACGTTGGCTGTGTAAGTAAGTGGAGTTCTACCATCATCCAAAGTCTAAGGGCATCTCTATAGGAATATTAACACAAAACAGTGCAGAGTAAGGCTGAGCAGAGGGGAGAAGAGGAGGGCTGGAGAAAGAGGGATTTGGCATAGCCAGAGGTCAGTAGGAGGTTATGAGGAAACCAGGAAAGGGAATGAAATGAAGAAGAGACTAGATTCCTGGTACACTCTAAAACCTCTTTTAAACAAAACAGGCAGAGGTTAGATGTCCATGTACACAAGACCTTACTTTGGACCGTGGCCACAACTGATTGCCTGACTTAGAGGTAATGACCTAATAGCTTGGCCAGTTTCCTGTGAGACATCCTGTTTCCTGAGTCACCAACAGACCCAAAAGGTCTTTCCTCAGACAAAAAGGATTTGCCCAGACCAGGAGCCCATGAAAATAAATTTGTGAAGGTTTGAGAGACAGGAGCTGAGTCATCTGAAAGATGGTCTAGTTTTTCAAGGCTAGTTGAGTTGGGTCTCTTATTATAATTAAATGCTGGCACATGCAGTAATCTGAATGTATCTATGATCTGAAACACAATTTGTTTTGTACGAGTGTGTGTGCCTATGTATATGTGCGCCCAGGTGTCTGTGTGTAAAAGGGTGGGGAAAGCAGATTTCAGAAAAGAATGAGCATAAAGCAGAGGTGGCTTCAGGTGGAGGAAGAAGAAAAGGAAAATTAAGAAGAAGAAATGCCAAAAGTACATTGCTTTATTTTCCATTTGGCCTGGGCTGTACAGCTGTCCCCATGTGCTCTGGGAGTTACCTGATGTGACTTTTGGCAAGATGCAACAGTTCCTCATCCCTGAAGAACTGAGAAATAAGAAGCAACAAAGTGAATGCATTCTGAATGAGGCCAACACAAATCCCAATAACTTGGACACAATAACAAGGAGTCTAGTGATACTTTCAAAAGTCAGGTTCAAAAAGTCTTAGGAATGACATGAGCTGGAAGCTGATTGACGTGGCCTATGAAACAAGAATTTATGAAAACACTGCTAAATTTTTATGTTCATTAGGGTATTCAATTTAGACTGTTCACCTTTCTCTTGATTATTAAAGTAATGTGTGTTCATTTTTGAATATTTTGAAAGTATAGAAAACATGAAACAAACACACATACACAAACACAATGTGTGCATATACGCATGTATATCCCAATACTCCCAGAACTCAGAAAAATAAAGGCATTTTTAATAGTTTACACATAACAAAGTTATGTGTTTCTGAACTTAAAAAGTCGTTTCTGAACTTCAACTAGGACAATAAAGGTGAAGGAGCTAAACATTCACTTTGAACCAGTCTGCAGACTACAACTTTTGGACACTGCAACTGACGTGCACAGGTCATGAACCAGAATTCCAGGCTTAAGAAAACGTGGAGCTACTCTGTTATGTGTCAATGACGACTTTGGTCTGTGCACTTCGGCATATGTGCCCAATCTGTGAACTGTGTGGTTTTGGTTCATTGACCACAGACAGACACAGCTAAAGACAGAGCCTATTTGATTAGAGGCACTGTGCTTACTGAAATAATCTCTGGCTGCACCAGAGAACAGGCTGCTCTTTCATTTTATAATGAAGTTTTCTTAGGGTGTGTTCTTTGAAACCACTTGAAAAGTCTTTAATCTTATTACAAACTAGTTGACATTGAGTCACTTTCAGCTCATGGTGACCCCACGTGCTCCACAGGGTTTTCAGTGCTGACTTTTCAGAAGTCGATCACCAGAATTTTCTTCCCTGGTGCCTCAGGATGGACTCAAACCATCAGTGTTTTGGTTAGCAGCTGAATACATTAACCGTTTGAACCAACCAGGGATTTTACTATCATTCTAATCTATCATGGGAACTCTGGTGGTGTAGTGCCTAAGGCATTTGACTCTTAACCAGAAAGCTGGTGGTTCAAACCCACCAGCCACCCCTTGGAAGGAAGACTGGGCAATCTACTTCTGTAGAGATACCTCCTCGGAAACCTAAGAAGGGGTTGCTAGGAGTCAGATTTGACTCGACAGTAGTGAGTTTGTATGTATGTATAATCTATCATAAACACTTATTTCCAAAAAATTAGCTGCTGAAAATCCTACAGAGCACAGGTCTACCTGACACGTGGGGTCTCCATCAGTTGGAATCGACTCAACAGCAACTAGAAAAGAAGGCAATCATAAACACAGACTATCAGAATGCCAGAGCTTCCAGCGTCTGCAGTGAGTGACTGGGTTCCATCAAGTTTCTAAGTGATTTATGAACTCCCTAGTGTTCTGGTGGGAGCTCTGGCAGCGTAGTGCCTAAGGCATTTGACTGCTAACCAGAAGGGTGGCGGTTCAAATCCACCAGCCACTCCTCAGAAGGAAGGTTGGGCTAGCTACTTCTGTAGTGATATGGCCTTGGAAACCCAAGGAGGGGTTGCTGTGGGTCAGATTCGACTTGAGGGCAGTGAGTTTGGTTTTAGTTGTGTTCTGGCTAAAAAAAATAAGGGGTGCATATTAAAAACAAAGTACCATTGTTGCTTAAGCAGCACAACCATTCATTTTACCGCTGTAATCAACGGGCACGGGACAACTGTTGTTACTGCCGTTGGGTCAATTCCAACTCATGGTGACTCCCTGTGGGCAGAGTAGCACCGATGCTCCACAGGGCTTTCAAGGCTGTGGCCTTTTGGAAACAGATCACCAGGCCTATCTCCCAAGGTGTCTCTGGGTGGGTTTGAAATGCCAATCTTTCAGCTAGTGGTTAAGCACATACCATTTGTGCTACCCAGGGAAAACGAACAATTAGCATTACAAAAATTCTCTGGTAAAATGAATAATCTTGCAGTGTATTCATTTATAAAATTGTATTAAATGAGACACATAATTTTCATATGTGACCTATACCAAACTCTCAATAACTCTCAAGATGCAGTGATAGAAATATGAACAATAAGATTACTAACCATACCTGAACTAATTCTGCCTTTAGCTCCTCTTTTTCCTCTTCTGATAGCATGCTAGGAAAGTCAGCACTGGCTACTGCATCTTCATCTCTTCCTTGCAATGGTTCAGTCTCCAACAAACCTTGAGGCAAAATTGATAAAAGAGAATGCAATTTGAAAATGAATTTACTCAATTTCCATTTCCACAGTCTGAAGAACTAGATACTCTGACTGACCTTCCCACTGAAAACAACTAAAAATTTTAGAAAAAAAAGTCTTTCTAAATGTCTGATGAGCTTCTAAGAAAGGAAAGGACACTAAGAAGCCTCAAAATTAGTTAAAGTGGAAACCTAGAGATGTAAACCAAGCACACTTTTGCCAAGTTCTACATTTGCCAAATTGGTGAATTCCAGCTTCAGTTTTTCACGGTCTCATTGTGTGCAGGGGGCGGAGGCCACCCAAGGAGGAGAGTTTAATATGAGATCCCCGTACATAAATATCAGTCCCCATGGGATGTACCCTCAGAGTGCGGTGAATTAGAAATAAAGACTTCACTACCCATGGGGATCTGCAAAGCAAATTGCCTGTTTTGAAAGTCAGCACCAAATGGACAGAGCAAAAAGTCCTCCCTCTGAGAACTCATAGTCCTGAGTGGGAGTGCGTGGGAGCTTTCAACTTGACTATGTGCTACCTGGGAGGTCCAAAACCACCTCAAGATAATAATTTAAAATATTAAAGTCTTTTTTCCACTTCACATATAGTATTATATAAAGACACACATGGAACTTGGAGCAGCTGTGGCCGCAAGCAAGTATCACTGACAAACTGATTCTGGCAAAGTGGAAAGAGGAAGTGCCAGGATCCTCAATGAAATCACTGTGCCACAAACTAGCCTGGAATTGCTCTACTCCTGTTATGTGAGCTAAATGCCTTATTATGTGAAAAATGTTTGTCATTTAAAAAAAATAAAAGATGAAGTTCCCTAGGTAAGGCCCTCTAGCCCCTGGCATTCTCAAAGGCATATGTTCTCTTGAAGACCCAGCAAACAGACCCATATGTGTTTGAAAAATTCATTTATGATATGACTTATGACAGTACTTATACATGCATGGGTAAAGGAAGGCCTTTTAATAAATTATGAAAATAAATATACATAATCAATTCAACAGTTTATTATGTATTAAAATTGTTACTTTTTATTACATATGGAAAAAGTAAAATTGGGCACTTTCACACCATACAAAGTCAAAACTTCAGAACATATGGAGTCAGAATATTATAGTAGAAAATATAGGAGTTTGTATCTATGTACCCTCGGGTAAGAAGAAAATTCTTAAGCAAGACACCAAAAGGGGCAAGCCAGGAAAGAAAGAATGAATAAAATTAGAAATGTCTCTTTATCAGAAATACTATATGGAAAATAAAAAGATAAGCCACTAAACAGAAGAAGGTATATACCACATGTATAACTAACAAAATATTAGTTCCAAGTATATACAGAATTCCTACGAACCAATGAAAAAATAGAAATAAAACTCAAAGATAAACAGGCAGAATGACCTGGACAGACCCTTTATAGGGAGGAATCACAAATGGTTAATAAACGTAAGATGCTCACCGTCACTGATGGTCAGAGAAATTCCAGTCAAACCACTCCACATTCACTGTATCAACAAACATTTGGAAGCCTGATATTGTGGGGTAATGGTGACGATGAGAAGAATGAAAACTCTCATATGTAAGAGTAGATATGTCTATCGTTGTCTATTAAAGTTGAGCATTCCCATACCCTACAACCCAGTGATCCCACTACACCCACATTTATACCCAAACACTCTTGTACGTGAGCACCAGAAGGCATTAACAGGAACTTTCTTGGTAGCACAAACGGTAAGTCATACAAAAGACCGTAAACAAGAGAATGTATAAGTAAACTGTAGTACATCAACACACTGAAGACATGACCCTAACAAAACAATTGAAGGACAACTCCCCAACGCAGTCCTTTCAGTGACTCAAGGAACAAGCTCCTTAGTGAAAACATGTTGCAGAAGAGTGAAAATGAATGATTCAATTTACATGAAACCCAAACCATGCAAAAATAGATAAAGCATTATTTAGAAATAAAATGATTTAGTAAAATTTTAAGGAAAGAATAAAAAATTCAGAATGATGGTTTTCTCTGAGGAGGGAAGGAAGGAGATGGGAGCAGGGGTGTTATGGGGGATGTCACAGTTCATCTGATAGATGGTTTTCTCAATTTCTGTGCATGAGTATTTTCTGCACTTTATACTGATTTTGTAAATAGTCAGAATCGAAATAAGTGGGTTTGGTTATGGGTTTCTATTGTTGTTAGTTGCTGGTCAGTTTGCTCTGGCTTATGGCGACACCATTCACAACCAAATGAAACACCAGCCAGTTCTGTACCACCTTCATGATCAAAGCACTATTTTGGATAATAATATGTTGTTATCCATAGGGTTTCCATTGGCTAAAATTTGGAACTAGATCATCAGGCCTTTCATCCTACTGTGTCTTAGTCTAAAAGTTCCAGTGAGATCTGGTTGCCACAGGTGACTCTGCTGGTATTTGAAAAAATAGTAGCAAAGCTTCTAGGACCATAGCAACACATGAGCCACCACAGAAAGACAAAACGACAGGTGGTAGAAATAAAATGATCCATTATTAATAAAATCATTATTAATCATGTTGTTAGTTGCTGCCAAGTCAATTTCCACTCCAGAGTACCCCCCATGTGCAAATGAAGCTGGACTCCTAGAGTTTTCAAAGTGTCACTTCTCAGAAGCAGATTGGCAGGCCTGTCTTCTGAGATGCCTCTGTGTGACTTTGAACTGCCAATCTCTCGCCCAACCATTTGCTTAACCGTTTGCATCTAGAAAATAATGATCATTTCAGTCCATCTTTCTTTTTTGTCCTTTCTTCTCTGCATGTTGTTGTTGTTGTTATGTGCCGTCAAGTCCGCCCCGACTCATAGCAACCCCTCCTTAGGTTTCCAAGGCAGTATCACTATGGAAGTAGATTGCACCATCTTCCTTCCAAGGAGTGGCTGGTGGGTTTGAACCGCCAGCCTTCTGGTTATCAGTCAAGTGCCTTAGGCACTAAGCTTCTATGCATAGGTATGTATATTCATGCACACATACACATCAATAATGTATTTACTGCTGTGAACTTGATTTATTTATTCATGATCATCCATCCATATCTAAAAGTACATATTTACATTTATGTATTTTTTTATATATGCATAGTATCTAAATTCATTTATGATCCATTACATTCTGTTGTTGGGATGCTCCAGTGAACATTTTGTAGGTAAGTCATTAGGCAAAATCTTGATTAATTCCTGTACACCGAATTACTGAGAAAAAGGACATGGCTATTTTAAACCGATCACCAGAATAGCTCCCAGAAAAGCAGTACCAGCTTTATGTTATCATCAGCAACCTATCAGAATACCTCTATATTCTCTGTACAATAATATAACTAGGTTATTTAAAGGGGAAAAACATCATTATTCGTGCTAGCAAATATTTATGTGTACATGTGGCCAATGTATTCTCAGTGTCCTAGGTATATGATAACTGTCTAAATCAGGAATCACCAGCAATTCCAAACACAGGTACAAGAGTTGGGCCCAGAAGATAAGCTGCCCTCTGCTCTGGGGGTTAGGAGAGAGCTATAGCAGGAAGCTACAAGACTTGGTCTTCTCCCTATCTTGGCCCTCCTAGCAACTTAATGCTATTGCTCGAACTGAGTTAGAACCCAAATCCTCAACTGTCCCTCGTATTTGACAATATGAGAAGAAGGGAATAGACAATAGTCCCAGGCACTTAGACTTTTCAAGTCATCAAGCATCTTTAGCATCCTCCTACATTTTAGGAATAAAAATAAATAAATACTCATTTTTAATTGATGATATATGAATTTAGAGAAAGACTGACCCAGTACCCAGAAGGTAGCTTCTACTTCTTGAAGGAGAGATGTTTTAACCTTACAAAGTGAGATATTTGTGCTGGGCTTCAGCTCTGATCCATCACACAACCAGTTTCTCATAGACATCGTGGATCTCTCAAAGTCTCACTTCAACAGACCACCCAGTCATGCAATCTACCCAGAGACCAGGTTGTTGGAATGAAGAGTCAAGGTCTAATTAGCCCAGTTGCCTTCTGCACTCATATCTTGAAATTAGATGTTAGTCTCCCATTTTATTTTTCTACTTATGCATATAGTCTCCTGCTATACACTCATCTAGTGGGTGGTGTCTGAGCTGTACAGTTCAGAATAGGATGTCATGTAAACACAGACAAAATGAAAACAAGTCCTGCTGTTTTCAGAACATGTTTGACTCACTGGCTTAGAGAAGCAGCAGATTATAAAATCAAAGGATAATTCCAGAGTCAAAGTGTGGGTAAAAAGAGGAGTTGGATAATAAAGTTATTAACCAGTGAGACTGAGATAGAACCAGGAGAAAAATAAAGAGGCAATAGGTAAGACATTTCAGGTGACAGAAGATGATGTGATAAGAGAAGTAATGAATATAAAATTACCTAGTTGCCATGGAAGCAGATATTTGAGAAGATTGAAAACATATTTTTTAATAAAAGCAATTGTCAGTGGGCAAAAATACTCAAGAATCACAGTGTTTGGCAGGTACCAGTACATTATGGAGGGAAGAAGTGGTGTTTCAGTGGTAGAATTCTCATTTTCCAAGTGGGACACCTGAAAACAATTCCCAACCAGTGCACCTCATGTGTCATGATCACCTGTCTGTGTGTGTTGCTATGCTAAACAAGCTTCAGTGGAGCTTCCAGACTAAAACAGACTAGAAAGAAAAGTCTGGCAAGCTACTTCCGAAAAATCAGCCAGTGAAAAATCCTATGCGTCACGAGAACAGTCAATTTGCAACCAATCATAGGGATGGTGTAGGACCAGGCAGAGTTTTGTTCAGTTGTGCATGGCCTGAGAGCCAACTAGTCAGCAATTAAAAACAAGAAGCCTTAAAGCACTTGTCAAACGCTACCATGTGCCTTCTTTCACTATGACCAAAAATTGGCCAGCGATGCTCCATTTAAGTCCCATCCACTGGGCTGAATGATATGACAAACTGAACGGGGTGCAACTGAAAAGTGATTGTGGCTGGACTTGCTGATGGGGACCCACACTCCTAGGACCTGGACTGAGAGTTTGGGGCAGTCTCACATAGCTGGGGCTCTAACTCAAGTTGGTCTGGCTCCAAAGCCTAGAATCTTTTTGTCTCACAACTAATTAAAGACCAGTAAACAAAATGTTGGGTAGTATAAAATGAGAGATGAGCTTTAGATGAAAGTCCTTCCTTCAGCTTTGATATGAAATCACCCATTGGCATCAACATACTTTTAGCATATTCTGTCCAACACATTTGTGGATTAGGTCATGCCTTCATGCTCAAGACTGAGATAGTATAGGTAGGTATGAC
Source organism: Orycteropus afer afer (assembly GCF_000298275.1). Lineage (NCBI taxonomy): Eukaryota > Metazoa > Chordata > Mammalia > Tubulidentata > Orycteropodidae > Orycteropus > Orycteropus afer. The sequence goes on along the minus strand of NW_006921754.1, from coordinate 1,322,980 downwards.
TTAAAATGGTTCCAACTATGATTTTGGATCATGACTATATCCTGCACTGTTGGCAAATATATAAAAGTGACAGCATTTCTTTAATAGTAAAATAATTGTGTTGTTGTTGTTATGTGCTGTCGAGTCGGCCCCGACTCATAGCGACCCCTTCTTGGGTTTCCGAGGCAGTATCACTACGGAAGTAGGATTGCCCAACCTTCCTTCCGAGGAGTGGCTGGTGGATTTGAACCGCCAGCCGTCTGGTTAGCAGGCAAGTGTCTTAGCCACTATGCTACCAGAGCTCCCAAAATAATTGTGTATATGTGTGTATATACTATATTGGGAATTAACAAATAAAACCTATAGTATAACAAAGAAAAGGGACAAAAGTATAAACTTTGAGAAAAGAATACAAAATTATCCCCAAAATTAATAAAAGAATAAATGCAATAAAATAGCATAAATGAAAATTTACATGGTTTAAATAATAATTTTAAGATTGTAATATTGATTGCTTAATTATATTTCCTTCATAATGCTTGTAAAAATAACCTCAGGCATCTTTAACATAAAACGTCAAAATAGCTACATTTATTCCCCAAGGAGAAAACAATATTGAGCTAAGATCATTTTTGTTGGATTTTTGATTATCTTGAAGTGCACAAAAATGAATGTAAGATAACTTTAGAAGAGTGGAAATTAAAGATATAAAACAATTTATTAGAATCCTAGTTTCTGTACATTTACTAAACATACCACACAAGCCTAAATATTCTTTCTTATGCACATCCATAATTGAATTGTTTTTCATTCATTTACTAATAACCTGAATCCAGCCTATTATTGAATCACACATATAAGAGACAGGGTCTTAAATGTGTTTTTTCCTGTTGCTCTGGAATTTTGGCAGAAGCTTCCAATGTCAGAATAATACAATGGGAGCCTTCCATCCCCACATCCTAAAGCCAAAGCTTGAAGCTTAATAAGTGACATGCTAAAAGTTTTAAAACAGGTTCTGCTGGGGTAGGGATTCACTTACCTCTAGCCTTTTAGAGTGATGTTAAAGAACATGGACATAGCAGCACTATAGACAACTTGAATACACAGATAAGCAATAATAAAAAAGAAAAAAAGTTATATATCCAACCTCCAATGATCACTACTCTCTGATACCTTTATCTTTCTAGATCTTACCTATATATTGCAGTACTTACATTTTTTCATATAACATCTTTGACTTCTGAATATTCTTAACATTAAAAATATATACAACTAATCAATAGTTTTTTTTTTTTTTTTTTGCTGTTGTTAGGTTGGCCTACACTCCAGTTTGTTAGCCCTTGATCCAGATTAAACAGTTATTAATATTTTGCTACATTTGCTTTCTCTTAAATGTATTTGTATATATTGTTACCGTTAGGTGACATCAAGCTGGTTCCAACTCATAGTGACCCTAATGTATAACAGAACAAAACACTGCCTCATCTAGCACTACCCTCACGATTATTACTATGTTTGAGCCCATTGTTGCAGTCACTGTGTCAATCCATCTTATTGACGGGCATCTTCTTTTTTGCTCACCCTCTACTTTACCAAGCATGACATCCCTGTCCAGGGACTGATGCCTTCTGATAACATGACTGAAGTACAAGAAAAGTCTGGCCATTCTCGCTTCTAAGGAGCATTCCGACAATACTCCTTCCAAGACAGATTTGTTTGTTCTTCTGGCAGTCTATGGTATGTTCCATATTCTTTGCCAAGACCACAATTCAAGTACATCAACTCTTCTGTAGTCTTCCTTATTTACTGTCCAGCTTGCACATGCATATGACACTACTGAAAACACCATGGGTTGGGTCAGATCCACCTTAATCTTCAAAATGACATCTTTGCTCTTTAACGCTTTAAAGAGGTCTTTTGCATGATATTTGCCTAATGCAAAACATTTCACGTCTTGACGGCTGCTTTCGTGGGTGTTGACTGTGGATCAAAGTAAAATGAAATCCTTGATAACTTCGATCTTTTCTCCATTTACTGTGATGGTGCTTATTGGTTCAGTTGTGAGGATTTTTGTTTTCTTTATGTTGGGGTATAATCCATTATGAAGGCCGTAGTCTTTGATCTCAATCAGTAAGTGCTTCAAGTCTTCTTCACTTTCAGCAAGCAAGGTTGTGTCTTTTGCATATTGCAGGTTGTTAATGAGTTTTCCTCCAATCCTGATGCTGTGTTCTTCATACAGTCCAGCTTCTCAGATTATTTGCTCAGCATACAGATTGAATACATAGGGCGAAAGGATAAAACATTGCCACATACCTTTCCTGATTTTAAGCCAAGCAGTATCCCCTTGTTCTATTCAAATGGCTGTCTCTTGGTCTATGTACAGTTTCCTCATTAGCACAATTAAGTGTTCTGGAGTTCCCATTCATCCCAATGTTATTCATAATTTGTTATGATCCACACAGTCGAATGCCTTTGCATAGCCAATAAAACACAGGCAAACATCTTTCTGGTATTCTCTGCTTTCAACCAAGATCTGTCTGACATCCATAATGACGTCCTTCATTCGATACCCTCTTCTGAATTCAGTTTGAATTTCTGGCAATTCCCTGTCAATGTACTGCTATAAACATGTTTGAATGATCTTCAGCAAAATTTTACTTGCCTGTAATATTAATACTGTTTGACACTCTACACACTCTGTTGGGTCAAGTGTCTTTGGAATCTTCTATCACATATATGGATCTCTTACAGTTGGTTGTCCAGGTAGCTGCCTTCTAAATGTCTTGGTATGAATAAGTGAGCACTTCCAGCTTTGCATCCACTTGTTGAAACATCTCAGAGGGTATTCCATCAATTCCTGGAGCTTGTTTGCTGCCAATTCCTTCAGTGCAGCTTGGACTTCTTCCTTTAATTCCATTAGTTTTTGATCATATGCTACCTCCTAAAATGGTTGGTTGTTGACCAAGCCTTTTTGCTAGAGTGTCTTTGTGCATTCTTTCCATCCTCTTTGATGACTCTGGCATCATTCAATACTTTGCCCCTAGAATCCTTCAGTATTGCAACTTTAGGCTTGAATTTTGTCTTCTGTTCTTTCATCTTGAGAAATGTTGACCAAGTTCTTCCCTTTTGGTTAGATAAATCAAGGTCTTTGCCCATTTCATTATACTACTTCACTTTGTCTTCTCAAGCTGCCCTTTGAAATCTTCTGTTCAGATCTTTAACTTCATCATTTCTACCATTAGCTTTAGCTACTCTCTATTCAAGAGCAAGTTTCAGAGACTCTTCTGACATCCATGTTGTTCTTTTCTTTCTTTTCTGTGTCATAAATGACATATTGCTTTCCTCATGTATGATGTGTTCCTGATGTCACCCCACAGCTCATCTGGTTTTCAGTGATTGGAGTTGACTACATCAAATCTATTCTTCAGATGACCTCTAAATTCAGGTGGGATATCATCATAGTCATATTTTGGCCCTTGTGAATGTGTTTTAATTTTCTTCAGCTCCAACTTAAACTTACATATGAGCATCTGATGGTCTTTTTTGCAGTCAGCCCCTGGACTTGTTCTGACTGAATATACTGAGCTTCACCATCATCTCTTTCCAGAGATGTAGTCAATTTGATTCCTGTATATTCCATCCAGTCAGGTCTATGTGTATGGTCACCATTTATCTTGTTAGAAAAGTATTTGCAATGAATAGGTTGGTTTGTTTTTTTTTTTTGGAAAAATTCTGTCATGTGATCTCCAGTATTATTTCTATCACCAAAGCCATATTTTCCAACTTTCACATAATAATCAGCAGTAATTATCAATGCATCTTGATTGCATGTTTGGTCAACTTCAGCTCACAGAAGCTGGCAAAAATCTTCAATTCCTTCATGTTTGGCTTTAGTGGTTGGTGTGTAAATTTGAATAATAATAGTGTTATCTGGCCTTCCTTGTAGGTGTATGGATATTATCATATCACTGACAGTACTGACAGTACTGTACTTCAGGATCGATCTTGAAATGCTGTTTTTGATGAGGAATGTGATGCCGTTTCTCTTGAATTTTCATTCCTGTCATTGTAGACCACACAATTGTCTGATTGTAAATGACCAATACCAGTCCATTTCAGCTCAGTAATACTTAGGATTTAAATCTGTATACATTTCATCTCATTTTTGACAGCTTTGAATTTTCCTAGTTTCATATTTTGACATTCCACATTCTGATTATTAATGGATATTTGCAGCTATTTCTTCTCATTTTACATCATGGCATACCAGAAAATGAAGGTCCCAATAGTTTACTCCATTCACATCGTTAAGGCCACCTCTACTTTGAGGAAGCAGCTCTTCTCCAGTTGTATTGTGAATGCCTTCTAACCTGAGGGGCTCAGGTTAGACAATTTTTTTCCTGCTATTCATAGGGTTTTCAGTGGCCAGTTTCCTCAGAAGTAGACTGCCTCTTCCTTTTTCCTGGTCTGTCACAATCTGGAAACTGCAATGAAATCTGTCCCACATAGGTGACCATGCTGTCATTTGAAATACCAGCAGCATAATTTCCAGCATTACAGTAACACACACAAGCCACCACATATGATAAAGTGATGGATAAGTGGTGGTTTTTTTTTGCTTTGTGGCATATAAGTCAATGAGTATCTTAAATTCTTTGGCATCTTAGATTGCAAAAAAATCTAACATTTTACCAACTTTTACAGTCTGAAACTGATCAAATATGCAACCAAGATACATTGATAATTACTGGTAACTGAATGTGAAAGCTGAAAACAAAAGAAGGATCAATACTTGGGAAATATGGCCTTGGTGACAGAAACAATGCAGGAGACAACATGGTAGAATTGTGCAAGATCAATGACTTATTCATTACAAATACCTTTTTTCAACAACACAAATGGTGACTACACAAACAGAAACCTCACCAGATGGAATAGACAGGAATCAAATAAACTACATCTGTGGGTGGAAAAAGATAACAGAGAAACTTGATATCATCAGTCAGAACAAGGTCATGGGCCAACTCTGGAACAGACCATCAATTGCTCATATGCAAGTTTAAGCTGAAGCTGAAAAAAATTAAAACAAGTCCATGAGAACTGAAGTATGACATTGAGCATACACTACCTAACTTTAGAGACTATCTCAAGAAAAGATTTCACATGTTGAGCATGAATGAACGAAGATCAAAATCTGAATCTTTTATAATAAGTAGTAAGCAGACCTTCCTGACCTTTGCTTTGGAGGGATTCATTGCTTTCATTATCCTGGCCAGTAAGAAAGCTGACTTTGGCTCCAGAGGAAGACATCATATGTATCTTATGAGGCTATTCACTATAAACATCCTTGAGAAGATAGTCTGGAAAACAGGCTGCCAATGTTTCTGCTTGTAAAATGTGCAGGAATGCAAGAGACCTATGGAGAACTGTATACTCATGGTGGTAACTTCTCATTTTTCAAATGAAGAAATAATGTTTCTGGAAGTTAAATAACTTTCCCAAGCTCACATAGTTAATAAATGGGAGACTTGACCTATCAGGTTAAAAGTTCTTGTTTTCTCAACTTGACCATACCACTGCCTGAAGAGGTCAGACAAGAACAAAAATGTCCCTTCTCTCCCAGCCAAGACCCTATATAAAGCCCTTGCAAACAGGGAATTCTGATGCTTCCTAGGATTAGGAATTACTGAAGGTCAAGGTCTGTAGTCCTAAAATCTGCAGTCTCCCCTCTCTTGAGCACTGGGAAGAGTTCAGGGTGGGTTTATATCATCCAAACCACTTAAAAAAAAACAAAAACAAAACAAAACTCCATGCATCTCCATTGCTTCCAGCATAAATCAGAAAATTCTTATGCTAGCATTCAAAGCCTGCTCCAGCTGCCTGCAAGAGATCATTACAACTGGACTTCATATGATTTTCCCACCAAAGCCCCTAATCCAGCCAGGCTGTCATACCCAGTATCCCTCGGACATGTTCTATTCAGTCCTGTGTTTTCTGTGCCACGTGGTTACTCTCAAAAGCATCTTTCCTCTCTCTTCCTCTTCAATCTCCATTTTTAAGAAGCATATCAAATTGTCAACAACACTAGAATAACAAGTCTCATGTTTTGTTCCTTAATTATATCTAAAATGTTGATGTTTTTGCTTTTTGTATCCATTGTTATATATACTATAAACTACATTATAAGTAGTAGGAAGGCACATAATACTGTATATTAGCATAACACTTAACTTTATAAAGAAAATATTTCAGATACTGTCCTGTAAAAGTATACTGTACTTCTTAAAATATGAAGAACACATGAGTCACCACTATTAATAGCATTGTTTTCTAAAGCTTTGGTTTCATTTAATAATATACCTAAAAATAAAATCATATCTGTGATACTTGGTCTGAGAATATATTTATCAGTTATATAAAGAAAGATTTTATGTGTTTATCAAGTCTTTTATCTGAAGACACTTCTGAGGATTCAGCAGATTAAACTGAATTCTTATATATCTTTCCATCTTTTTTTTTTTTTTTTTAATATGCTGTTTTGGTGAAAATCCAAATAGATTAAAATTGACCCTTCTCTCTGAAGGAAAATTTGTGACTGGCCAAAACTGACTCTAATCTCTAAAGAAATATTTGTGATTGGCCAAAACCTAACTGGCTAAAGATGGATGTGTGATGATATTACAGATAGAAATCAAGAAATATATGTAACTATATCCTTTCATTCTCATTCACCTGTCTGTACAAGGCAATTATCTTTTGACTACAAGAAGAAACACCTTGATATAAAATTCTCAAGTTAACTGTGTATTAAGGAAAGTCACCAAAATTCAATGGAATACTAAAGATAGTGAAACATAAATGGTACCCGAGAGCCAGCTCAATATCATGTGGCACTGAAGAGTAGGTAATCTTCAAGGATCTCAAACCAATTAAATGTTTTTTGATAGACATCAATTCTACAATCAATTCTGTGGCTGAGAGCTAAGCAGGACTTTTACCCTACTCCATGGATTAGAATCTCAAGAGTCTCAACTGACTCCACTTACCCAAATCTTTCCTGGTCATGTGCCCAAGCCATGTATTTGGATGGTCCTAAAGACACTGGAAGCTACAGAAATTTGGGGTGATGGCTATGACCTGCTTGCTCAATGGCTAAAATGACACCGCCCAAGGGCATGGGAATGGCTTGTTTCATGGCATTATTTCACTGGCTAACTACAAGAAACTACTTTCGTCATTGCGTTAAGACACAAGTTTAATTACTTTTTAAGACCACCTGGCCATCCAGCCTGGAATACTCAGGTTGGCTGCATATTTGAGAAATCATTGTACTCCAAGCTGTCACCCCTGTTTTCCTAGGGTTCAGAAATTTCATTTTACCACTTCATACGGTGGTGATGAACTCTTGGATGAGTTTCTCCTGGGAGATTGATTTACCAAGTACATCATATATCTATGGCAAGTTCTGTGCTCTAATTCCTCAGAAGAAAATTTACTTTAGAAATGAAATGAAGACCAAAAGATTATTTGCTAAGCATTGAGACAGAATTATAGGATTTCAAACTATTGTATCATTTAATATATTGTATTTTAATTGCATGATTCATTATCTTTCTCCTCCTTTAGATTATGAGGTGATTTATTTGCTATATTACTACTATTTTGCTTATATTAGGGGCTCAGTCAATATTTGTGGGGTAATTTAATTCATTATCATGCCTTACATATGCACTATTCAAAGGCCTACAAATTAAATCTACTGTGCCAGTGGGGAAGGAGCTCTGGTGCTCAGCTGCTAACCTAAAGGTCAGTGATTCAAATATACCAGCTGCTCCATGGGAGAAAGATGTAGCAGTCTGCTTCTGTAAAAATGTATAGCCTTGGAAACTTGATGGGACTGTTCTACTCTGTCCTATAGAAGCTCTGGTAGCGTAGTGCCTAAAGGCACTTGACTGCTAACCAGAAGACTGGCGGTTCAAACCCACCAGCCACTCCTCGGAAGGAAGATGAGGCAATCTACTTCCATAGTGATACTGCCTTGGAAACCCAAGGAGGGGTCGCTATGAGTCCGGTACGACTTGACAGCACATAACAACAACAACAACATAGGACTGCTAGGAGTCGGAATTGACTCTATGGCAATAGGTTATGCCAGTGGGGGCATCTCTCTTCTTGTAATGCTAAAAATAAAATGACCAAAACTTAAAACCAATGTACTGTTTATGTGTCAACTTGGCTAGGCCTGGTTTTGAGTGTCTGGGCAGCTGGATGTAGTTATTCCCTATGATGAGATTGACAATCAACTCCATGGTGAAATCTGCCATGAGCAGCTCAATAGGCATGTGGTCTCTTCCATTATACAAGGAGACACTTTGGGAATGGTCTGCAGCTTTTTGGCATGCCTGGACCCTGCATGTAGCTGAGTTTTCATTTAGCAGCCTGCCATGATGGCCTGCCAGTCTTGAGACTGTTTCTGGACTTGAACTAGTGGCCCACCATGTTGTTTGATAATCTTGGGACCGTGCCTTTTTACTTGTCAACCCTGGGTTTGCAGCCTCTGATGCCAGCAGCTACCTGAGTGAAGAAAAACCTCCAGCTTCAGCGGGCCAGGAGCAAGAGGCAGAGCTAAAGCCCAAGGTCAAGGGGCTTTCACCCAGCCCCTAGAGCTGGCACTCTGAACTCAGACTTCTAGCCTCCTTAACTGTAAGAGAATAAATTCCTGTTTGTTAAAGCCATCCATTTGTGGTATTTTCTGTTAGAGCAGCACAAAGTAACAAAACAACAGTCGTTGACAGGGGTAGCAAATAACATGTGATAGAGAAGTAACCATCAGCAGGCAGCATTGTATCGGCTGTATTGGTACCATTCCTTTTTCTTAGTTGTCTAGTGCTGTAGGAGCTCTGATGGCATTGTTGTTGTGTTTGCTGTCGAGGCAGAGCTGACTCACAGCAACCCCTCCTTGGGTTTCCAAGGAGGTATCACTATGGAAGTAGATTGCCCAGTCTTCCTTCCAAGGAATGGCTAGTGGGCTTGAACCACCAGCCTTCTGGTTAGCAGTCAAATTTGACAGCTAACCAGAAAGCTGGTGGTTCAAACCCACCAGCCAGCCACTCCTCGGAAGGAAGACTGGGCAATCTACTTCCATAGAGCTACCACCTCAGAAACCCAAGGAGGGGTCAAATAAATTCCATGGCAGTGAGTTTGGTTTATTGGTTTTTGCCATAACAGAAATACCACAAGTGGATGACTTTAACAAACAGGAATTTATTCTCTTATAGTTTAGTAGGCTAGAAGTCTGAATTCAAAGTGCCACCTTTAGGGGCTGGGTGAAGGCCCTGAATTCTTGGATTTCAGCTCTACCCCCTGTTTCAGGCCCACTAGAGCTGAAGGCTTTTTCTGACTCATACAGCTTCTGGCTGCTGAGGCTGAAAAACCCAAGGTCAACAGGTAAAGTGGCACAATCCCAGCCAAGATCAGTGGGCAACATGGCAGACCACCGGTTCAAGTCCAGGAACAATGCCAAGACCATCAGGCAACACAGTAGGCCAAGACTTGGCCAAATGCAGGGACCTGCCTCAAAGTTTCTCCTTATATACCAGAAGCAAGCCACACTCTGAAAGCAACTCATTAGCTGCTCACAGCAGATTCCAGCATGGAGTTGATTCCAATCTCGTCACTGGGGCTAAACGCATTCAGCTGCCGAGCCCTCAAAACCATGGCCCAGCCCAGCTGACACACAACCTTAAATACCATACCTTTCATGTTCTTTCTTGTGTATAGCCCTCGGAGACTTCATTAAGAAACTCAACTTCTGCTTGAGTTGATACATTTATGTTTATAGATAGGATACATTTTAAAAGCTTTCCTTCATTTGAAAAGCTACAAGTAAATGAAGTGAGAAAGATTAAGATGAATTAGGATGTTCATAACAAGATAGTTGACCTTGGAATGTTGGTTCCATTTTGTAATAGAAGACACCTACAGCAGTATCTTATCCAACATCCCAACAAGGCAAAAATTTGTAGGTACCTGGAACTGTTTACGGTAGAAGGGTACCTCTTTGTGTTACCAGGACACAGCTGTGTTGTGTTTTCCAACCTATGTATTACTTTATGTTGTTTGTTGTTGTTGTTATGTGCCGTCGAGTCAGATCTGACTCATAGCAACCCCTCCTTGGGTTTCCAAGGCAGTATCACCATGAAGGGAGATTGCCCAACCCTCCTTTCGAGGAGTGGCTGGTGGGTTTGAACCGCCAGCCTTCTGGTTAGCAGTCAAGTGCCTTAGGCACTATGTTACAGACTATATCAATAAAAGATTGAAAAAAAAAAAAATAAAGAGAACTTTTTGGAGTAAGTCAAGGGAAGAAGTATCAGAAGATATCAGGTTTTCAGAAATGAAAGGCAGAAATAGAGAAGCTGAAGTTCCTTACAAGTTGTATGGTAGACAACTTCCCCCAGGGGCTGGTTTTGAACTTCACTCCAGTCGGGTCAATTTGAGTCACTTGCAAAGAGTAAGCTGCTCAGACCCGAGCTTTTATTCCAAAAGTAATGTCACATGACCTTACCCACACCAATGGCATCTGCTGTATTGTTAGCATTTCAGTGACTACACCCAAAACCACAGGAAAACACTAAGTCAAATTTAAATTAAAAGATATATAATATTTACCTCAAATCTTCTCAGCTTTTCCAACTTTCTACCTTTCAAGTATAAAATTCATGTATTTGTAATGGGCTTTCTATTTAAAATCATTATTTGCTACCTTTGAAAGGCACACTTTGACATAAAATAGATGTACACTGGATAAAACTGCAACACAGACCAAAACAAAACAAATTAGCCATAAAAACACTGCAACCACCAATTTGTGGAAAAAGCAAAACAAAACAAACAGTGATGGGAAAACTAAAAATGGCTAGTGTTCCGGATAGATGGTCTCTAGGAATTTCCTTCTTTGCATAAACTCCCGCTGCACAAGGAAAAAATAAATACAAACTACTGCAGGAATGTGTATAGACAAACCAAAAATAGCTAGAGCATCCAAACCTTTAAACCCTCCTCTACACATCCCTAACCCCACTGCACAACTCCCCATACACTCATACACATTTAAATTTCCCTTTCATGAACTTGAAAAAGGAAGCCAAACCTGATGAAAGAGAAACCTCCAAATTAAACACTCAGCCTTAGATTCTTGCCTTGAGCAAGAAGGGAAACAGGCTCACTTATTCTGTAAGAAAACAGGAGGGTAATAAATTCCTCTGAATTCTAAGTCATCAATAAAATAGAAAGTAGCATTCATTTAAAAGGAAATCATTTTTTGTCTTCCCATGCTCTCACAAATAGACCTGAAGACTGGATTCTCCATTCATTTATTTGGTTAATGGAATTTCCCTGAGACACCCAAGCTATAGCCGAGGGCTCTGGGATGAGTTTTTCATCCACTCCAACCCCACGAGTTGTGTCGTCAGCTCCACCGGACAGGCTACCTCCTTGGTCCTTCCTTGAATGCTACGGGTCTTTGTAAAGTGCTGGATCACCTTTTAGGGCTAGTGTAGGAAAAATAGTAAAGCCATTCCCTTGGCAAATGAAGATATCACTATGAAGACAAAGGAGAAAATGTATCTTTTTCTTAAAGCACATTTAAAGAAAACAGTAAATACTGAGAAAAACTTCTCTGACAACTTCAGCTTTTTTTTTGGGGGGGG
>NW_006921754.1:1308324-1309753 GCF_000298275.1 Orycteropus afer afer | reverse complement strand
AAATTTAAAATGTAAAATATAAATAAATTAAAAAATGATTATAGGAGCCGAAAATTTTAGAGATAAACTTAAGATACTGTCTATCCTAATCAACTCTGATAAGAAAGAGATCATATGGTTTTCTGTAAGAGAATAAACTCCTGTTGATTTAAGCCAACCCATTTGTGGTGTATTCCTGTCAGAGCAGCACTAGGTAACCAGAACACTGGGAATGACAAACTGAAGAAAAATGTCATGGCATTCACTGAAAGGGACAAATTCTGTAAACAACTAAAGAAAAGAAAAGAAAAACCCAAGTTCACTGCCATCCAGTTGATTCTGACCCATAGCAAGGGTTTCCAAGGCTATATAAATCAACACAAATAATGTTTCAAGATCTTCCTGGAGTACAATGCTGTCATTGATAGAATCATATCCATACGCCTACAAGGAAAGCCAGTTGATACTACTATTATTCAAATTTACACACCAACCACCAAAGCCAAAGATGAGGAAATTTAAGATTTTTACCAATTTCTGCAGTCTGAAATTGACCAAACAACATCAAGATGTGCTGATTATCACCGGGGACTGGAATGCTAAAGTTGGAAACAAAGAAGAATCACCGGTAGTTGGAAAATTTGGCCTTGGAGATAGAAATAATGCTGGAGATCACATGATAGAATTTTGCATTACCAACGACTTATTCATTGAAAATACCTTTTTCAAAAACACAAACAGCAGCTATACATGTGGACTTCGCCAGATGGAATACACAGGAATCAGACTGACTACATCTGTGGCAAGAGACAATGGAGAAGTTCAATATCTTCGGCCAAAACAAGGCCAGGAGCTGATTGTGGAACTGACCATCAACTGCTCATTTGCAAGTGCAAGCTGAAGTTGAAGACAATTAAAACAAGTCCATGACAGAGAAAATATGATCTTGATTATATCCCTCCTGAATCTGGAGACCATTTAAAGAATAGATTTAATTCACTGAACACCAATGACCGAAAACCAGAGAAATTGTAGGATGACATCAAGAATATCATCCGTGAAGAGAGCAAAAGGTCATTAAAAAGACAGGAAAGGAAGAAAAGACCAAAATGGGTGTCATTGGAGACTCTGAAACTTTCCCTTGATGGAGAGTAGCTAAGCAAATGGAAGAAATGACAAGATAAAAAAGCTAATCAGAAGATTTCAAAGAGTAGCTTAGGAAGACAAAGTCAATTGTTATAATGAAATGCACAAAAACATGGAGTTGGAAAGCCAAAAAGGAAAGACATGCTCAGCATTTCTCAAGCTGAACGAACTGAGGAAGAAATTTAACTCTCAAGTTGCAATACTGAAAGATTCTATGGACAATATATTGAATGATGCAGGAAACATCAAAAGAAGGTGGAAGGAATGCACAAAGTCACTGTACCAAAAAGAACTGGTTCATGTT
>NW_006921754.1:1303389-1305860 GCF_000298275.1 Orycteropus afer afer | reverse complement strand
TAGAACCAAGTAAAATGAAATCTTTGACAACTTCAAACTTTTCTCCATTTATCTTGATGCTGCTTATTTGTCCAGTTGTGAGGATTTTTGTTTTCTTTACGTTGAGATGTAATTCATACTGCAGACTGTAGTCTTTAATATTCATCAGTAAGAGATTCAAGTCATCTTCACTTTCTGCAAGGAAAGTTGTGTTATTTGCACATTGCAGATGGTTAATGAGTCTTCCTCTGATGCCATGTTCTTCATACAGTCCAGCTTCTTGTATTATTTACTCAGCTAACAGATTGAATAAGTATGGTGAAAGAATACAACCCTGACATACTCCCTTCCTGATTTTAAACCCAGCCTTATCCCCTTGTTCTGTTTGAACAACAGCCTCCTGTTCCTCATGAGCACAACTGAGTGTTCTGGAATTCCCATTCTTCTCAATGTTATCCGCAGTTTGTTATGATCCACATAATCAAATGCTTTTGCATAGTAAATAAAACACAAGTAAACATCTTTCTGGTACTCTTTGCTTTCAACAAAGATCCATCTAACATCAGCAATGGTATCTCTCATTCCACATACTCTTTTGAATCCAGCTTGCATTTCTGGAATTTCTCTGTCAATATACTGCTGCAACTGTTTTTGAATTATCTTCAGGAAGATTTTACTTGTGTGTGACATTAATGTCTAAGGCATTTTACTGCTAACCAGAGTCTGGTGGTTCAAACCTACCAGCCATTCCTTGGAAGGAAGGTTGGGCAATCTACTTCCACAGTGACACCATCTAGGAAACCTCAGGAGGGGTTGCTATGCATTGGATCCTACTCGACAGCAGTTAATTTGGTTTGGCTTTTTTTGGTGACATTAATAATATTGTTTCATAATTACACTATGTTGGATCACCTTTCTTTGGAATGGTTACAAATGTGGATCTCTTCCAGTCAGTTGGCCAAGTAGCCGTCTTCCAAATTTCTTGGCATAGCCGAGTGAGTGCCTCCAGTGCAGTATCCATTTGTTGAAACATCTCAATGGGTATCCCATCAATTCCTGGAGCCTTGATTTTCAACACTTCCTTCAATGCAACTTCAACTTCTTCCTTCAATATCATTGGTTCTTGATATATGCCACCTCCTGAAATGGATGAACACCAACCAATTCTTTTTGGTATAGTGACTCTGTGTATTCCTTCCATCTTCTTTTGATGTTTATTGCATCATTCCATATTTTGCCCATAAAATCTGTCAGTATTGCAACTCGAGGCTTGAAATCTTTTCCTCAGTTCTTTCAGCTTGAGGAATCCTGAGCGTGTTCTTCCCTTTTGGTTCCAACTCCAGCTCTTTGCACATTTCATTAAAAAATTGACTTTGTTCTCTTGAGATGTTCTTTGAAATCCTCAGTTCAGCTCTTTTAACTTGTCAATTCTTCCATTTGCTTTGTTGTTGTTGTTGTTACGTGCCATTGAGTTGGACCTGACTCACAGAGACCACTCCTTGGGTTTCTGAGGCAGTATCACTATGGAAGTAGATTGCCCAACCTTCCTTCCATCCATTTCCTTTAGCTACTCTCTATTCAAGGGCAAGTTTCAAAGTCTCTTCTGACATCCATTTTGGTCTTTTCCTCCTTTCCTGTCTTTTTATTGACCTTTTGCTTTCTTCATAGATTATTATTAATACTACTACTTTATAACTATTAAAGGAAGTGGCAGCCAGGGCTGACAGCCAGAACAGGTAAGAGGGAGAGAGACCCCAGGCAGGAGGTGGCAGCCTGGGCCAATGGCCAGAACAGGTAAGAGGGAGAACCCCCAGGCAGAAAGCTAAGGGAGACAAACTTGTCTGTCAGTTTGTCATACTGTGGTGGCTTGAGTGTTGTTGTGAAGTTGGAGCCTGTGCCACTGGTGTTTCAAATGCTAGCAAGGTTGCCCATGGTGGACAGAGTTAAGTGGAACTTCCAGAATGAAATACATTGGGAAGAACGAAGATGCCATTCACTTATCAAAGAATTGGCTGGGGAAAAGCTTATGAATTGCAGAGAAACACTGTCTGATATATCACTGGACAACTTCATGAATAGCCTTGAAACATTGTCCAATATACTGCCAGAAGATGAGCCCCTCAGGTCAGAAGGCACTTAAGATAGGACTGGGAAAGAGCTGCCTCATCAGAGTAGAGCCTACCTTAATGATACAGATAAAGTAAAGCTTTCAGGACCTCCATTTGCTGACGGGGCACAACTCAACATGAGAAGAAACATCTGCAAACATCCATTAATAATTGGAACATGGAATGTACAAAGTATGAATCTAGGAAAATTGGAACTTGTCAAAAATGAAATGGAATGCATAAAGATTGATATCCTAGGCATTAGCGAGCTGAAATGGACTGGTTTTGGCCATTTTGAATCAGACAATCATATGATCACCTATGCTGGGAATGACAAATTGAAGAGGAATGGTGTGGCATTCATCATCACAAAGAATGTTTCAA
>NW_006921754.1:1283701-1302609 GCF_000298275.1 Orycteropus afer afer | reverse complement strand
TTCAGGAGGTGGCATATGATCAAGAACCAATGATACTGAAGGAAGAAGTTGAAGTTGCACTGAAGGAATTGTTGAAAATCAAGGCTCCAGGAATTGATGGGATACCCATTGAGATGTTTCAACAAATGGATACTGCACTGGAGGCACTCACTCGGCTATGCCAAGAAATTTGGAAGATGGCTACTTGGCCAACTGACTGGAAGAGATCCACATTTGTACCCATTCCAAAGAAAGGTGATTCAACAGGATGTGGTAATTATCAAACAACATTAATATCACATGTAAGTAAAATCTTACTGAAGATAATTAAAAAATGCATGCAGCAGTATATTGACACAGAACTTCCAGAAATGCAAGCTGGATTCAGAAGAGGATGCGGAACAAGGGATATCATTGCTGATGTCAGATGGATTTTGGCTCAAAGCAAAGAATACCAGAAAGATGTTTACTTGTGTTTTATTGACTATGCAAAGGTTATGATTGTGTGGATCATAACAAATTATGGATAACATTGAGAAGAATGGAAATTCCAGAAAACTTAATTGTACTCATGAGGAACCTGTACATGGACTAGGAGGCTTTGAACAGAACAAGGTGCACTGCATGGTTTAAAATCAAGAAGGGAGTGCATCAAGGTTGTATCCCTTCACTGTACTTATTCAACCTGTACACTGAGCAAAAATCCAAGAAGCTGGGCTATATGAAAAAGAACATGGCATCAGGATTGGAGGGGACTCATTAACAACCTGCAATATGCTGATGACACAACTTTGCTTGCTGAGAGTGAGGATGACTTGAAACACTTACTGATGAATATTGAAGAACACAGTCTGCAGTATGGATTACCTCTCAATATAAAGAAAAAAGTCCTCACAACTGGACCAATAAGCAGTAACATGATAAATAGAGAAAAGACTGAAGTTGTCAAAGACTTCATATTACTTGGTTCTACAATCAACTCCAATGGAAGCAGCAGTCAAGATATCAGATGACATATAGCACTGGGCAAATCAGCTGCAAAAGACCTCTTGCACGTGCTGAAGAGCAAAGGTATGTCCTTGAGGACTAAGGTGTGCCTGACACAAGCCATGATATTTTCAATCATCTCGTATGCACGTGAGACCTGGACAGTGAATAAGGAAGACTGAAGAAGAATCAATACTTTTGAATTGTGGTTTTGGCGAATGATACAGAAAATACATGGACTGCTAAAAGAACTAACAAATCTGTCCTGGAAGAAGTGCAGCCAGAATGCTCCTTGGAGGCAAGAATGGCCAGACTTTGTCTCACCTGCTTTGGTCATATTGTAAGAAGAGACCATTCCCTGGAGAAGGATAACATTCTGGTAAAGTGGAAGGTCAATGAAAGAGGGGAAGGCCCTCAACAAGATAGATTGACACAGTGGTTACAATGATGGGCTCAGATATAGCAGGGATTGTGGAGCTGGCACAGGATCAGGTAGTGTTTCATTCTGCTGTACACAGGGTGGCTATGAGTTGGAGATGACTTGATGGCATCTGAAAACAGCAACAATGTAACTATTACTACTACTACTACTACTATATAATTATGGTAAGGATGCTTTAGTACATCTGGGAGTGTTTCTTTAATGTTTTTATGCATTGATATGAACTGTACCTAAGTTTTATGACTCAAATACAAATTCCGCTTAAATATAAATGGAACTCATTTGTAATCTGGGGATCGCCTATACAGGTTAGGAGTCCTGTGGGGCAAACAGAGTCTCAAAGTTGTTACAGTAAGGGAATCTTTCCTAACTTGAAACCCAATTATCTTCCCAAAGTTATTTTCACTACCATTGGAGAAAATTTCTCATTCTCATTTGGCTCAACCAACATTTACTATTATCTTTTGTTTTTTTTGACAAGACATGGCCTTTCCTACTATCTTCACATATCCAACTTTGCTTCATCCTCAAGGTCTAGGTCAAATGGTCCCTACACTGAAGGTTTTCTCAGCCTTCCTCTGCTCTGAATTGTCTGCTTCCTCATGTATGTATCTGAATCTCACCATGTATAACTGGCCCTGTTCTAGCAAGTATACATGGAGTTTATTACTATAAGTCTTTAACACTAGACTGTCATAAACAGGTTTGAATCTCCAGTGCTCGGCACAGCTGTGACATATATTTAATGAACAACTTAATATATAAGTGAATAAAAGGAAATATAATTTTATATCTTCTGAAATCACATAGAACTATCAAAATCTCCAGCCAATAATTGCCAAGAAAATAGAATAAAACAAGAAGGACCCCTCGTTGGCTAGTTCTTCCTGAGTGAGGGGTCATGGAGCTAATGGAAGAGAAATTGTCTTACAAACTACAATTAAAAGTAGCAATCAAAGGCTGTGTTATTTTGCCCATGCTCAGAGAAGAAAAGTCTTTACACATACAAGAGCAGAAAGAAGAGAAGATTCTTCTCAAGTGTTTATATTTTCACCAAAGTATAATATATGTATAAAACCATTCATTAATTAATTTCATTTTACACAGTTTTAGTATTAGTGGGTGACAAAATCACAGTCTTCTAAATCATGAATGATGATGTTATTTTAAATATAGAATGGGGAAAGGAATGTGAATGAATAAATCTTAATATATCTAAACCAAGCATCCTCCCGGCCAAAATGGGTTCACACTTTAGAAGGTGGCTGAGGCTAGAGTGTCTGTACCAGCAGGCCAGATGCAGAAAAAAATCACACATCCCCAAAGTCCAACGTCCCAGTAAGGACCTCTCTCAGCCCATGCTCTTGTCCCTGCTGCAATCAGAACTCCTTGGCAGCCACTTCCACTCTTGTAGATACACAGTTTTTGCTTGCTCTGCAGATAAATAATAAACTAGAAACATTTGAAAACAAGGACATTATTTAGATACTGTGTATACTTTTTGTCTCTCTTTTCTGATATCCTTCCTGATATTTTGAATGGAAAACTTTTCAAATGAAAACATGCATTTAAATGTTTGTGGCTAGTGCAATTATAGTCAATTTTCAAAACATTTTTAGCACATGACTGAATCTAGAACTATTTAAAGAGAATAAAAGATCAAACCATCCTAAGAATTTATTAGTGGAATTTATGGCATGCAAAAACATAGAACAGGAACAGGCCCAAATCTTCTTTGACAATCCTTCAAAGATGGTGAGTAAAACTAAAAACTGAAGGTCTGTAAACAAAATGACTTGAAAGAAGAGCTTAATAATCAGTGACTTTGAAAATTTATGTTCATTTAAAAAATGTGCCATCTTGGAAGTCTTACACGGTCTAGCAACTATTAAACATTTCAATGATTGCAGGGCCTCAGCCAGGCTGATGTTTCCCAGGTAAGCTTGCTCAGACAGTCAGGTAGTAATATATCCACAGAGAAGGCTTTACATGAGCACTGGAACAGCATGGAAACACAGCAAAAGTTGAGGTTTGAAAAGTGCACTTCCAAGGCATTTTCATATTCTAAGTCATTTTAAAGTTTTCATCATCAACATCATATTTCCAATATTTTGTGATAAAAGTGCTCAATTCTAATAAATTTTGCTTGTATACATAAAACAAGCTAAGCTTGATTTTTTTTTTTTCTTTAGAGTTTTATTTGATTTGAACTAAGTCTCTTTATTCTTAGAATTTAACTTGTGACCTTTTCTTGGTTCCATTTTTCATTACAAATATAAGTAATTATTTAGTAAATCTAATGGCATACCCATGGAGTGTGGAACCACCCTGCAGAAAGCAATCTGGCCTTTGCTCTCAGTGCTTTCAAGCTGGATCAACACCTTAGGCTAATGAATGGATCACCTTGGGGCTTGACTCTGAGTAAGCCTCATGAGGCATGATGTAATCTGTCATGGCCACGTGAGAGACTGGTAAGAACTCTTAGCCATCAGGCTCAGATGAGCTTCCTGGTTGGTGACCATGCATGGCAAAGGGTACTACATTCCTCTTTAGGACATGGAAGTTTTGTGCTGGGACCCCTCCCAGACCTCACTCTATGTTCCTCTTTGTTCATATTCTTTTTGGTTGTAATAAAGCCATAGCTGTAAGTATGGTATGCTCCCCTTGAGAGTCTGCGAATCTTTCCAGAGAATTAATGAACTCACAGGGGCATTAAGAGCCATCAGGGGCTGGTGTCTGCCTATTTGTCAGCCTGGAAGAAAATGTCCTTCTAACGATGAACTGTGACCTACCTCTCAGTGGCTAGGGTTGGAGAGAGACTGTGCTGCATGAGTGGCTGGTGACGGGAATAAAGAAGTGAGGACTGGGTCCATTTCCACACATTGGGGATCAGATTCATGTTGACCCTTACCACACAGTTAACAATGAAGGTGGGATTTGCCCCCTGTGACCCTAGTTTAGTGCATATACAAATTTAGCAAAACATTTTTTTAGTTGTATTATTGGTTAAACAAACAAACACAAAAATGCAGACTTAGAGCCTATATATATATATAGATTTCAACAAACCAGTGAATAGTTGAAATTGCTTGATTATGTTATAACCTTTACTTTGCCTTTGTAATCGAGGAAGAGTTTTTTCTCATCAGCATAAGGTTTAGTTTCATGGCAGTTTCTAGATTGCCTAGGTTTTTTGTCTCTTTAAGTGCCAAATGAGCTCAGTAATATTAGTATGTTAGCATATTCTTTTTCCTAAAGATGAAGGAAAATCAACAGACCTTGACCACTTTTACCATGAAGATTTAGCTGGATGGGTTTCTCAGAAATACTGACATTTTTGGCCAGAGAATTCTTTGGTGTGGAGGTTGTCTTGTGCACTGCGGGATGTTTATCAGCATATCTGGCTTCTACTCACTAGATACCATACACAGTCAGGTACTATGCTGGGGGTTCTATACACATTATTTCAGGACTCTGGTGGCATAGAGGGTAAAGCATTTGGCTGCTAACCAAAAAAACAGCAGTTAAATGGGCAGGAATTACTATGCCAAATAGTAATTACAGGTGTCACTGGTATGATGAGAGAACTGATGTTAACAAAAAGTAAGTGGTTGAGCCGAGTTCTCTTATTTTTTCTATATTCCGTTGCCCTCAGAATTTACCTAGCACTCCTAGCTTTGGAAAAAGAGACTCTTGATTGCCCATTTGTTTATATCTAGCATAATGGATAAGGCACTTGACTGCTAACCAGAAGGTCAGCAGTTCAAATCCACCAGCTGCTCTGCGAAAGGAAGATGGGCAGTCTACTTCCGTAAAGATTTACAGCCTTGGAAACACAATGGGGGTTGTATGAGTCAGAAACAACTCCATGACTGTGAGTTTGATTTGGTTTTAGATTTACCCTATGCATGCGTAGGAGCTCTGGTAGCATAGTGCCTAAGGCATTTGACTGCTAACCAGAAGGCTGGCAGTTCAAACCCACCAGCCACTCCTCAGAAGGACGATGGGGCAATCTACTTCCATAGTGATCCTGCCTCGGAAACCCAAGGAGGGGGTCGCTATGAATCGGGTCCGACTCGACGGCACATAACAGCAACAACAACATGCATGTGTGGGCAGGAATAGATTGGGAGTGGTCACTGCAAGTGAGCAGAGATGGGAGATGAAGGAGGAGATATTTGCAGTGTTTCCATCTCCAGTGAAAAACCACTTATCAAGCCAGACACTGCAGGTTTCAAAAACTACAGACAGGAGGCTAAGGCTAAGGTGCCTGAGGAGACAGCACACACGAAGATTCACACTATCCTAAAGTGTTTATTTTAACACCATAAGCACCTCCTAGCAGCAAGGTGCTGAACATGTGGGCTCTGGACCATGACTGTAGGAGACATCAAGCTCAACTGGCATAACACATCACACAAAAACACTGTTCTATATCTTACTTTGGTGAGTAGCATCTGGGGTCTTTAAAAGCTCAAAAGTGGCCATCTAGATGCAACAATTGGTCTCCCTCATTCAGAGCAAAGAACAATGAAGACAACCAAAGATTCATGGAAACAGTCCAAGGGACTAGTGGGCCATATGAACATCAGCCTATATGACCATGGAACCAGAACTAGATAGTGCCTGGCTACCACTGTCAACCACTTGGAAAGAGATAAGTGCAGGAGATCCTGCATAGAGTGGGAGAACAATGTGGAAGAAAATTCAAAATCATAAAAAAGACCAGACTTACTAGTCTGATAGAGCCTGGTGTGACCCCTGAGACTATGGCCCCTAGTTACCCTTCAGGCCTGGAATTGAACTCACTCCCATGGCTTCCAGCCAAACAAGGTGAACAGAGTGAACATTTACACCAGGTAGATACACTCCTTAGAACAAATCAGTCATGGGAGAACAGAAGGACAGTATTTGCACAGGGAGATAGCTCAGAGGGCAGGAATGCACAGGAAAGGAGGGCACAGGGAAGAAGTAATTATAGGGAGGAAGTGGGAAGAGAGCTGTCATACTGTGAGGACTGCAGTCAATGTCATGAAACAAAATGTGTGTGAACTGCTGTATGGAAAATGAATTTGCTCTGTAAACTTTCATCCAAATCAATTTTTTTTTTTTTTTTTTAAAGAACCTCCTAGTGACTGATAGGATTCTGAGTTTGCACCTATGGCAATTGGGATCCACTGGGAACTAGCTGTAGACCTTGGGTCTCTGAAGGCAGGCAGACTCTAGACAGCTCTCTGGGGGAGCAAAGCTGAGTTAAAGATTACACTCAGATCAGGCAAAAAGCCAGAGTCTCGACTTGAACCACCAGATCCTAAGTTTCCGGTAGAGCTTTGACTATGTTGACCTTCCCAGATTCTGGCTTCTGCTTATTTAACCAGAGCCAAGGGCTCACTCAGTGGTTCCAGGGTTAACTGATCCCTCGGTCTGCCCTATGCTAACCTAGCGCTGGGCTTCTGCAAAACCTCGCCTGTGTGGATTTCCACAGTGAGCTACGGTCAACCACACTCTACTGTGACATCACCCTGCTTCCTCATCTTTTATTCCCTTTTTTCTGGAGATACAGTGACTCTACTGTTATAGGCAGTGGGAACCCAAATACCTTTTTTGGGCTCTTTGAAACTTGGATGGTGCAGTCCCTTATCTTCGAGCTTTGTCATTGATAGTAGCTGCTGTCAAGTCAGCCCCCAACTCATGTTGATTCCACACACAACTAATCAGACAGCTGTAATCCATAGGGTTTTCACTGGCTGATATTTTAGAAGTAGATCACCAGGCTTTTCTTCCTAGTGTCTCTTAGTGTGGAAGCTCTGCTGAAACCTGTGCAGTATCGTAGTAAAAGCCTCCGATGACAGACGGGTGGTGGCTATGTGTGAGATGCACTGGTGGGAATGAATCTGGTTCTCTCATACGGCAGGGGAGAATTCTACCACCGAACCACCCCTGCCCCATAACTAGCTGCTGTTGGGTCAAGTCTGACTCACAGTGACCCCATGTGTGTCAGAGCAGATCTGTGCTCCACGGGGTTTTCTACGACCAGTTTTTCAGCAGTAGATGGCTAAACCCTTCTTCTGAGGTACCTATGGATACCAATGGGCAAATGCTTTTTCTGGGCTGCATGAAACTTGGATGGTACAGCCCCTTACCTTTGAGGTATGGTCAACTTCAGTTGCCTTTTGCCTACAATTACCATTTCAGCCATTATGTACACTTTGCTTGCTCAGTTCCTGCTACACACTGGCAATCTGCATCCTTAGCAAAGAAATGTAAGTAAAAACTGTAAACAAAAGCAATTTGTCAAGTGGTTATAATCTTTTGGGTGTCCATCTTAGTTGAGAGTAATCATTGAAAAGGCACTGTAGCTTCAGAAGTATGGCCTAACCTTAAGAAAAATATCAAATTTTCTCTTATTCTGCAGAGCACATTTGGACGCCAGATTAGTACTTACATTACCTTGGGTAAAAAACAGACTGTGCTTTAAAAACAAATTCTTCTGACTACTCTGTCTCAGAGTTCTGAAGCTTTGACTTTTCAAACACATCTCTTAATTACTTTTGAGTTTGGCAGGGAGAAAAGGCAGCGGGTCCCGTGATCTTGGGACAAGCATTTCCCTATAACAGCTTCCTTGGCAGAATGAAAAAATAGAAATGGAAAGCAGTTGCAGAAAAATAAGTACAATGCTTACTCATCTGAGCTTGTAAACTTGATTCATATCTGCTCTTTGTTGAACTGGATCATAAGAGCAGTGACAGATGAATGCAGTTGTGCTGCTGTTTTTAAGCACTGCCCGAGTTGATTTTCAATTCATGGCAAGCTCATGGAATGAAGCAGAACTGCCCCATAGGCCTTTCTAGGCTGTAATCTTTACAGGAGCATATCTCCAGAGCATTCTTCTCTAGAGCCACTGTGTGGGTTCTAACCACCAACCATTCAGTTAGCAGCCCAGTGCTCAATCACTGTGTCACCAGGGCTCCTTATAGGGAGTTGGTATTGCTGTTGTTAGGTGTCTCGAATTGGCTCCAATTCACAGTGACCCCGTGGACAACACAATGAAACAATGCCCAGTCCTGTGCCATCTTCACAATTGTTGCTCTGTTTCATGCCAATGTTGCAACCACTGTGTCAACGCATCTTGTGGAGGGTCTTCATTTTTTTCACTGATGCTCTGCTTCACCAAGTGTGGTGTCCATCTCTGGGGACTGGTCCCTGTGATAACATGTCCAAAGTATGTGAGACGAAGTCTCATCATCCTTGCTTCCAAGGAACATTCTGGTTGTACTTCTTCAACACAAATTTGTTCATTTTTCTTGAAGTCCATGGTATATTTAATATCCTTTGCAAACACCATAATTTAAAGGTATAAATTCTTCTTTGGTCTTCTTTATTCATTGTCCAGCTTTTGCATGCATATACGCAGGCATATAAGAAAATTAAAAATACTTTGGCTGAGGTCAGGGACAGCTGAATCCTCAAAGTGACATCTTTGCTTTTGAACATTTTAAAGAGGTCTTTCACACCAGATTTGCCCAATGCAATATAATATGTCCTTTCATTTCCTGACTACTGCTACCACAGGCGTTAATTGTGGGTACAATTAAAATGAAATCCTTGACAACTTCAATCTTTTCTCTGTTCATCAGGATATTGCTTATTGGTCCAGTTGTGAGGATTTTTTTTTTTTTTTTTTTTAATGTTGAGATGTAATCCATACTGAAGGTTGGAGTCTTTGATCTTCATCAGTAAGTGCTCCAAATCCTCTTTGCTTTCAGCAAGTAAGGTTGTGTCATGTGCAAAAGGTTGTTAATGCGTCTTCCTTCAATCCTGATGCCGTATTCTTTTAGTTCTCAGATTATTTGCTCAACGTACCGAATGAATTAAGTATGGTGAAAGATACAACCCTGATGCACCTTCCTGATTTTAGACGATGGAGCTTCCCCTTGTTCTGTTAGAAAGACTGACTCTTGGTCTATGTATAGGTTTCTTGTAAGCACAATTAAGTTTTTCGGAATTCCCATTCTTTGCAATGTTATCCAGAATATGTTATGATCCACACATGACATGTTTCGACCTGTCCTCTTCAGCAAGCACAATTATGGGTCTGTTTTAGGATGTTGTTGTTGTTATGTGCCATCAAGTCAGACCCAACTCATAGCAACCCCTCCTTGCGTTTCCAAGGCAGTATCACTAAGGAAGTAGATTGCCCAACCTTCCTTCCAAGGAGTGGCTGGTGGGTTTGAACCACTAGCCTTTTGGTTAGCAGTCAAGTGCCTTAGCCACTATGCCACCAGAGCTCCTAGTTTTAGGATATACTTTCAGATTATAAATGAAATGTAGTTCCACACAGTACAGAAGTGGTTGGGAAAATCTTTTCTGGAGATTACCAATGGGAGTTCCACCTCATGATTGTTCCCATATAAAGCAAAGATCCAGTCAAATGTCTCTGGGGATATTGTAAAGTTGTTTTCCCCTCCCCATCCCACGCAATGATTTAGGAATATGGCTGCACCACTGATATTAAACCTGTTGCCATGGAGTTTGAGTCCAACTCATACCCACCCTATAGGACAGAATAGAAATGCCCCATAGGTTTTCCATAGTCTTTATGGAAGCAGATTGGCACATCTTTCTCCTATGGAGCAGCTGGTGGGTTTGAACTTCCGAACTTTTAGTAAACCAGGCAAGTGTTTAAGGACTCTGAGCAAGA
This sequence comes from Orycteropus afer afer, assembly GCF_000298275.1. Taxonomy (NCBI): domain Eukaryota; kingdom Metazoa; phylum Chordata; class Mammalia; order Tubulidentata; family Orycteropodidae; genus Orycteropus; species Orycteropus afer. The sequence continues at coordinate 1,292,500 of NW_006921754.1, read as the reverse complement.
TTCTTACTTGTTTTTACCTCTGTGCCTCATGTGCAAAATAAGGATGACAGGATGTCATAGTTACAAATCTGCTTTGATACCAAGATGATGAGTGAGGTGGAGAGTCTAACATTAAAGTCTGATATGAAACACACAGATATGAGGAAAAAACAGTTCTATTTTCATGGACATATGTCATACTATTTTAATGGAATCTTATAAACACCAATGTATACATTATGTATAAAATAAACATTTGAATAATTAAATAATATATGCATTATAGAACCTAACAGAAAACAATCCAATAGCCATTTAACATGAAATATACTTCTTAAAATAATTTGGTCTTGCACTGATGCAGAACCCCAGATAATAATTATTTACATTTCCTTTATTTATAGGGCAACATACCAAAACTTGTTTATACATTAAGAGTATAATTAAATACTTACCTTACTGAAACAATAATTAAAACTTTGGAATTATCTCCAGATGTTTCTATGGCTAATGTAAGTTTGTGTTTGTTCTTCTTATCTCTCTGTGGCAGTCACAAGGATTAAGAATATGAGGAGAGGATTTAAAATAAAATATAAAAATCTTAAAAACAACCATAACTTTGGATGCCAAGGAAAGTTTATCTTTCTTTGTTTTCTTGAGTCTTTGATGATTCATACATTTAGAGCCAAATTTAAGGGCATTACCCTGGGCCTACTGAACTGGAATCTTTGAGGTCAATCTTGTGTATCTGTGTTTTTCAGCCCCACAGGTGACACGGATGGGCAGCCAGTGTTGAAAACCACTTATTTAAAATAATATAATAGTGTCTAATATGAGTCGGGGCCGACTCGACGGCACATAACAACAACAACAACAACAACAATGAAAGATTATTCTGTAATCAGAATCTAGACTTTAACAAGCTCCTCGGTGATGTTTATAGGGCTCATGTTAAAATGCAGAGTCTACTTCAGTAATATCCAGGGTAGAAATGCAAATTCTCAACAGGTGGTTGAACTGGAATGAATTGGTTTGAAGCCCTGGTAAGAGACACTGTTTGAGGTTGAGGTGATATAATAATTATCAGAGCAGACAGGGCCTCTGCTCCCATGAAGCTTATGTTCTTATTGGAGGAGACACATGATAAGCAGGTAAACAACCACTTACACGGTAGCAACAGGTGTTATGGTACAACAGGGCCCTGTGACAAAGATGGGGTTTCCTTGCTTTGAGTAGTCAGAGGAAGCCTCTTTGAGATGGGTCAATTGTGCTGGCCCCAAGACAGAGTTTCCATGTGGATCCCCAAAAGAGAAGAAATTTCCAGGGAGAGTGAACAGCTAATTCAAAAGCTTTAAGGTTAAAACATGCTTGGTACATACATTAAAGGATCAAAACATCAAATGTTGACTACAGCAACTCAGGACAATAATGCTGATTTGTCCAGCATTATTGAGGAATTTCATGTAAGTGCCTTTTCCATACATCTAAAACTTAATCAAGGAAGGAAATACTACTTTTCCGGTGCTGTGGTGCACTTTACTGATGACCTCAGGGCTGACAATGTATAGCTAGTGTTTCTTCCAGATCATTCCTTGCTGTCCAGCTGACATTCCTAATCAACTTTAAACTAGAAGTTGCCAAGGAAAACCAAAAATCACATTTACTATTAAACTTTTAATTGAGTAAATTAACTTTAACTCCAAAGGTAGTCCCAGTACTTATGGGCTAAAATAAGAGTTTCTTCCTTCCCAAGGAAGTCCCTGGGTGGTGGAGATGGTTAACATACAGGGCTGCTAAACCGAAGGTGGGAGGTTCAAGTCCACCAAGAGGCACCTTGGATGAAAGGCCTGGAGATCTGCTTCTGAAATCAGCCATTGAGAACCTTATGGAGCACAGTCCCACTGTGACACTCATGAGGTCACCATGAGATGGAATCTATTGTATGACAAACGTTTGATTGTCTTTCCCCTTCCCAATTGGATGTTGGTAGATGAAGGAAGAGCTCTCTGGTGGCAGCACGTCCCCTAGTGGCCAGGTGGCATCAGAATAAGTTTTCCTCCATTAGAGGAAATAAGCCTGGATGAGTCATATCAATCACATCCCCATGTCCATTTTTCCTTAATAAACAGACTACGTCTCAAGTTACCAGAAAGTACAATTTGGGATTACACCAAGGTACAACCAGATAAAGAAAAAGCATGTTTTACTTTTATTCTCAAAATACTGACTGCTACAGATTAACTCAAAAGAACTTCATGCTGCTAGCATCAACTGTGTTCTGAAAGCCTTGGCACTAGCAGTAGGTGTCAATATGGCAGGGTGACAGTCTTATGCCAAGAGCTCAATGTCTAGTGACCTAAGTGCCAGCAAGGCTCATCGAGAAAACAAAAATTTCCATTTGGAGGCAAAGCCATCATCAACTTCTCACACTATTGTCCTATAACAAAGGCAACCACAGAGACAGGTGAGAGGGCATAGATATCTCTTCCAATAGCATGTTAGGTAAGCCAACAGAGAAACTGGTGGCTTTGTAATAGCTATGTTGGGGTTCTTCATTCATAATTTTGTTCAAATCCCTTATGATTCTACTTAGATTCTATCTTAGAAGAGCAAGTTTCATATGCGACTGTGAATTCTGGTTCAAGTTACAGAGAGTAATAGTTAACCAAGACAAGGTACATTGGTGTCCAAGAACAGAAGGGTAGGGGAAACAGAAATACATGAAGGCCAAGGGGACTGTGAGATGTTCTACAAAGTTCCATCTGTTCCTTTGCTCACAGCTCTCCCTCTCTCCTCCAATAACAAGGAAGGAAGCATGCTCAGTGTTCAAAGTACAAGGGTTTGGTCTCACACTTAGTATGCTGCATCCAGCAGCACATGATAATTTCTCCATTTGGGTAAGCTACATGTCAGGATAGGCAGCTAAATGGAGAATTCTGATGCTCTTTCATAGTTCCAGCACCTATAATGCTGTACAAGTGATATTTTATACTGGGTAGTTTCCTCTATATTATTTCAATTGGAAGAAATAATACCATTTACTGAATTTTAAATACATTGTCATCCCTTCATGATTTCCTATTGAAAAGAAGTTAAATCTACATTTTGATGGAATCCAGAAAAGGCCATTTGGCCTCTCCTTCATTTAGAAAATAAAGCTGATGCCTGTGCTCATGGAAACACATCATGCAAGTGCACAGTGAGTGAAATCCAAGTTCCAAAAGACAATTTGTGCTACAAAATTTTTCACTAGGAAATAAAGCTAATGATATTATTTAAAACTGAAAAATGGAGAAAAATATAATTTGAATGAACTAACCAAAATAACTCAATTATGAGGGAATATTTTAGAAAACAACTTGATTTAAAATCATATTAAGATTTTATATAACATCATATAATACAAATAAATCACTGTAGTCAATATGTAGAGTTGGAGACAACAGGAATGGATGGGTCCGTATTGCTTCTTTGGTACAGCAAAAGCAAATGAATGACACACTGCGTATACCATAAAAACTCTAAAGAATGCTGATGTAATATTGATGGCTCTGTTACACTGATTTCCCATCATCAGTTCGGCTGTTGCGGTGACTCCTACATGATACCTACATCAATACTGTTTTTAGAATGACCGAGGATCTATGCAGAAAATGAAGCACGAAGGATGATAGTCTACTTCATTTGGGATTGGTTACAAGTTTGGGAATCCTATGTTTTGACAAGGAGCTCTGGTAGCATAGTGCCTAAAGCACTTGTCTGCTAACCAGAAGGCTGGTGGTTCAAACCTACCAGCCACTCCTTGGAAGGAAGGTTGGGCAATCTATTTCCGTAGTGATACTGCCTCGGAAACCCAAGGAGGGGTCCCTATGAGTTGGAGCCAACTCGATGGCACACAACAACAACAACATGTTTGACAGCTCTACAAACCAAGAAAGGCATATTATTTCTTGCCATACACAAAGTAACAGCTGGTAGAAGTATTCCAAACTATGACCAATATAGTTGTGAGAAATTATTCATTCTGGAACTTTCAGTTACTTTGGTTAAATGTCATCAGAATGATGTGGCAAATGTGGCAACCATCTTAGGAATAGAAAGCTCTATCCATATAGTACTTTTTTCTATCATAACTCTCAATATTTCAATAAAAACTAAAAATCCACTGCCACTGAGTTGATTCTGACTCAAAGCAACCCTATGGGACAGAACAGAACTGCCCCCATATGGTTTCCAAGGCTATAAATCTTTACAGAAGCAAACTGCCTCATCTTTTTTCCTGAGTACCTGGTGGGTTCAAATTATCAATCTTTTGGTTAGCAGCTGAGTGCTTTAACCACTGTACCACCAGAGCCCCACTTCAATAGTGGATGGAAAGTTCTAATAAAGGAAGAAAAACAGAGGAATGAATTTTAGAACTAAGTATAACTTGACTTTCTATATCTCAGTGAATACCTTTTATGTTGTATTTTGTCAATTATAAACCATTGCTATTACTTTTACTTTACATTCTTCTCTGGGTAGTGTTCATTAAACAACCTAAAAACAAAATAGCTTAATCTATTTTGAATGTTCATGTAGGGAGGAAATAAATTCAAGTCTCTGCAATATCAGATTTGAAACTACTTTCAAGGGTGAAAAGGAAATAATCATGAGGTTGGTGAAAGAAGTCATGGAAAACTACCAAAGCAGAGAGGTTGCTCACACTCATCTCTGCTCTTTTCCTATGTGATGAACCATGTTGCTAAAAAAAAAACACCCACAAAATCAAAGGCATCAGTGTTTTTCATCAGGAAAAAATAAATTACATTAAAAAAATAAAGTTAATGGTAGATATAACAATCATTTCTTGCTAGTGACTATCTAAAAATAGGGGAGTTCTGGTGGCGTAGTGCCCAAGGCATTTTGACTGCTAACCAGAAAGCTGGTGGTTCAAACCCACCAGCTACTCCTTGGAAGGAAGACTGGGCAATCTACTTCCATAGAGATACCGCCTTGAAAACCCAAGGAAGGGTCGCTATGAGTCAGAACCAACTTGATGGCAGTGAGTTTGGTTTTTTTTTTCAATCTAAAAATATCTCTTATACATTTGCCTCGTCTCTCTAGTGCTGTTATAACAGAAATATAACAGGTGGACAGCTTTAACAAACAAGACAGTTTAGGAGGCTAGAAGTCTGAATTCAGAGTGACAGCTCTAGGTGCTGGGTGAGGGCCCCTTGACCAGAGACCTCTTATTCTAGGCCCACTGGAGATGGAGGCATCTCCTAACTCAGGCAGCTGCTGGCTGCTGAGGCTGATGAACCCAAGGTCAGCAGGTAAAATGGCACAATCCCAAGATCTGTAGGCAACACAGTAGGCTACTGGTTCAAGTCCAGGAATAAGCCCAAGATTGGCAGGCAACATGGCAGGCCACTGATTCAAGGCCAGGAACTGGAGATGAAGACTTGCCCAAATGTAGGATCCAGGTGTGCCAAAAAGCTAGAGACCTTCCACAAAGCTCCTTCATATATTGGAAGCAGGTCACACCTACAGGGCAACTCATTAGCTGCTCACAGCAGACTCCACCGTGGAGTTGATTATACCACATATAATCTCATGCAGCCAGCTGCCAAACTACTCAGTCATGCCCCAGCCAAGTTGACAACCAACCTTAACTAACACTACATACTTAAAATCAGACTTATTAAAGATGCCATAGACAAAGTGCATTTTCTGCCTTCTTTCTGAAATTCTTCACACCCAAATTGTCAAAGATAGTCAGATATAGCACGTATCATTTTCCTTTGCTGGTCAAAGTATGAATCAGGTTTTCATACACTTATACTTTAAATGCCTGCACATAAGCCACTTCTGAGCTTACTGCCCACACAAATCCTGTATTTGGAGCAGAGTGCCCATATAGATAGGGTTGCCATGAGTCAGAATCAACTAAATGGCAACTAACACATGTGGATCTCTACTGGTTCTAGAAGAATTAATTTAGCAATTTGTCCAACAGTGGTACTTGTTACAAATGTATATATTTATTTTTGTTTAACCTAATATAGAAAATACCTTCTTTTCCCAAGTTGAACATATTACTTTAAAGTCTAAGTGGGAAAGGCAATCCAAGAATGCTTAGGCAGAGGTGAAATTCACTGAGATGCCTTCTATTTAAACCAGTTTCCTCAGGACAGTTCCAACTGTTGGAGAAAATCATTACCTAGGGCATCTACCACAGCACTAAAGAACCATTTGCAACCAGTTTAAGCTGATTCCTTGAAAGTATCACAATGCTTTGCCTAAAACTTAAAATTGCTTTAAGGAACCTGGTATCAGAATGCCTTCCACATAAGCTGGCCTCACTGGCATATACAAAATGAAGTAAACCATCTCCATGTCTGGACTTGACCCCACTCATAACTGCCTCAACAACCCAGTGAAAGTCTTCTGATGTAATATCATGTCTATAGTTTTGATTACAGTCCCTTAGTGCTTTTTAATCTGCAGGTCACTGCCCCTTTAGTGGGTCAAAAAGTCAACTCAGTGGGCTGTGACCAGTATTTGTAAACTAAAATAGAATAGAGTGGAGCAGAACTGCTTAGTGACATACGTAGTAAGGACAAGTAATATTTCATAAACTTTTGTCTCAGTTACATCTTTCTCTCTCTCTCTATGGAACAAATACACATTATAATCATGTGTGTGTGTATATGTGGAGATATATATACATATACACACACACAAAAAGATATACACAAATACACACAGATATGATTATAAAATGTATTTGTTTCTTTGTGTCCAGGTTTGAAAGACACTGCTAAGAAGGATATTCAATTTCATTGTTTAAAAACCAAAAACCAAAAACCAAAAACAAAAAAAATTCCACTGCCACCTAATCGATTCCAAGTCATAGCAACCCTGTAGGACAGAGTAGAACTGCTCCATTCTGTTTCTAAGGCTGTAATCTTTAGAGAAGCAGACTGCCACATCTTTCCCACAGAGTGGCTAGGAGGTTCAAACCACTGACTTTTCAGTTAGCAGCTGATCTAAATATTCAAAGATTGACAATATAATTGCCTCTTTCCACAAGGTAAATGTGGGAGTAAACAGGATGAGTGAGGCCACTTTTAGCCATACTGAGAATACAGCCATGGGAGAAAGAATCAATACTTAGTACATGACACCAGGCCCAACGACGTATGAAAATGTGCCTTTCCACTTGGTTAGCAAGTTAATGACGTGGATATATTAATAGGGGAGAAAGGCATTGTAAAGTTTCCATTTGAATCATTGTTTTTTTTTTTCAGATAGTTGTTCCAAACCTAACCAACTGTGAAGGCTTTGGCAGAATGTATGATATACTTCAATAGCTATGGGATATTCTTATTTAATAGGTGATGCCACAAAACTGAGTCCTCTTCTCAAAAGAAACTTCCAAACTGACTCTCTATTAATTAATAATGAATATGAAATGCACCTCTAATCCTTCTTCTGTTCTCCAACTAAAACCCTTTTGTCCTCAACATCATAAAAAACTTGGGTATAACTTCTAGAATTTGAGAGGATTCTTTAATCCATTTTCTCCTCTGTGAGGATGTATAAATATAAAAGAGTGTGTGAATATTTCTGGATTTAAGATAAAACACAGGACTCTGTTATTCTTTGGCAATATGTACATGCATGTGTGCATGTATGTACATGTATGTATATGTACATGTATGTGACACTGTTTGACAAAACGGATTCATATTCTATACATTCCTTGTATCTTGCTATTCTCACTTAACAATTCATACTGAATGATATGTGCCAAGTCAAGTGACACAGCTATAACTCACCCTTTTATATGACTGTTAAATATGTCATTGTACACAAATATTGCAATGTATTCAAAGTCTCCTCTTGACATTTATTGAATTTTTTTTTGCTACAATAATCAGTGCTGTAATAAATATCTTTGTACATGTATCCTTATGTAAGAGCGTTTTATTTCCAGAAAATTCCAAGAATTTAAATGTTAACAGGTGTTGCCCAATGTTTTCTGAAAAGGCTATAGTAATTCACACTTCCACCGGCAATGTACGGAAAGTACTCTCTTTGTCCATTTTGGCAGCACCTGGAGTTACCTTTATGTTTTTAACTGTCCAGTATCACATTACTATTCAAGTCTACAGTTCCCCTGTATGGTTAATTTAAGCATCTTTTCATATGCTGTTGGCCAATTGGATTTTCTCTTCTGTAAACTATCTATTCAAATTATTTGCCTATTTTCTACTGATTTACCAGAAGATTAGATTTCTTCAGTTTTTATCAATATTAGCCTATTAATTGCTTCATGTCATAAAATTCTTTTTCCCATCTATTGTCTAAGAATATCTTTTACCATCCAAATATCTTTAAATTTCATGTAGGATAAAATGTCTCTTTTCTGTTGTACCTTCTGTGCATCTCCTCTTGGTTGAAAAAGTCTCCTCAGTTACTAGTCACTTCTCTTTTTTTCTTTCATAGTTTTATTTTTTTTAAGATTTTATGAAATTCATGAAGGTATTTTTTGAATAAATATGAAATTAATTTTGCTTACAGTAATAATAGCAAGATGTATAGGATAAGAGTTAACTTCACTTTTTAAAAGATGGTTGTACTAGCCTCTGTTATTAAATAAAGCATATTTCCCACTGAAACCCATATATTAAAAACCATCATATGCTAAGATATATAGCTCGCAATGTTAAGCAATGTGATCTGTAAGTCTTTTGAATTTGATTAGATATTCTTCTTTAGGAGCTCTGGTAGCGTAGTGCGTAAGGCACTTGACTGCTAACCAGAAGGCTGGCG
>NW_006921754.1:1282472-1283059 GCF_000298275.1 Orycteropus afer afer | reverse complement strand
GCATAGTGCCTAAGGCATTTGACTGCTAACCAGAAGGTTGGTGGTTCAAACCCACCAGCCACTCCTCAGAAGGAAGATTGGGCAATCTACTTCAGTAATGATACCGCCTTGGAAACCCAAGGAGGGGTCTCTACAAGTTGGATTCGACTTGACAGCAGTGGGTTTGGTTTGAGATATACTATTTTGTGTACACGTTTATAACTTCAAAATTTGTCTCTTTATTGTTTCACGCTTTCTTTCCAATTTATGTGTTCTTTGCCTTGTATATTTTTACCTAACCCCTTCTCCCACTCTAATGTTTAAAATGCATTAAATATAGTGTATTATAAATATAATGTAAATAAAATATATTTCTTATAAGCACTTCCATCTGAATTTTTATTTTTAACTGGGTAGTCTTTCTCTTTAAATAGAGGTATTTAAATCTTTTTATATTTTAATATAATAATAGTATACTTGATTTTTTTTTCCTATTTCACGTTTATGATTTAGTTTGGTTTATTTTTCTCCTTTAATATTTTGCTGGCTTGGTTGAGTTTCTACTCATTCTCCTCTTCTTCTCTCAGTAATTTGAAAGTTCTTCTACT
>NW_006921754.1:1272032-1282210 GCF_000298275.1 Orycteropus afer afer | reverse complement strand
TTCTGTTGAAAAGCCTTGGAAGCTCCTCAGAGACTTTGGTATAGATAGTCAGATGCCTTCGCAGGAGATATATGAAACAACCATACTTCAGTCACTTTTGTTGCTCCTCAGCTTGTCTTGGCATCGTTTTTCTGTGGCTGAAATCCCAGTGTACTGCTGCTAACTTCATGATGTTGAAAACAAGGTGAGACCCATCCATTTGGTTGGTGCAGATAGGAGTAGGCTGCTGCGGGTTGGTGATGGGGCAGTTCTGATGGCAGTGGCTTCCTGATCCCAACAGCTTCCTAGCAATAGCTGTGGCAGCAGCAACAAGGCAGTGGGCAGTTCTATTGAGTAACTTTGATAGTTGTTCCTGAAGTTGCAGCCTAGAGTCTGTTACTTTAGCCCTACAATAATTCTGAGGTCATTTAACATACTCTTAACAAATTCCTTCCTGTTTCAACTAGATAGGCAGATTATGTCTTAAGCAACTGGACCCTGAATGATCCTCTTTCTCTCACCACAGAACTCCCAGATTTTGCTGAGATAATAATAATTTAGAAATTTTGGTTTAGACTTTTATTTTTAATATGTGTCTTCTAGGTCAAGAATTCTTATTTAGCTGTTACATTACATACTTCCAGTCACAATCACTATCCATTTACATTCAACCAATATCTGAATGTCAACCAAGTTGCCAGGAATTGTGTTACATGTTGCAGAAAAGAAAAGACAGATAAAGTTGATCCCTATCTTACTGTTCTGTCATCGTCACCAATTTCATAAGCATTTTCCATTTTTTTCCTCATACAATACAGTGATGTTTAGTTCATTGTTTTCATTAAAAATACTTTCCTTAAGATCTCCCAGTGAAATCATCCCAAGAATTACCAACTGCATTGATTTGCTTCTCAAGACTGTTCACCAAGTGTTCCTCATGTATCTATGCTTCCTTCAAATATTTACATGCTGTAATTCTTACCTCCAAAGTCTAGCTCCAAACTCACCTTCCACACTACTTCTGGGTGTTTCAGTGTTCTGTCTGTACCTTTAGTGTTGCTTTCTAAATATTCTCATATATTTTCACTTGATACAACATTTATTTTATATATAAATATATATTATATATAATATAAATTTATATTTTATATATAATTATAACTATATATATATATATATATGTATTTAAACCCTGTGAGTCATGCTGACTCACGGTGACCCTATATGTTAGCAGACTAGACCTGCTCCATAGACTTTTCCTGGCTGTAACATTTACAGAAGCACATTGCCAGGTGTTTCTTGCACAGCAGCACAGGTGGGTTTGAACTGTCAACATTTAGGTTTCATAATCAAGTGCCACCCAAGGACAAGACTGGTTATGCTGGAAATCTCTCAGAAAAGGGAATTTGTGTTGGTGGTTGTTGATGTGGGTTGAACTGGGTTCTCCAAAAACATGTCTTAAAGTCCTAACACTAGGTATCTGTGAATGTAACCTTATTTGAAAATAGCATCTTTGCAGATGTAATTAAGTTAAGATGTAATTAAGTTAACTCCAATGATTGGTGTCTTTATAAGGAGTTGGAAATTTGGAGACACAGAAATACTGAAGGAAGCCAGCCACCAAAGATGGAGGAAGAAACTGGAGTGAAGCAGCAAGTCAAGGAGCACAAAGGACTGCCAGGAGCCACAGCAGCTAAGTGGAGGCAAGGAAGGGTTTCTCCTCACAGCCTTCAGAGGGATAGCTCTGCCCACACCTTGATTTTGGATTTGAACCTCCAGTACTGTGAAAGAATAAATGTCTGTTGTTTGAAGCAACCCAGTTTGTGGTACTTTGTAATGGCAGCACTAGGAAAGTAATATAGATTATTTTATAGTTTATAGCACACTGACTGAAAAGGATAGTAACATTCCTTTCACTCTTTATCTCTACCGTGTGTGTGTGTGTGTGTGTGTGTGGGTGTGTGTTCACAGATGTGGATGTAAACCCCCACACACACAGAGTAATTTTTGAGTACTTGGCACACAAGTTAAGTACCTGGCTCAAATTCTCTAGGCCTCCATTTACCCATCTGTGAAATGGAGATGCTGTCACCTACCTATAGTTTGCTTTTGTGAAGATTACATGGGATTGTATATACAATAGCGCTTAAGTGGTCGTGCAAGGTCCTGAAGCCAAGAACTTGAAGAGATGATGATGTCTGACACCTAAGCCAGTTCTTCCAATATCCTACCTCCTCAGCTTTTCTGTCAAATTTATTTGATGACCCTTCTTCTCATTTTAAGGAGCTCCGGTAATGCAGTGGTTAAGGCATTTGGCTGTTAACCAAAAGGTGGGTGGTTTGAACAAACCATGTGCTCCATGGAGAAAGATGAGGCAATCTGTTTCAGTAAAGATTTACAGCCTTGGAAACCCAATGGGGGTCGCTATGATTTGGAATTGATTAGATGGCAGTAAGTGTGGTTTTTGTTTTTTCAGTTTACTCCAGAAATAATGGCCACTTTAAGAAGCCTGGAATATCATTACATATTCATATGGCAGGTTCCTGTTCTTTCTACCTTCAACCACCTCTCAGAAACCACCCCCTCAACAGCCCGCTCCTGACAGACTATTAGAGAGGGCGCCATACCTCTCCACCTCACCCTGTCTAAAACATGCAACTCCTACACCACTTTGCTCACGACTTCAGCTCACAACTCCTGAAAAAGCAGCTTGTGCTTTTACGTAAGGAAAAGTGACAAAGTGTTCAATTTATATACCATCCCTCTGCCTGCATATGCTCTTGATGTCTGCACATCTGCCTTAGAGAAGGCACAATTTCTGTTTAGATTGGTTTGTGTGATGCCTATTCAATTAACACACATTTACAAACATTGCTTAATAAAGGCTCTCAGTAGTGATCCAGCATCTGTGCCTATCTACCTTCTTCATGGCTCTTGTTCATTCTGGTTAACTTGTTTCTAGATAGTGCAGCTGTAGAAAAGCACATTCATGCCTCCCTAGGGCCAGGTAAAAGGACCCTAGTGGTGCAGTTGTTAAGCACTGCTAACCAAAAGGTCAGCGGTTTGAACCCACCAGCTGCTCTGCCAGAGAAAGACGAGGCAGTCAGCTTCTGTAAAGATTTATAGCCTTGAAAACATATGGGCAGTTCTACTCTGCCCTATAGGGTCACTAAGCATTGGAATTACTCTACAGCAATGGTTTGGTTTAGAGCCAGGGTGTTCTGAGCAACCTTGCCCACAAGAGCTAACTCTGAAGCATGACCTAGGCAGGAGTCAAATGAGGAAGGGTAACCCAAAGCTAGCTTTCCAACTGAAATTCAATGTCTTGTCCTAGAATTGTCTTAATGTCCTAGAGCTGCTTAGATCCTAGAATCAGTTATCTTGGAGAATCCTGAGAGAAGGGAGGAACCGTCCAAAGATCTATGCTCACACTATATCAAGGTAAACTGGTGTGGCCTGGATGTTTGTAAAAACCTGTGCTGATAAAACTGATCATCTATTCTCGTCCATCATTGTATCTCCAGAATCTATATGGTGTCTAGGACACAGTACATATTCTTCATATTTACAAATAAATGAATATCATCATAAAATAACATACAATTTGATCTAGGTCTATTCTCAGTACTAGAGTGAAACATCCCAATTCACTATCTATTCATAGTTTGATACTTAAATCTCATGATGCTGGTTATGTCTTAGTTTGGTATCCTTTCTATTCTCTCTATAAAATCAACATGTATGTACCAGGAAAAAAAAAAAAAAAACAACTCACTGCCGTCAAGTCGGATCCAACTCATAGCCCCTCTTTGGGTTTCTGTGGAGGTATCACTACAGAAGTAGATTGATTGACCAATCTTCCTTCTGAGGAATGGTAGGGGTTTGATCCGCCAGCCTTCGGTTAGCAGTCAAATACCTTAGGCACTACACCACCACAGCTCCAAGCATGTACATAATATAATGTCAAGAAGCAAACTAGCTATTTTACTTTAACATGCATATAATAAGGTAAAATAGCTAGTTTGCTTCTGGACACTATCTTTGATCTTTCCAACTGATTTACTTCTTTGTCATCTCAGTTCTCTTGGACAGGTCTGGAATTCAGTTCTCTTAGTTGTTCCTAAATCCTCCTGAAGAACTCTATGATACTCTGACCTCTTGTTGTTGTTGTTATTTGCCATCGAGTCGGCCCCGACTCATAGCGACCCCTCCTTGGGTTTCCAAGGCAGTATCACTACGGAAGTAGATTGCCCCATCTTCCTTCTGAGGAGTGGCTGGTGGGTTTGAACCACCAGCCTTCTGGTTAGCAGTCAAGTGCCTTAGGCACTATGCTACCAGAGCTCCTTCTGACCTCTTAGTCCTCCTGAATTTTAGTCTTGTCATAGTTCCTTGTGCCTACTCAACTACTTAACTGACAAATTAATTATTTCAGCATACAAATAAATACATTATGATACTATATTCATGACTTGATGAATCAAGCAGCAGATAGATTGTTTCACTTCCCAGTTCCTAAAGAAAGAAAGAAATTGTAGGCTTGAACTCAGCTTCTTAAGATGGCTGTAACCCATCGTTTTTTTCCTCTCTCCTAGTTCTAGCTTTGTAATCTGCACAAGAACATCCACTGCAGCACCAGCCTCCTTCATACCATCAGAAAGTACTATGAACACTGACAATGAGATGTATTGAAAAGCATTCAGCAAATATAAAGAGCTATGGTAATAGCCAGTCATTTGGCTGTGATTCCGTGGGCCTGCAGAACTGGAAGCTGGTGTGCTTTAGTTCCTTCATAAAAGAACTCTGAGCAAGTAAATAGAAAACATTCTTGATACCTGAATGGATCATTAGAAGGACCAGGAAACAAAAGTTTTAAACAAAGGTTACCAGTCATACTTCATGTGTTCAATTGTAAGTTAAATTCATCAAGGGTAATTAACCCTCTCCTTAGTGTTCTCTGATCAAGGAACAGCTAAACAGCCATACCTATTTGTAAATATATATTAAAACATTACATACCATATTTAGTTTACAAATTCTTATATAATTTCAGGACTTTCAAAGTAAGTAAATTTTCACTCAATTAAAAAGGTTAAAAACCATGTGTGGCATTAACAATGTCCTATTGACCATAGCGGGTGGTAGGTAATTCTGAGAGAAGACCCACCTTCAAATAAATTTCCCTTTGAAAATTTAATAGTACAGGCCTGCCTTTTTTCCCCCTTCCTCCTTCCCTTCTACCTCTACTTCACAAAGGCATCAAGCTGGTTTACAATATTATATGTGAGTAACTAATAACTACATTGAAATGAACTAGGGCTTTGCAGCAGTTATATGAAAGACAGAGGTTAATGGAGAAATTTTGTGACTCCCAAAGACTCTCAGTGTAATAGTTATCCACGTGACAGATCATGAACTGATGAACAGCAACAGCCAGAGGTGGGGACCAACGGTGATGAACCAGCAGTGGCAGGATGGCATTCGAGTTAGGCCTAGTGGTACATTCAACTGTGCACAAATCCCAGGAAGAAAGTGACTTTCCACATCCAAATGGCTGCCAAACACCCTCCTCGACAAGATTATGCAGAACACTCTGTTCCTCACAGCAACACAGGCCTCTTAAACACCGTTTCTAAATTTCTCTTAGAATGTTCAAACAATGGTATAGTACATGAGACAAGAAAAGATTCATTTTAAATAAGAGTTTCCATTCATAAAAAGACCACTGGTATTTATTGAAAAAATTTAAAAAATAAATTAGTACTATAGAATGAAAAGAATAAAATGAAAATTCAATTCCACTATACTGAAGCTAGCCTATGGAAAAAGAAATTTGTGCCTTTCGCATAGACCAGGTATAGTGAAATTTTCAGCAATGCAAAAACAAAATAGTGATAAAAAGAAAAGGAAAAGGACTATTTGGTTGTGAAATGCTTTGGGGAATTTTTAAAATAAACATCCAACCATTAATAGTATGGAAACTACTATTTGTACAGTGTTTCTTAGTTTACAAAGCTCTGTGAGGTACATGGGGATTATCATAATTCCCATTCATAGGCCAGGATGCATAGTCTCTGAGAGGTTGCGTGCTATTGGGAAGCTGAGTGGGGACCGGAACCTATGTGTCTTTGGGTTGCACTCCACTGTCTTAAACAACATTCCCTGACTATTTACTTGGGTAGCCTGTTGTCTACAGAACATAATGATAAGCAAGAAACAAAAAGGAGCTAAAACACAGTGTTTCTCCTTTTGAAGCTGTCTCCTTGGAGAGCTATAATTGAACAGGAAGGTAATGTTAGAAGTTATGTCTGAATTATAGGGGCCGGGGGGGCATGAAGGGATATTCAGAATTAGATATGTTTTAAAATTGAGTAGTCTGAAGACAGTGAATGGATTCAGCATTACCTCATTGGTCTATAAGGTTGGGTAAAAGATATGTTTACATATTTAGAGTCAAGGGAATACAAAATCCAATCAAGTGATGTTGGGAGGCTGTAGGTTTTCCTTTTGAAGTCAAAGAGTTGTGGACATAGTAATTACAGGTTCAAGCATTTACCAGTGTTACACTGAGAATCCAGTTAGCATTCTAAACAAATCTCTGGCCCTTGTGCAACCTCAGGTGCATTCAGAGGGCAAGTGCTCTCTGCTGGAAAAAACAAAAAACAAAAAACCTCAGTTAACTGAGAAGATAATTGTCTTTATAAAGAGAAAGAATTTTTATCTTTTTAATCCCAGAAAGACTTAGAATTGTCTCAACTGTGATTATCATTCCACCCTACACCTACATTTCATATATCCTTTCTTCAATTTATTTTTTTCCTTAGTATTTACCAACATCTAGCATATCATGAAGGGGCTCTGGTGATGTAGTGTTTAGGCATTTGGTTATTCTGAGTGGTTCGAGCCTACCACCTGCTCCACGGAAGGAAAATGAGGCAGTCTGCTTCTGTAAAGATTTACAGCCTTGGAAACCCAACAGGGGTTACTGTGAGTTGAAATAGACTCAATGGCAGTGAGCTTGAATTTGGGCATATAATACATTTTACTTATTTATGCCATTTACCATGTCTCCCCCACCCCTCTAAAATGTTAGCTATTTCAGGACAGACAGTTTTGTTTTGTTTGCTAGTATTTTCTTAGGACCTACAACAGTGCTTGGCATATACACAGCTTGGACAATTGTTGAATAAAGAAATGAATAAAGAAATAAAGAAATAAATGAAACAAAAGCATACAACTAATGTTTTCATGGGAAGGAATCTGAGTACTTGATATATTTGATAAAATTTGGTCTATCGAAAGACTCCCAGCCTTATAATTATAATTTAAGTGATTAATCAGGTAACTGATTTAAATTTGTAATTTTAAGTGGAAATCTTACTAAACTTATGAATAACATTAAAGCATTTAAGAAATTTAATATTCACTATATTTAATTCTTAAAGAGTTCTGGTAGCACAGTGCATAAGGCATGTGGCTGCTAACCAGAAGGTGGCAGTTCAAATCCACCAGCTGCTCCGTGATAGTAATCTACTTTCATAAATATTTACCCTCTTGGAAACCTAATGGGAATCTCTATAAGTTGGAATTGACCTGATGGCAGCGGGTGTTTTTTTTTTTGTTTTTTTAAAAAATATATTTAATTTTTAGACTCATAAGTATCATTTAAGTACTTACAAATGTTTGTTAATCAGAGAATTGTAGTACTAAAAAATAAAATTGAGTAAATTAAAGTTGTATATCAGTATCAGACTATTTGAATATAATACTATTCAAAGTTCTTTTAAAAGAGAATTTTAACAGTTGTTAATTTATTAACACAATAAGATTTTCAAGTAGAACTTAAAAAAACTAAGTTGTCTGAATCATTACCTTTAATGAATAAAATATTAACTTTTAAATTAAAAATAACCCCCAAATAGTCTTTTAATAAGACATAATATATGTATGGGGAGTTCTGGTAGCATAGTGTCTAAGGCATTTGACTACTAACCAGAAGCCCGGCAGTTCAACCCACCAGCCACTCCTCAGAAGGTAGGTTGGGCAATCTACTTCTGTAGTGATACTGCCTCAGAAACCCAATGAGGGGTCTCTTATGAGTTGGGTCCGACTCGGCGGCAGTGAGTGTCTTTAGTTTAATGTATGTAGGAACAAAGGCAACAGAGGGTAGAAGGTGAAACACTGATGCAAGGGAAGGATCGCAAGGTTGCAAGTCAGAAACCCTGGATTCTTATTTTATTGCCTCCATTTGTATTTCATCTAGGTTAGGTCCCCTGATAGCTCAGAGTGTTTTCATCAACAAAATGAGGAGATCGTACTGAACCATTTGCTAAATTCCTTCCCACTCTAAATTATGATCCTGTTCCTAAGGCCATAAAACCAATTCAAACCCAATCAAAATGCTGTGGGAGTTGAGAAGACAGGAGGATTACCTCCAGTCATTAAAGCAGGAGTTCACTGGCGGTGGTAGCATGGGTGGCACCTGACAAGGTAAAATGAGGCGGCACAGCTCTCACTGGAAGAAACTTCTGAGCAAAGGCTCTAAAATGAGAAATTGGAAGGCTCTCATTTTAGATTAGAGAGTGGAGAATCAGAGAAAACGTTCTTGCTGAGCTGGCTGTCAAGTCTGGTCAAGAGTATTTCAGCAATCTGTTGATGAATATAATTCACAGCTCAGAAAGCTGAAGTATCACCAGCAGCCCTTGTCTTATCTGCTAGGAAGCTGGAGACACTTTAGTAGCACAATGGTAGTGTTTGTACAGGCCCCAAACAAACAATGAATTATCAAAATTATTATATTTATTTGTATTAAAGTTAGATTTTGCAAGACGGATATGCTTTTAAATTGTGCAATCTTTACTGGCAACTTACTTAAAAATGTCCTTTTACTACTTTATTAGTATAAGACTAATGATGACTCAAATATTTGTCTTACAGAATCTATCTGAAATTCTACAAAACTGAAAGACTACCCATGCAAGCTGATATTTCTGTAGGCAATTTCTTCTGGCCTAAATTCTCAATAAAGCTAAAAATACCCTCCACTGAAAGGTCAGTGAAATTTCTAGATAAATGGATTCATTCTCATCAATATTTCAAAATCTAGCAGGCTATCAGTGAAGATTAGGGGAGGTGGCACTTCAGGGCAGGAAATTAGTGTATTTCAAGTTTAGTTCTGGAACTACTTGCAGCGTGAAGAATAATTTTTTTTTTTTTAAGCAACACAAGAATATGGACATATTTTCTATTAAATCATGTTAAACTAGCTAAGCATTTGTTGTTGTTATTGTTATGTGTCATCGAGTCAGCCCCGACTCATAACGACCCCTCCCTGGGTTTCCGAGGCCATATCACTACGGAAGTAGATTGCCCAACCTTCCTTCCGAAGAGTGGTTGGTGGGTTTGAACCACCAGCTTTCTGGTTAGCAGTCAAGTGCCTTAGCACTATGCTACCAGAGCTCCAGCTAAGCAGAGCAGGCTGCATGTACATTATATGATAAAATGCCACCAAATTATTGTAGCTTTTATTTCTAACGGATAAGATTTTTGTTAGACTGGTTAAAATAATTGGAACAGGTATTGCCACTCCAGGGTTTTCAGTTTCACTGCAAACCCATGGGAATGGGTTGCAGTAGTGTCCCCTCCTCACTTCTTCCTCATGTTGGGACTTCCCCACCAGTACAGACAAACAAAGCATGGACACCCAAAGCACACTCTTCATTTGTACAACTCACATTGACTCTTTAAATATTTGCTCAGTATTTGTTTAATAGAGGGGAAGGGAAATTGCACAGCTATTTCCTGTTTCATAAATTATCTATCAGCTATTCAGTCACCTCTTTTCCTTTGAACTCTCCCACAACAAAATCTAATGAGCAATGTAGAATGTACTAAAGATATGATAGGGTAGACTTAGCAGTAGCCTTCAGACTCACGGTGACCCCATGTGTGTTAAAAGTAGAACTGTGCTCCAGAGGATTTTCAATGGCTGATTTTTCACAAGAAGATCATCAGACCTTTCTTCGGAGATGCCTCTGGGTGGACTCAAGCTGCCAACCTTTTGGTTAGCAGCTAAGGATGTTAACTATTTGCACTACCCAAGGACTCCTAGGAGAGATTCAAAAACCCCAAAACCAAATCCATTGCTGTCAAGTTGATTACGACTCATGACTGTTGTTGTTGTTGTTAAGTGCCGTCGAGTC
>NW_006921754.1:1246330-1268802 GCF_000298275.1 Orycteropus afer afer | reverse complement strand
CGATCCCTCTTGGGAGGGTAACAAGGGAAAGTGTTCAGTGCAGATCAGTGAGTAAGCACAAGCCCGCCTTGTTTCAGTACGACTCATGACTAGGAAGTGGTTTATAGCATTTCCTAGAAAAATCACCACAGAAGCATCCATGTTCTACATTTCTCTCCTTAGCTCCAGGAATCTTCCCTTTCCATTTCTTTTTCTCCCTCCATGATTCATTCTTTGTGGGTCCTTTCCTCTCTGCTCCCCATATTTCCCACTTACTCTCTCTATACCCTCTTTCTTTTACACCTCCCTTTCTTAACCAAAAAACCAAACTCACTGCCAGTAACTTGATTCCAACTCATAGCGACCCTAATCAGGTTTCTGAGGTGGTAAATCTTTACGGAAGTAGATTGCCCCATATTCCTTTCACAGAGTGGCTGGTAGGTGTGAACCACCAACCTTCTGGTTAGCAGTCAAATGCTTTGGGCACTGAAGAGCAATTTAGTTCTATCCTAGCTTCTATCTTTACATTGACAGACCCCAACCCCTAAGCTTAATACCATTTTCAGGATTTCAAAAAGACATTAGGCTGAGTATGAGGCTTTGTTTGCCTTCAGTAAAGATCAAATATTGCAGTTACTAGATCTGTAGGGACCATAAATTAAAAAACTTGTCCTGGCACATCTTTAAATTTAAAATAAGTAATTTATATTTCATAAATAGGAGAGAAATGAACAAATTCTAACAAGAATATATGAAGTCACATGTACAACCTTTAGTTAATTGGTACTGTATTTCCAATTTGAGTGATAGTTTACAGGCATACCTCAGAGATTATTGTGGGTTTGGTTCCAGATCACCACAATAAAGCAAATATCACAATAAAGTCACACTAGCTTCCTAGTAGGAGCTCTGCTAACCAGGAGGCTGGTGGTTCAAACCCACCAGCAACTACTAGGAAAGAAGACCGGGCAATCTACTTCCGTAGAGATACCACCTCAGAAACCCAAGGAGGCGTCACTATGAGAACCCACTTGACAGGAGTGAGTTTTGTTTTATTTTGTTTTTTAGCTTCCTAATGTAATAAAAGTTATATTTACATTATACTGTAGTCTATTAAGTGGGCAATAGCATTATGAAAAAGTTAAAAATATTTTGAGAATTACCAAAATGTGATGGAGACATGAAATTAGCACATGCTGGAAAAAATGACACTGATAGGTTTGCTTGGCTCAGGGATGTCAAAACCTCCCATTTGTGAAAAAAAAAAAAAAAATACAGCGAAGTGCAAAGAATGAGGTGTGCCTGTACATCCCTTATAGATGAGACTCCAACTGAAAGCAGCTCTCTTTCACTTCTTAATCCAGCTGTCTGGAAAAGCTTACATGACCTTAAGCTGATGCACCAAATACAATCAATATATTGGGACACTAATTGTGGTAGTTAAGGCTGTGGGTCAGCTTGGCTGGGCTGTGGTTTTGAGTGATCTGGCAGCTGGATATAGTTATTCCCCATGATGAGATTGTAATCACCTCCACGGTAGAATCTGCTTTAGGCAGCTAAGTACTTGAAGGGGAATTACCTTTGGGGTGTGGTCTGCTTCTAGTATATATGGAGAAGCTTTGGGAAAGGTCTCTACCTGTTTAGCATATTTTGGATCCCGCATTTGGCCAAGTTTTATCCCCAGTTCCTGGACTTGAACAGTGGCTTGCTGTGTTGCCTACTCATCTTGGGACTGTGCCATTTTACCTGCTGACCCTGGGTTAGTCAGCCTCAGCAGCCAGTAGCTGCATGAGAAGAAGCCCCCAGCTCCAGTGGGCCTGGAACAAGAGGCAGAACTGAAGCCCAAGGTTGAGGGCTTTCACCCATCCTCTAGAGCTGGCACTCTGAATTTAGACTTCTAGCCTTCTAAACTGTAAAAGAATAAACTTCTGTTTGTTCAAGCCATCCACTTGTGGTATTTTCTGTTATAGTAGCACCAGAGAACTAAGATCATAACCTAAATAGAAATTGTTTTCAGTTTAGAGTATCCAAAGAACTTTGACAAAACTTTTGCTAATACTATCTATAAGCTCTGATAGTCTCTCTAAAAAAACCAGACCTAACCCATTGCCATCAAGTCAATTCCAACTGACCTACAGAGGAGAGTGACCTATAGAGGAGAGTAGACCTGCCCCATAGGGACATTAGAATTCTCATAGGGGAATTAGAATGTTCCAAGGATGCAAATCTTTACAGAAGCAGACTACCATATCCTACTCCCAAGTAGGAGCTGGTAGGTTTAAACCATGAAACTTTCACTTACAGCCTAGTGCTTAACCGCTGCTCCACCATGACTCCTGATAAACTCTCTAAACTTGGACATAAATTATGTGCTACCATAAATTCCAGTGGCAACATGTTCCAAACATTTTAGAATGTATGTGGCAAGTGCTGACTGAGGGGAGACAGAGTGCCTCAAATCACTAGATGAGTGCCATGCTCTAAGCATTTAGTATTTATTAAAATGCACTACATGTTCACCTGTTAAATCTAAATCCAATAGGGGTTACAGACAGCCAAGGAAAAGTATGTGATAAGGATTATACTTTGAATTATCTTTTACAGGATACAATTCTATTTATGCAACTTGTAACCACTGAGCATAGCATATGTTCAATCTCATTCCTCTTTTTTAAAAATTTGTAATTTCCCGAATTAAATTTATGGAAAATTAAATGCCTTACTATGAGTTCCGGGAGTTCTGGTGGCGTAGTGCCTAAGGCATCTGACTGCTAACCAGAAGGTTGGTGGTTCAAACCCACCAGCCACTCCCCAGAAGGAAGGTTGGGCAATCTACTTCTGTAGTGATACTGCCTTGGAAACCCACGGAGGGGTCGCTATGAGTCAGACCTGACTCGATGGCAGCGAGTATGGGTACTATGAGTTCAGTCTTAAACACTGCATGGACCATATTAAACTTTACACTATATAAGATTTTGTTAAATGAATAAAATAACCAATAAAATCTATAGTTTTAATGCATAGTGTTCAAGGCTTGTGGAAAGAAGAAATACTATTTGTGAGTTCCAGGTCTTGAATTTTGTGTATAACCTCTGAGTCTCCATTTATTGTTTTGTAAAACAAAGCTCAGAATCCTCTCTATGATCCCATGGCCTTATGGTGCACCAGGTATAGATTCATGTGCAAACAGAAGAGTTTAAATATACCATTGCTAACTATGATGTTGTTGTTGTTGTTATGTGCCGTCAAATTGGACCCGACTCATAGCGACACCTCATTGGGTTTCTGAGGCAGTATCACTATGGAAGTAGATTGCCCCAACTTCCTTCTGAGGAGTAGCTGGTGGATTTGAACTGTCAGCCTTCTGGTTAGCAGCCAAGTGCCTGAGGCACTATGCTACTATGATAGCATGTATTTAATTCCTAATTTACACACATTTTTTCATGAAAACACATGGTACATATAAAAGCCACACATTAGTTGCTTAGCAATCTACTGCCACTTAGCAGTTTCAGGACTTAGATCCCAAAGGTACATAAAAGTCTTCTTGAGAAGGAAAGCCATCTTTTGAGGAGCATTTGATATTTTTTCTTTCTCTTCTAAAAATTCAATATAACCAGAAGTCTAATTCTAGCATCTCTTATGAATCTTGGTCTTAGAAATAGACATACATCTTGAGTGTATTTCATGAAAAAATGCTTGGGTTAGGTACAGCATAGTCTAATTTCACACAAATAATAAAGTTTGATTGAAGTAGAAAATATAATAAAATATACGTACGCTGGATTTAGAAGAATGCTGCCAATGTGTGTCATCCAAAGTATACAGTCTTTAATCAACCACTTCATTGCCTTTGAAAGTGTCAGACAAGAAGTATGGCTGAGCTGTTCAGAATGCCCTCTAGTAATGGTAACTGAGTAGTTGCCATGGACAGTTGTTTCTTCTTCTCCTTTTTACTTCATGATAAGTCATTTGAAGTATAGACATAGTTTGTAAAACTAACTTTTGGACACATTGCATGAGAGTTTAGTTGTATGAAACAGAAAAAAACAAATATTTTTACTTTCATAATGTCTGAAAATAAAAGATAGACCATTTACTCAGTTGGACTGTATTTCTTGTTTCAGTGTACAAATGCTATAAATTAAGAAAACAATAGGTTTAAAATGAAAGTCAACCATGCTTTATGTTGGACCATTAGAAATTGTGTTTTTGTAGGTAGAAAGTAGTCAAATACTGGCACTCTCACATCGTTAGATGCTGTCGAGTTGGTTCCGACTCATAGTGACCTTACATACAGCAGAACAAAATACTTCCTGGTCTTGTGCCATCTTTACAATTGTTGCCATACTTGAGCCCATTGTGACAGCCACTGTATCAATCCATCTCATTGTGGGTCTCCCCCTTTTTTGCTGACCCTTTACCAAACTTGATATCCTTTTCCAGGTACTAGGTCCTTCTGACCACATAACAAAAGTACAAGAGACGAAGTCTGGCCATTCTCATTTCTAAGGAGCATTCCAACTGTTTTTCCTCTAAGAAAGATTTATTCATTCTTCTAGCAGTCCATGGTACATTCAATATTCTTCACCAACATGACATTCAAATGCATCGATTCTTCTGTGGTCTCCCTTATTCATTGTCTACCCCTCACATGCGTATGAGTCTATTGAAAATACCATGGTAAGGTGCACCTCAGCCTTCAAAGTAACGTCTTTGCTCACTTGAAAAAGGTATTTTGCACCAAATTTGCCCAGTGCACTATATCCGTTGATGTCTTTACTAATGCTTCTATGGGTCTTGATTGTGGATCCAAGTAAAATGAAATCCTTGAACAACTTCAATGTTTTTTTTTTTTTTTTCATTTATCACAATGCTACTTATTAGTGCAGTTGCAAAAATTTGTGTTTCCTTTATGCTGAAGTATAATCCATACCGAAGGCTGTCGTCTGTGATCTTCATCACTAAGGGCTTCAGTTTCCTAGGGCTCACTTAAACATGATATTTTATGTGATGCAAGGGAATCATAACTGACAGCACTGACAGTATTATTTTCTCTACACAGAGAAATAAATTTACAAGGGAGCATCCTCCTTCTAAGTGTAATACAGGGGCACTGGTGGGTCAGTGGTAGAATTCTCACCTTCCATGCAGAAGACTCTCGGAAACCCAAGGAGGGGCCGACTCGATGGCAAATAACAACAACAACAACATGCAGAAGACTCGGTTTTAATTCTTGGCCAGTGCACCTCAAATGCAGGTGGCGACCTGTCCCTCAGTGGAGGCTTGTGCACTGCTATATGCTGGACAGGTTTCAGTGGACCTTCTAGACAAAGATAAACTAGAAGAAAGGCTTAGAAATCTATCTCTGGAAAAATCTGCCAGTGAAATCAACATTATGCATGGGATCACCATGACTCGAGGGCCAACTGGTGCAGCCAACATCAACACATGCTAATATGGAAAACAGAAAGGAATTTGAGATCTAGATCATCTATGATCAAAAAGTTATCAGACACTGATTAGTCAATGCAGTGCACCTACTGTGATATGTAATACATTTGGGAACACACTTAACAACAATGGAAGAGTACTAAATATTCTGACTCTCACTCTAGCACTTTCATTTCAGGAGCTTTTATAAGGAACTATAACAGGAGCTCTGGTAGCATAGTGGCTAAAGCATTTGACTGCTAACCAGAAGGCTGGCAGTTCAAACCCACCAGCCACTCCTCGGAAGGAAGGTTGGGCAATCCTACTTCCATAGTGATACTGCCTCGGAAACCCAAGGAGGGGTCGCTATGAGTTGGGGCCGACTCGACGGCACATAACAACAACAACAACAACATCATAGTATTAAAAAAAAAATTCTTACAAAAGTTGAAATGCTCATCCTTTCCCCTTTACCCCCAATCAGGGTTAGATAGGATGTTAAACACTCATGCTATTTCACTTATTTATGGAGTGCCTTCAATGTGCCAGTAATTGCTGTAGACGATACAGATTCAGCAGTGAAGAAAATGATCAAAGTCCCCACCCTCATGGAGCTTAAACACTAGTGTAGAGAATAAGAAAACAAACAAGTAATTATGCATAATATTAAATGACATAGTACTATGAAGAAAAATAAGACAGAGAAAGGAGGACAGAAAATGATGGGGTCACTTTTTTATACACATATATGTGTGTACATATATGTACATGAATGTTGGGCAATCCTACTTCCATAGTGATACTGCCTTGGAAACCCAAGGAGGGGTCGCTATGAGTCGGGGCCGACTCGACGGCACATAACAACAACAACAACAACAACATACATACACAAACATGACTGTATACATATATACATACATGTTGCTATTGGAGGCCGTCAATTCAATTCTGAATCATAGTGACCCTAAGGGACACAGTAGAACTGCCCCATTGGTTTCTTAGGCTTTAATTTTGATAGGAAGGAGCCCTAGTGGAACACTGGTTAAAGCACTCATCTACTAGCCAAAAGGTTGGTGGGTAAAACCCATCAGTTGCTCCACAGGAGAAAGACTTGGCAGCCCTCTTCCATAAAGATTTATAGCCTTGGAAACCTTATGGGGCAGTTCTATTCTGTCCTAAAGGGTTGCGAGGAGTCAGAATTGATTTGACGGCAGCGGGTTTAGTTTTCTGGAGTCTTTATGGGAGCATATCATCAGGTCTTTTCTCCCACGGAGCCACTGATGGGTTCAAACCACCAATCTTTAGGTTGGCGACCAAGTTCTTAATCATTGCACCACCAGGACTCATTCATGGACATATATGCATACATACACACATACATATATATATATACATAATACAATAAGCTTTTTTCATTTGTGTCTTTTCTATCATTTCAAGCATCTAAAAACAGCAAGAGCAGAAATCTCCATTTGTCATTAGGAGCTTTTCAGAATACTCAGAAATCCCAAGCATGCTACTAAGCAACAGACACTGGGATTTTCAAAGCCCTGCCATCCAGAACGTATATCTTTCTCTGTGAGCTATGCACTCCTTCAGCAAGACTGTACTGCTAATCAACATCAAAGCCACGAAGCCCAGAAATAAGATCTGCTAAATGAAACGATAAGCACTGCCAACCTTTCTCCCTCAATGCTTTATTAAGTTAGAGTGACAGAAGCAACGGAAATACTGCACAGAATTTAACCTGTTCATCCTCACACATTTGTGTCCAAACAATCACACATTATATTACTTTCTATGTCTAATTTTCACTACTGCTATGCATGGGAGCTCCAGTAGCATAGTGCCTAAGGCACCTGACTGCTACCCAGAAGGCTGGCACTTCAAACCCACCAGCCACTCCTCAGAAGGAAGGTTGGGCAATCTACTTCTGTAGTGATACTGCCTCGGATACCCAAGGAGGGGTTGCTACGAGTCAGGTCTGACTCGAGGGCACATAACAACATGCATAGCATCAGGATTTCACTCAGGTAAATAAAGAAGGGCCAAGTGCAGTCACCATTTCAAATATTTATCCTTTTGTTAGCAAAATTTCAGTGGGTTTAGTAGACAAAGTTTATGTTTCAGAGGAGAAGTTTGCATGTGAGCCACATGTCCAAATTCCATCAACTGCTCTACTTATTTCTTTATTCAACCTACTTGTTTTTCCTTAGCTCTAGAAAGCTATTTTTAATTTTGTGGTAGGTGGCATACAAAATGCAGAGAATTTTCTGATAAAATAATGCATTAAAAATAGTAGCCTGATACCTAACTGTACAACAAATATAGTGTGGTAAGCTCACAAAGACAAGATTTTGGTTCACTTACCTTTTCTCCTAGCATCTAATACAAAGCCAGGAACAGAAAGACACTCAATGCATATTTCATGAGAAATGAGTAATCTTGTTTTTTCAATTGTCCTAATAGTACCAATCACTCTCAAAAGCACTTCGCATTCATCATACCACTCAACTGTCTCAAAACCCACTGGGTGAGTACCATTTTCACCATTTTGTATATGAGCAAACTGAGACTTGGTTAAGTTAAAGGTCACATAACTAAGAAGTAATTAAACAAGAACATCAATCCAAATCTCTGTGCCAACATTCATGCTCTTCATCACTAGGCTAGACTTCCTTTTTAATGACAGAATCTTTATTTTGCTTTCTTCTATGTTCTTCATCCTAATTTCTTTCTCCCCAATTGACCACAGTCATTTCTTGAAACCAGGGAGATAGCTCATGTGGTTAGGTAGTCACTCTTTAAATAAGAGTATCAACATCAGAATAAAATTTTAGGAATTACATTAGAACATGAAAATATCTAATGGGGCTTCAAGCTTTTCACACAGGAAATAGAATTTTCACTTTTATCCAAACAAACACAGCTTAAATAATGTATGCAAAGGGGGGAGGGAAGAGCAATACATGTTGAAGGAATTTTAATGGATCTCTCAAAAATGACCTGGATAGGACTTTAAAGAACATTTGGTCCAACCTTCTCAGGCACGAGGTGAGCAGTGGATTAAAAGCAGTAGTGTCACTAGGGTTGGTGTTACTCCACGTAGAATTCATTGTGTCAAACATAGTGAAGGGTCTGAAATTTTACCCTACATCCAAGTAGACAAGTTAGGCTGCCACAGTTTCACGAATGCTATCAGAAGACACAATACTCTTGGGTCACAAACAAAAGACAATCTAACACTCTCAGCAATAGCAGTAGCCAGAACAACATCATTGTGCCAGTTCCCTGAGCCCTAATTCTCCCACAGTAACAAGATGAGGGCCAGATGTTGCCTGCACACAAAGTGGAGTACATTATAGGAGCCCCGATCTTATGAGGGCTTGCTAGCAAATCCCAATAATGGCTCCAGAGGGAGAAGTTATCTTTATTATCCTGGAAAATAAATAACTCTGCTCCTAAGTGAGGCAATGTCTATCTTCCAAGGTTGCCTACCATACAAAATCCTTGAAAACATAGTCCAGAGAAAATTAGTTGTTGATGCCTTTCTCAGAAGATAAGTTGTGTAGAAACTTGAGAGACTTACAGAGCATTGTCTCCCAACAACAGAGGTCCCATTGTTAAGTCTAAGGGTAATACTGGCCAAAGGCATTTGGGCAGAGAATCAAAGAAGGTGAGGAAACAAGCCAGGAAGGTATTTGGGGAAGAGTGTTTGAGGAAGAGGGATCAGTGTGTTGGCCAATGTAAAGAATATGCTCTTTATTCTGAGTGAGATGGTGATGCTTTGAGAGGATATTTGTAGTTACTATGTTGAGAATAAAATGAAGGTAGGCCAGAAACAAAGCAGGGAGACCACTGGGAAACTCCTGCAGTAATCCAGGTGAGGTAGTGGTAGCCTGGACCTGGAAAATATCCGAAGAGGTAATAGGAAGTTGTCCAACTCTAGTTACATTCTGAAAGTTGAGCTGACATGATAGATTTAAAATGAGCTACGACCTGGGGGGAAACCCTTCAAGGAACGGGTTTTGTGTCTCTGTATTTGGAATGCAATAGCCATTAAAGGAGATGGGAGATGATTTGGGGAGAACTGGGGAATTTTTGGAGAAGGGAGATCAGGAGATATCTTGAGACTTCTGGTTGAGCTCTGGGGCATCTGAAGAGAAATAACAGGGACCAAGAACTTTACTTTCCTCCTAGCCTTTCTTAACTCTTATGTAAAGACAACTATCTTTCCACGATGTCTTCATGAAGAATTGGATCCATTTTGGAAGCTAAAATGTTTGGAAATATTTATATACAATTTTGTTTTTAGGTTTCATTAGTGCTGCTCTCAGCTCATTCATGTACAGGAAAAAAAAATAAAACCATGAAAGAATCAAAACTATACAAAAGCCAGAGACTCTGAAATTGAAAGATGTGAAGAGAACTATTCCCCTCATCCCAAATTTTCTTTTTGTTTTCAATGAATCACTTCTGCTTCCAGGAACCTTGGAAAGATCCTCTTGCTATTGACAAAAAAAAAAAAAAGAAGTAAAGTCTATATTTCAGATTTATATCAGGGAAAATGTAATTTGTGAAATGTCCAAATAACCCTTGGTAAGTGTGGAAGTGAGGTGCAATGTATACATGCATTTTCAGGGTATGGTATGTTATCTAGCTGCAGCATGAACATCAATGTGACAGACATTTTCTTTTTGAGAAAGAAGCAATATATTGTTGACTAAGGGGTATGTATACTTGGAGATTTGTGGCTTTATTCTGAGAATTTCACTTCTTCTGCATCAAATGCAACACTCATAAATGATTCACACTGCGAGACACTATTTAAAATTCATGTTTCCTTAAGCATCTAAACCTTCCCTTTAATCAATTCAAATTCATTAAAATGTTCTGTTCCTTCCCTGCCACCTTAACAATGATTCTTAATTTAATGTATATATTTTAAATAAATTACACTTTATTTCTTAAATAGTCAATGAAAAGTAGAATGACAATCTTGAAAATGTACATTTTGGGGTCATCTTTTTTGTGTTCTTAACTGCATCTTAAAACAGTAAGTTGACCCCTGAACAATATGGGTTTGAACGACATGGATCCACTTACACGTAGATTTTTTTTTCAATAAATATATTGGAAAAATATTTGGAGATTTGCAACAATTTGAAAAAACTCATAGACAGAATGAGTAGTCTAGAAATATAAAAATAATGAGAAAAATTTAAGTATATCATGAATGCATAAGATATATGTAGATAGTAGTCTATTTTATCATTTACTACCATGAAATATACACAAATCAATTATAAAAAGTTAAAATTTAATAAAACTTATGCAAACAAAAATTTGCAGACTGTACATGGTGTCATTCACAATGGAGAGACATAAACAAATGTAAAGATGCAGTATTAAATCATAACTGCATAAAATTAATTATAGTATATACTGTACTAGTATAATAATTTTGTAGTCATTGTTGGTGCTGTGGTGAGCTCAAGTGTTTTGAGTATCTGCTTAAAACACTGTATGATGCTAATCATCTCCACATGAGCAGGTCATCTCCCCAGTAAATTGAATATCAGAGCAAAAAGTGAGCTCTCATGGTTCTCACATATTTTTCATCATCTTTAGTACAATATCATAAAGGAGCTCTGGTGGCATAGTGGATAAGGCATTGGGTTGTTAATCAGAAGGTCAGCAGTTCAAACCCACTAGCCACTCAGCAGAAGGAAGATGGGGCATTCTACTTCCATAAAGATTTATAGCCTCAGAAGCCCAATGAAGCTTGTTATGAGTCAGAATTGACTCAATGGCAGTGACTTCTTGAGTGCAATATCATAAACCTTGAATAACACCATGGGACTCACACAAAGTGTCTCTAGTGATGCTGAAAATGCTCCCAAGAAGCAGAGAGGAACCGTATTACATGAAAAAGTTGAATTGCCTGATATGTACTGTAGATTGAGATCTGTGCCTGTGGTTACCTAACATTTCAAGATAAGTGAATCCAGCATAAGGACCATTGTAAAAAAAAAAGAAAAGAAAAGGAAATTCGTGAAGCCATCATTGCAGCTATGCTATTGTTGTTATGTGCTGTTGAGTCAGACCCAACTCATAGCTACCCCTCCTTGGGTTTCCAAGGCAGTATCACTATGGAAGTAGATCACCCAACCTTCCTTCCGTGGAGTGGCTGGTGGGTTTGAAACACCAGCCTTCTGGTTAGCAGTCAAGTGCCTTAGGCACTAGGCTACCAGAGCAGCTATGCTACCAGGTGCAAAAATCTTGCACTTTTGGTGAAATACTTTTTTATCTTGTATTGAAAAAGTAGCTTTTATGTGGGTGCCGGACTGCTGTGAGAAAGACATATCTATAAATTCTAATATGACTCAAGAAAAAGCAAAGTCATTATATGACAACTTAAGTCAAAAGGAGGGTGAAGGATCTCAGGCTGGAGAATTTAATACCAGCAAAGGATGGTTTGATAATTTTAGAAAGAGGTTTGGCTAAAAAATGTCCAGATAACAGGAGGAATAGCTACTGCTGACGAAGAGGCAGCAGGCAAGTTTCTAGACACCATTAAGGAAATCATTGAGGAGAAAGGCTATCTGCCTGAACAGATTTTTAATGCAGACAATAGTGCCCTATTCTGGGGGTGGTGGTGGTGGTGTCACAAAGGACATTTATTAGTAAGGTAGAGAAACAAGAACCAGGATTTAAGGCAGGAAGGGACAGGCTAACTCAACTGTTTTTTGAAAAGGTAGTCGGGTTTATGATCAGGACTCCCCCTATCTATAAAGCTTCTAATCCGGAGTCTTAAAGAGAAAAGATAAACACCAGCTGCCAGTCTTTTGGCTGTATAACAAGAAATTCTGGATAATAAGAACACATTTTCTGTATTGGTCCCATCAGTGCTCTCTCCTGAAGTCAGGAAATACATAGCTAGTAAGGAATTGCCTTTAAAATTCTTTTGATATTGGACAATGCCCCTTATGACACAGACCTTCTATGACACAGGCACTGATACTAAAACAAATGGTGGGAAAATGATTGGTACCATATGGAAACATTTTTAGAGCAATGAAAAAGCAAGAAAGACAGAAATTACAACGTATTTCCATAAAGTTACACCAAGTGTGCCTACCTCTCCTGCCTTCCCTTCCACCTCCTCCATCTCTTCCTGCTGTTACCCTTGAGACAGCATGACCAACCCCTCCTCTTTCTCTTCCTCTTCAGCCTACTCAACGTGAAGAGCACAAGGATGAAGACTTTTACAATGATCCATTTCCAATGAATGAATAGTAAATAATCATCATGCCACACAGTTAATAAACTTACCTGTTGTGTGTGAATGTCTTTGTATGAAAACTTAATAACTGTATGGCAAGAACTGTATTAACTGACTTTATGTTATTGGTAAGGCTTAGGTCAACAGCAGTGTATTAGTAGTTAAGTTTGGGGGATTCAAAAGTTATACATGGATTTTCAACTATGCAGGGGTTTGGGGCCTCTATCCCCTTCAATGTTCAAGAGTCAACTATACATTTGAGAGACAGCTTTGAGGAGCTGTTGGAGGCATCCCAGAACTATAATAATGATGAAAGCCTATATACAAGGAGCAGAAGCCAGACTGTTGACTGAGGTGGAGGCCCTCTTCTCTTTACTTGCCACTTGAGTTCATGAAAATTTAACACAAAGATTTCCATAATAGCTCAAGGACACCCTCTGACTATTCATGTTCCAAGTTTTTTATTAGGGACCTAGGTATTGTGCTAATAATCTTGGCAGATGGTTAAATGAATAAAATATATTCATGTAAACAAGTAAGTATAATACTCATGAGACTATAAAAATCTTTCTTTAGTCCATTCAGCCAACACTGAATTGAATTCAGATTCTACTTTTTGGAAAACAAGCATGCAAATCTTATGCTTTTTATTTATTTTAATATCCTGGGATTATTGGATACAGATGATTGCAAAATGGAATAACATTTTAACCATTCCACATTTTTTGGACTGGCTTTTTCCAGTAGTTAGTGATACAATTCTATAGTGGTTCTAAGAATTATGTATTATGTGGTTTTTATAGAATTCTTAATCTTGAGAAGAGAACTAAAATAGCCAACTGTTGATATCTAAGAACATGCTCCAACGTGCCATATAATAGGGCTTATTTCCACAGACCTCAAGTACTCTGGGTCATGTTCATATTCCCAGACCCAGGACCTGCCCACAAATAGGATGGACAGTGCAATTAAATCCTTTCTTTTGGAAACCACTTTTACCATAAAGACAAATCTACTATTTTTAACTTTATACACTAATTCTTTCTGCACAATCGAGGGAAATGGTAGAATTGTATTTTAAATTTCAAGGTAGAGAGTCAAACTTCCTGACTAAATCCTAACTCTGACACTTCCAAGTTGTATGACTTGTAAAAGTCGTGTAACTACCTTATGATTCAGTTTCCTACCTGTAAAATGAAAATAGCATTACATTCCTCATGAATTTTCTGTATTTAGTAAACATGATTTTTTTAAATTTTATTTAGTAAACTAGATGAGGGTAAAATACCATTTTTACCCTCAATGTGGATTAGCTCTAATTAGCTCTCTTGCACTCTAAGAATCCCACTGGGATTGGAATATATCATCTCTGCAGTTCTATGTGCCATAACACATACGGATGACTCTCAAATCTTCTTTGCTTCCAGTTACCAATGAGTCAGTTTCAACTCATTGCGACCCATGTATTTCAGAGCAAAACTGTGCTCTACAGGGTTTTTAAGGCTGTGACCTATTAGAAGTAGGTTGTCAAGTCTTTCTTCTGAAGTACATCTAGGGGGTTGGAAACATCAACTTTTTGGTTAGTAGCCAAGCACTTAATCATTTGCACCACCCAGAGACTCCTATATTCCCTGAAAAAATGACTTGAATTTGTCTTTGCTTTCCTTTTGTGACTTGTTACCCAGCACATATTGAGAGGCAGTGAAGTGTAATAGTTAAGCTCATAATCTGGACTCAGAGGGACCTAGAGTTGAATCTCATTTTCCTCACTTAATTTCTCTGAGCCTTAGTTTTCCTGTCTATAAAAATGAGTTGAAAGTGATGCTATTTACCTCACTGCATTATTATTCGGATCCAACAAAATAATACACAGAAAGTCCCCGGCGTATGCTAAAAATAGCAACCTGACTATGCACTACCATCAAGTGGGTTCCAACTCATAGTGAACAACTCATAGAGAACTGCCACCACAGGGTTTCTGAGGTTGTAAATCTTTATAGAAATAGAGCGCCTCATCTTTCTCCCATGGAGCAGCTGTCAGGTTTGAACCACTGATCTTTTAGTTAACAGCTGAATGCTTTAACCACTGACCCACCAGAACTCCTTAAAAAAAATCAACAGCAAGCATTTATATAGTACTTTACATGTGTCAGGCACTGTTTTAAGCCCTTTAAAAGTATTAACTTGTTTAATACTTTTTACAATCCTATGATACAGAGATTACTATTATCCCTGTTTCACAGATGAAGAACTACGACCCAGAGAGATCTAGTATTTGTTCAAGGTGTGTAAATGGGAGGAGCCAACAGCAGGATTAAATTGGCGTTTGTCTTGATTCTGCCTTAAGTCCTTTCTGGAACAAGATTGTGGTAAATAAACTTACAGTGAACAAAGTATAATGTAAGACATATATGACATTCTCATTTTAATGAAATGTGCAGACAAAGAGGATTAATCTGATATTACTTTATTTCATTCATAGACTTCTGCAAATCCTCCTAAGGAGAATGTCTAATTATAAAAAACAGCTATTATAGCGAGTTGAATAATGACCTCCAAAGACAGCAGGTCCTAATCCCTGGAACATGTAAATGTTACCTTGTACGGAAGAAGGGTCTTAGCAGATGTAATTCAATCAAGGAATGTGAGATGGGGAGATTATCCTGGAATATCAGGGTGGGCTCTAATGCAATCACCAGTGTCCTGATATAAGAGAGGTAGAGGGACATTTGACATAAACAGAAGAGAAGAATGCAAAATGACCTCAGATGCAGAGAATGGTGGAGTGAGACAGCCAGAAGCCAAGGAAGGCCAGAAGCCAAGAAGCTAGAAGAAGCAAGGAATGGATTCTCTCCTACAGTCTCCAGAGGAAGTGTGACTCTGCCAAGACACCTGATTTCAGCCTAGTGATATTGATTTTAGATTCTGACCTCCAGAACTGTGAGAAAATTAATTTCTGTTGTTTTTAGCCACTAAGTTTGTGGTAATATTTTATGGGAACCATAGAAATCTAACAGCTACTATTTTAATTATAGTTAAGTGTAGAGAAAATTTTCTTTTTAACATTGGAGACAGGGAAATGCAAAAACAAAGCTATTTCCACTTGTTGTTGTTGTTGTGTGCCATCGAGTCAGACTCATAGCGACCCCTCCTTAGATTTCTGAGGCAGTATCACTATGGAAGTAGATTGCCCAGTCTTCCCTCCGAGGAGTGGTTGCTGAGTTTGAACTGCCAGCCTTGTGGTTAGCAGTCAAATGTCTTAGACACTATGCAACTAGAGCTCCTTATTTCCACTTAGAATAATAAAATATTGGAAGGTAGTCACAAGAATCAGGAAATTTTTATTCTAAAGGTCTGTCATACACTGCAAGATAATGCTATATTTCTAACAAAATTCCCTCCTGGATATATCAAATATTTTGTTATGTGCTGCTGAGTCGGCCCCGACTCATAGCAACCCCTCCTTGGGTTGCCGAGGCAGTATCACTACGAAGATAGATTGCCCAACCTTCCTTCCGAGATATCAAATATAGTATTCTCCAGCACCAGTGAAAAGCAACTCAGAACGTTGTCCTCCTCGGGTTTCCCTCTCGACAATGTTCTCTTGCCCCTCCTCATTGATACACTCCACTCAATTCCACTTCTGCGTTTTTCATTCTACTAACTTCCCAGAGGGAGCTCTGGTAGCATAGTGGCTAAGACACTTGCCTGCTAACCAGACAGCTGGCGGTTCAAACCCACCAGCCACTCCTCGGAAGGAAGGTTGGGCAATCCTACTTCCGTAGTGATACTGCCTCGGAAACCCAAGGAGGGGTCGTTATGAGTTGGGGTGACTCGATGGCACATAACAACAACAACAACAACTTTCCAGAATGTTCTACTGCATTGGTGGAAGCAAGCTATTCTTCTACAGAGTCATAGAACTTATTTGCAGAATTTCACTTAAGGGAAGGTTTTAGAAGAGTTGCTACATTTGTTGAGATACATTTGCAAATAATGGCCATAGCAACTGGTTGGTCCCTTATAAATGACCATGGCTTATCTTATCAGGAAATGCCTACTTAACCTCTCCTGTCTTTGCTTGTCTCTAGATCAAGAGATGGAAAAAGAGATAAGTCATCCTCACTCAATAAATGTAAAATAAACCATGCTTATGATAAAAGCCCACTCCTTTGGAAGTCACATGACTATCTTGGAATGTAAGAGGCAAACATTCATTTAGCCAGAAAAATGTGCCAAGTGGAAAATTTTTCCCTTTAATATAAACTATAAACGTTTTTTGTAAAGTTTTATTCTTAAAGAACTAAGTAGCCTGCTGCTTAAATGACAAAAAAAAAGTATGAAAACGAAGAACTTAATACATTGGAAAAATGGGGATTTAAGAGGTAAATGGTGCCCATTTGGTTGTATAAGTAAGAAAGTTGGGGTCATTCAAGACATCTTCTTCTTCATATCCAATCCAAGTTATTTTTTTTTTACTTCCTAAATATCTCTTGAAGGAGCTGTGGTGGCATAATGCCTAAGGCATTTGACTGCTAATCAGAAGGCTGGCGGTTCAAACCCACCAGCCATTCCTCAGAAGGAAGATTGGGCAGTCTACTTCTGTAGTGACACCACCTCGGAAACCCAAGGAGGGGTCGCTATGAGTCAGATCTGACTCGATGGCAGTAAATTTGGTTTTTTGGTAAGTTTCTCATCCTGGCTTACCACCAACCGAAGCAAACTCTATCAGGACTTGTCCATCTGTCTTTTAACTAGTCCTCTGTACCCAGTTAGACCCCATACAGTTATGAGGGAAGGAAAAGAGTGCATAAAGGGAGGGAGGAAGGGAGGGACTTAAATTGCATCTCTACTCTAATAATGTTAAGTTTTGAGTTGGGATGTGGTGCATACAGCATCAACTTTGCTACTATGTGATACCACTACACATCTCACATCTGTGAGTTTGTCATACTTTGCTGGCCTGCATGTTGCTGTGATACTGGATGCTATACCATTGGTATTTCAAATACCAGCAGGGTCACCCATGGTAGACAGGTTCCAGCGGAGCTTCCAGACTGAGACAGACTAGGAAGAGCTGCTAGGAATCGACTTTGGAATAGTAGCAATTGAAACCCTTGGATCATAACAGAATATTATCCAACATAGTGCTTGAAGATGAGCCCTCTAGGTTGGAAGGCCCCTCAAATACACAGGGGCTGCAAATAATGGGCTAGAGCCCACCAACAATCAGGAATATGGTGCAGGATTTGTCATCGTTTCCTCCTGTAGCATAAGGAGCAACCAGAGTCAGCACTGACTCAAGGACAGCTAACATCTTTGTGAGGTTAAACAAGTGATTTATTCCCTGTGCTTCTTCTCCCTGTAGAATGGGAATGACAACAGTAAAAACCTCATGAATCTGAGCTATTTTGATTATCGCCTACTAGACCAAACTTTTATAGGTCCATCTATGTGATCCTGTTTCATAACATTTAACATGGCAGCTGTTTTATATTTTATTTATCAAATAACTATCAAGTTAATGTCTATCTCCTCTTCTACTGCAAATTTCACAAAGCAAAAATCAAGTCTGTGTTTGTTCTTCCTAGCATAGTACCCAAAGGAGCTCTGGTAGCACAGTGCCTAAGGCACTTGACTGCTAACCAGAAGGCTGGCAGTTCAAACCCACCAGCCACTCCTCAGAAGGAACATGGGGCAATCTACTTCCATAGTAATACTGCCTTAGAAACCCAAGGAGGGGTCGCCCTGAGTCGGGTCCGACTTGACGGCACATAACAACAAGAAGCATGGTACCTGGCAAGGGAAACCACTGGGCTATTTGTTAAGTAAATCTAAGAAGTAAACAAATAAACCAAACCAGTGAGACCAATGGCTCTCAATCTGTAGTTTCCAATGTCTTCAGAGTTTGGATGAATGTTGGCTTACCTGCTGCAGTTTTCCTCCACCCCTAAGGCACAACAGAATTACCTTGGAAACTTTTAAACATAGCTATGCCCTGAAGATTACAGTATGACTAGTGTCGAGTCGCCAGAGTCAGTATTTAAGGCTCTCGGAGCGACTCTAGTCTGGAAGTCATGTTGAAAGCTCCAGTGGTGCTCCTACCTGCTCCAGCTCAGGTGTGAAGGCCGCCCTGCTTCTGCTTTTGAATGTGACACACTATCCCCATTCTTTTCGTATTCGGGTAATGGAGAAATACTGCAGGCAGAGTGCTATGGGCAAGATACTGACTGCTGGAAGGAATGAACAGTCCTTGCTGTTGGGTGGCTCTGGACCCACTCACTGGGCAAATCAAATTAATGATTTGGGAGGCAGCTTTTGCCTCTAGAGGAAGATCAGGTCATGAAACATCAGGGTTTTTGTTTTCTTTTTAAAACGGGCTTTTATTTACATTAAAGGCAGAATTTCCAACAGTGTAGAATAAAGGTGGTGATGACTGCTTCTAAGACCCTATTCCACAACCCATCCCTTCTTGACCTTGTCCCCAAGCTTGACCGTTTCCTATGTGTCTCTAGCTCCAAATTCTCCCACCTCTGCTCCTTTCCTCCCTTACTCCCATTCTTGTACGATTCCAATGGGATTTCCCAACTATGATCCAAACACGAGGTCACTCTTCGTGAAGCCTCTGTGGCTACTCCAGGGGGCGGCCTCAGTAACCAGTAACAAGGCGACCAGACCTCAGCCAAGGGACCCCATGCGATGCCCCCAGAGGTCGTTCCTCCGGATCGTGGGAAATCCAGAGGCGCGTCTCGGTCTGCTGGAGTCAGGCAGGCCAGTAACGTTCACCTGGCCTCGGAAAGCAGGTCTCCGCGCGGGAAGCCCCTCGTGTAACCAGGAGACTCGGGTCTCCGAGGACCCACCGCCTCCGCTCGCGCCCCTCTCGCCACCCAACTTCGCAGCCGCGGGACGCCAGCCCAGGGCCCAAGGCGAGAGGAATCGCATTCTCTGCCCACTCCCTCGAGGTAAAGGTAACCAATGCCGATTCTGAATCCTGCACAACAGGTCCCTTGGGCACCCGCAAGGTTCGGGAACCGAGATCGACTGGCTGAGGAAAAGGGTAGAACATTCCGTGGGTGCATTGCCTTCTGAAGGCTCGCTACATTCAACCTCTCCTTTACTTATCTCCCGCCCCAGAGCAAATGCTGGGTTTGGGGAGCAGAAATTACCCGAAGGCTCGGGTAGGAGCCGAGTTCTGGACTTGTGGAAGCGGCACCAGTCCTCTCTTTACAACAGCAAAGTTAGAAGATACAGGAACAGCTCCTCTGTGCTCGGCCCCAGAAATGCCCCTTGGGGCTATCTGCGCCCACTCACCTTGTGCCTGCGCCTCCATAGTGGCTGTCCTCGGACTGAGCGTGGCGAGTACGCCCCGGCACTTCGCAGAGCAACTGGCAGCGGTGCCTGCGCTCAGAACGCAGCTGGCTCCGCTGCTCGCGCCCTATTCCTGGCACGCGTGTCGCGAACGCTGCGCAGAAGGGGTGGGGGAAGGCGGCGGTCACCACTGGCCTCTCATAGTTACCTCCGCCCCTTGCGGTCCACCTGGCCCAGACCTCTCTGCAAACACGCTCGCGGTTCGGCGCCACCTGCCGACCGCTCCTCGTAGCGCGCGGAGGGCGCCCACTCCTGGCCCAGTAAATGCCAAAAACAAACAAACAAAAGAAAAAACCCTCCCAAACTCACCGCTATGAAGTCGATTTGGACTCAGTGATCACCATTGGGCTTCCAAGGTGGTAAATCTTTAGGAAAGTAAATTGCCCCATCACCCTTCTGCAGAGAGGCTGGTGGGTTTGAACTGCAGACCTGCTGGTTAGCAGCCAAGTACGCCAGAGCTCCTAATAAATGTCAACCAAAAAACCAAACTCACTGCCGTGGAGTCGGATCCGACTCATAGTGACCCCTCCTTGGGTTTCTGAGGCGGTATTACTACAGAAGTAGATTGCCCAACCTTCCTTCTGAGGAGTGGCTGGTGGGTTTGAACCACCAAACTTCTGGCTAGCAGTCAAATGCCTTAGGCACTATGCCACCACAGGTCCCAACAAATGTCAAAGGAACCTGAATTTGGCCCTATCCGGGTAGTGTGGGCTGTGTGCTCTGGGAGAAAGGCAAAGGAAATTAGATTTACAATACACCAGTCCAGACAACAGATGAGCTGAGAGAGACAGCCACTGGAGGCCAGAACCAGTAGATCTGGACAAAAAGGAGACTGCATGTTCCACCCATGAAAGAAACATTTGGAAAGAGCTGTTGGAAGACAACCCTGGGAAGTTAGAAAGTGCACATGAGAAGTTGTACCAGATTCTGAAACCCACTTTGGCATCTCTCCATTCCCTTCCTACCTCAAACAACTGTTCTTTTTCCACCTTCCACTTTTCTGCCCCCATAACTTTTTCCACTGCTTATATTCAGTTGGTTTTCCTTTCACTTCTCTAACTTTCCTTTGAAAGGCATCTAAAACCAAACCACTGGCCCTCTCTCCTTGGGGTACAGAGTGAAACAAGAGAGTAGTGACTTGGTAAGTGAGAGACAGCTGTTAACCTTGGCTGCACTCTGGACTTCAGTCTTAGGATTGCAATCTGCTCCCCTTGTCTGGGTGTGAAAGAAGGTAGATCCTTCCCCTTCACAGTTAAATAGAAGAGAGCTTCATTAATTGTTGTGCTTGAAAGGATAACCTGTCCAGGCTTATATGGTTGGTTACTGTCCCAGACTCCTCTTTCTGCATTCCCCATCCACGTCAAGCTTTCCATCTGGAACCACGTTTCTTTGGAGTCATTGTCTCTGTCTGTGTTAGTGTGTTTATGGTAGAAGGTGAAAGAAGACAGTCACTTGGTAGATGTATAAGAAACAAATTTGCACGTAAGTGCTTCAGGTGCACATCCCATCTTATACACATACCAGTTTTCATTTACCATGAGTCAGCTGGGAGTACAAAGGCATAGGACCGATTTCAGGAATAAATTTTTATTAATCTCTATGGGAGAGACCATTATATGTTCAGACAAAACCATTCTCTCCTCCACTTGGACAGACAGTTGGACTGTATTTCTCAGCTACTCTCTTGTAGCTGGATGTGGCCACACGGGTGAATTCTGGCCCATGGATTATGAAGGAGATGACAGAAACCACTTTCAGGCCTAATCAGTTAAAAAAACATTTTTTTTTAAATTAAATCTCAAATGAACCTCTCTGCATTGTTTCTTACCTGCCTGTTAGTCAAATTCAGAAAATCTAACAAAAGACCTGAGGTGCAAGGGGATGGAAAGGCCACAGATGGATGGCATTGTGGCCACGAACTATTCATGTGGAACCTCGATCACTGGACTGACTATTGGATTGATGTGAGGAAAATAAATTTCTACTGTGTTTCAACAATGTGATTCCAGGTGTGTGTTATCTGTTATAATATCTAGTTTTACTCACCCAAGTAATACCAATACCTCTTTCAAACTGTTATGGATACCTGACTTTTGTTTGGAGTCCTTGGGTGGTACAAAGAGTCCAAAAGGTTGGATGGCAACTGGTTTGGTTTGGTTTTTACTTTGCTTTTTTTTTTTTTTTTTTCTGTCTTATTTTAGTTTGTTTCCCTGCTCAGTGTCCATTTTATCTTCTGCTAGTTGTACCTAGTTTCATTTGGAGAACTTCTCCTCTCGGACTTTAAAACTTTCCCTAATATGTTGTTATTTGCCGTTGAGTCGGACCTGACTCATAGCGACCCCTCCTTAGGTTGCCGAGGTGGTCACTATGGAAGTAGATTGCCCAACCTTCCTTCTGAGGAGTGGCT
>NW_006921754.1:1229378-1246010 GCF_000298275.1 Orycteropus afer afer | reverse complement strand
TGGTTCAAATCCACCAGCAACTCCTCGGAAGGAAGATGGGGCAATCTACTTCCGTAGTGATACTGCCTCGGAAACCCAAGGAGGGGTCGCTATGAGTCGAGTCCGACTCGACGGCACATAACAACAACAACAATATATTTATATATATATGTTTAAATCTGAATAGACTAGGAAATATCAGAGTATTATATGGACTACTGAATTGTAAAACTTCTGAGTCAGTTATATATATTATATATATATATATATAGTATATGTATGCATGAAATGGGATGTAATGTAAAAATGATTTCTTACTCTGAGTGATGGATAACAATATTTAAAAGATACTTTCAAAGTAGGTCCCTCCAATTTCATAAAAAAAAAAAATGGTTGACGTCTAGTCAATTGTGACTCACGGTGGCCCATGTGTGTCCAAGTACAACTGTGCTCCACAGGGTTTTCAAGGCTGTGACCTTTCAGAAGCAGATTTTCAGTTTAGCTTCTTGTTATTTATTTTTTATTTACTTACTTCCCAAGACCCTGGTTTTCTTAATATTACAAGGAGTTAGTTTCATTGAAAGGAGCCCTGGTGGCACAGTGTTTAAAGTGCTTGACTGCTACCTAAAACAGCATTCGAACCCACTAGATGCTCCACGGGGAGAAAAATGTGTCGGTCTGCTTCTGATCAATAGGCTTGGAAAAGCTACAGGGCAGTTCTACTCTGTCTTATAGGTTCACTAGGAGTCAGAGTGGACTCAATGGAAGTGGGTTTGTTTGTTTGTTTGTTTTGGAGTTCCATTGATGGGCAGCAATCTTTTGGAGCAGGGACACAGGAGAAGACTGGTGAAATTAGGCAACAGATCTAACTTGTCTGGGTCCCCACGGGGCAGTAAAGTGCAGAAGCTGATAAGAATTTCTGTTACATTAAGGACCATATTGCCTCAAACCACTTACTGGGGTTGTTGCTTCCCCACAGATTCAAATGTAGGTGGTTTCCTACTCCTCATTGTCCTTCAGATGGACCACTTCACCATGACCCCAAACATTGCAGGCCCATTGGTGTGCACTTTCCTCCATCCCTGGGCCAGGCTTCCTTCCCATGACTTCTTTCTCCTTCTGAGAATTCTGCAGAGGCCAGGAGGGCTCATCACATTTGTTTCCAGGTAGGAATGGCTATTTGCTCAAAAACGGCTTCTTCCCAGATCCATTCTGAACCAACCTGAGTTTACTCCTGTCCTTTCTCACTTGGTGGGAGAAAAGTAGGGGAAGTATGAGGAGTAGGAGGTACAGTGAGTGTAACAGGCAGGGGTGAAACTCTCGCCAGATAAGCCCCAGTCACCCAGCCAGCATTTCTTTTCTTTTGACTTCTTTTCTTTTTGAAGCATTCTCTACAAAGTTTTCACAAACAAAGCACTGTATTTATAGATCTTCATTATCTGCAATTAACATTCCTATGTTGTTGTTTTTGTTGTCATATGCCATCAAGTGGACCAGACCCTCCTTGGGTTTCCGAGGCAGTATCACTACAGAAGTAGATTGCCCAACCTTCCTTCCGAGGAGTGGCTGGTGGGTTTGAACTGCCAGCTTCTGGTTAGCAGTTAAGTGCCTTAGGCACTACACTACCGAGCTCCTAACATTCCTATATTTAACTTCAGGTAGTGGCCTGGATAATACAGGTACACCTCATTGTATTGCTCTTCACTTTATTGAGCTTCACAGATACTGCAGATTTTAGGTTTGTGGCAACCATGCATCTAACAAGTCTATCAGCGCCATTTTTCTAACATGTGCTCATTTTGTGTGTCTGTGTCACATTTTGGTAATTCTCACAATATTTCAAACTTTTTTGTAATGTTATTGCACACTTAATAGATTACAGTAGAGTGTAAACATAACATTTATATGCACTGGGAAACCAAAAAATTAATGTGACTTGCTTTATTGTGATATTAACTTTATTGCAGTGGTCTGGAACTGAATTTACCATATCTCCAGATTATACCTGTATTAGCCT
Organism: Orycteropus afer afer; assembly: GCF_000298275.1. Classification (NCBI taxonomy): domain Eukaryota; kingdom Metazoa; phylum Chordata; class Mammalia; order Tubulidentata; family Orycteropodidae; genus Orycteropus; species Orycteropus afer. The sequence goes on along the minus strand of NW_006921754.1, from coordinate 1,244,014 downwards.
ATAATTATCAAAGTTTGTTTTTTATTATTATGTAGAGTGTTTGAGTAATTACATTATCTATGATAATTAGGAGATTACATGGATAAAATATGGATTAAGATAAAGATATGTTGTTGTGTGCCGTCGAGTCGGCCCCGACTCATAGCGACCCCTCCTTGGGTTTCCGAGGCAGTATCACTACAGAAGTAGGATTGCCCAACCTTCCTTCTGAGGAGTGGCTGGTGGGTTTGAACCACCAGCCTTCTGGTTAGCAGTCAAGTGCTTTAGCCACTATGCTACCAGAGCTCCTAGATATATCAAACCAAAAAACCAAACCCACTGCTACAGAGTCCTATCCGACTCAACAACCCCTCCTTGGGTTGAGGCAGTATCACTACGGAAGTAGGTTGCCCAACCTTCCTTCCGAGGAGTGGCTGGTGGGTTTGAACTGCCAGTTTTCTGGTTAGCAGTCAAATGCCTTAGGCACTAGTTATCTTTTTAATGTAGTCTTACTTTATGTAAAAATATATTTATATTAGTTATCATTTTTAATGGAGTTTTATATTTTCACTTGAATTATGGGAAGCTTGTTATGTCTATGTTGTTTGCTATGCTGAAGTTAACTGATCTATAATCATTGCCATTAAAATTGCTCTACAGAACACTAGCCAAAGGGCTTTTAAATGACTTTTGGTGATAGTGACCGTGGATGGGTAAAGTAAAGAATCAGTGATTAAATCACTTTGGAGAGAATTTAACTGTTCTGGTCCTCTCTACCCTGGAAATTAAATACTGGTTTAGGGTTGACTCTCAGCTCTTAACATGAGCTAAAAATAATTCATGACTTTTTAGCTTGAGTCATCTAACCTTCATTTAAACTATGACTCATTTTTATGATTTATAAAAATTTCAGCTACTATCCCCCCTCATCATTATTTAAAGTAATGAAAATTGATATTCATTCAGAAGTATTTATTGAATATCTTCTATATGCCAGGAGTATACTAGATGCTAAGAATTCTGAGATAAAGGTCATGCTGCATTTAACCCAGGGAGTCCATGGTCAGTGAGATGGATGAATCAATAGATTCTTTAAGAACTGTGCCTGAGGCAAGCCCAATGGACTTGTGAGCACTGAGAAAAGCCACCAACCTCAAACTGATGAGGTAAAGATAAAGCAAAGTTTCTTTGAGGATTTTTATCTCAGCTGAGTCTTGAAGGAGCAATTAGCCAGGTAAGTTGTTAGCTCTCAAATTATGGTTTAATCGAAGGAGACTATTATGGAAATTAATATATTATTAAAAAAAGGGGAAAGGGAGAAGATTTTACGTTTTATGTCCTTCTTTTTCCTTGTCATTTAAGATGGTGAATTTCCTTAACTTCCTTAAAGCCTAGTAGAACAACCATTTTTGCCTTCTTGCTCTTCCTCTCTGTAGCTACTACACGTGGAAAACAATGGGTGAGTATTTGAAGGAGTTCATGAAATCCTGGTTCATATCCCGAGTGGACCTGTCTGCAGAGTTAAGATAAAGTGGAAATGTTAAATATCCAGGGATGGGATGATGTTTTCGACAGTCCTTCCTAGCCAGCCCCAAGTCACTTGCAACCTCAGGTGCTAAGAGTGCCCCTGGGAAGTTGACAAGGGACAGAAATGATAGGAAGGATTAGGAAAGGACAAGTGAAGTAGTCCTTTCTGGCCTATGATCCTTACTAATAGGTTAGTGGAGAATTTGGATGTTTGGATCCATTAGATTTCTACTTTAATAATTAGTAGCTGTTAATAATTAGAGGCTATCACAAGCAAGTTACTTAGCCTCTCTATGGTTCAGTTTCTACATTATGTGACAGGATGCTATGTGAGGGGCTAATTGATATGTTCTTACCTTGTACCCACTGGGCAATGTGTTTCTAGAGTAGTGATTTCCCACTACTCTTTTTCATCAGCACCATCTGAGGGGCTTTTAAATATTTGTAGTGCCAGCCACCCTCCCCCCCCACACACACACACCCAGATGGTCTGATTTAATTTCCTTTTGAAAGCTCTGGGTAATGGTGATGTGCTGCCAGGATTGAGAACCGCTGTTTTAGAAATTGTCCAAACAAAGAACTTCGGTACGAAATTCTCAGCTTCTAAATGAAAAAGGCATCACCCAAGTAAATGAAGGTAATGGAAAATAAAATAAAATAAATGTGAGCAGGCAGAAGCAGAATATTGGCCCAAGGTCCTCAAGCTGGGGAGGGAAAAGATGTTTGAAGGAAAGCTTAGACATGAATCTGTCTGTGTGTCTTACCCTTCTTCTCTCCACTTCTAGCAGAGCAGAGAGAGTTGGCCTTGGCAGTCAATAGGATCTCTGATGATTAGATAGTTTTGAGAGATGTTAGGGGCAAAGTGAGTGCTTGTTATCACCTTGAATTTGTCACCCTTCAAGTGGTATAGGAAAGCACTAATCTCTTAAGCCTGTGTTGGGTGTGCAAGTTACATGAAAGAGTGAACCACCTAGTAACCCAGCAGTCCTAGGAGGCTGGAGAAAAGGGGAGCTTCTAGTTCCTGAAGCCAAGGGAAGAAAGGATGCAACAGAACAGCTCATGAAGGTAAGAAGGGCTGCCCAATGGGAAACGGTTTCTAGACCTCTGTCTAGCCAGAGTACTTCTTGACCTCACCCCACATCATGCTACAGAGCAGGGACCAAAGGAAATAGGACAGAGTTTGGTGAGATATTGCTCAGAGGGAACCAAGGAACCCCTTCTCCCCACCTCCACGAATTTCCTAGTTCCCAGGAGCCCTGAAAGATGATGCCTACCCACGTTCACCAGCCAGAGAGTTGGTCATGGGGATCTGGAAAGGTTAGTGGTCCTGTGAGAACTACTGAAACAGAAAGCCAAGGGGTGAAATGAACATCAGGTAGATTCAGCATAAAGCCATCAGTTAGGGTCCCCTAGGATGCAGAGGAGCTGCAGGGGAGAGAACATGCTGTGAACTTAATCCAGTTCAATATGGAGGCATTTGTTCTTTTCCCTTCCTCTCCAGACCCTCCCCCCACATCTAAGAGGAATTAGTGCCTAGGAGATAGAGGGGCAAACAGGATCTGAAAATCAGACCTGCCTTCATGCTATAACCTTGACTCAACACACACACATACACACACACACACACGTGCACAAAATTTTCCAAGCAATGTTGTAAGAGGGGAGGAGAAGAGAATGATATCGACCTTAAGACAGAAAACAGGACTAAGTCATATACTAGAATAAGAGTGTTGTAAACACCAAATACACAAAATTAATTAATCTGGACCAACTGACTATCAAGCCAGGCAAGGGAACAGTTATTGGAAAAAGTAAAACCCTTTCATATTTGTTCCTTAAAAATTTGTGAATACTCCAGAAGGGCAAATGTTGTATTAGTCTGTTATTATAAAAAGTCAAGGAAAGGTTTCTATATGAAGGAAATTTTCTTTGTTGGTTACCAGGGGTGGGAGGGGAGAGGAGGGAACCCTGTTAAATAGGTAGAGACAAGCATTGATTTGGGAGAAGAGAAGGGCAATGTACCAAAAGTGAGTGATCAACACAGTGGCACTGAGGAAGAGGAAGACAGAGAGCTGCGTGGAGGTACAGACAACAAGGATGAACCCTTCTGCAAATACAGTACTGCATTGTCAGGGAAGGCAAACAATCATCTATGAGTGGATAGATGGGTGGAGAGGCTGAACTATTAGGTATGTCTATGCAGAGAGGAGTGTGCCCATGACCATGTGTAGGGTTGGCAAACAATGTTTTGACAAGTGTATTGCTATGTTCTGTAAGAATTCCAAGGTATATAGTAGAGCTGACAAGGGACAAGGTTGTAGTCACTTCTTGGTCACAGCCAGCTAGCCAGAGGGAGCAAGTAGTTGGACCTATGGGCTTGGAACCATAGTCACAGGAGACATCAACTCGATTGGCATACCATGCTACACAAAAACATTGTTCCACATCCTACTTTGGTGAGTAGTGACTGGGACCTTAAAAGCTTGCAAGCAAACATCTAGACACAACTTGAGTTGTTCCTCATCCAGAGCAAAGAAGAATGAAGAAAATAAAAGACACATGGAAAGAATTAGTCCAAGTCACAGGTACACCATGCAATCCTCAGCCTATATGAGACCAGAAGAACTAGATTGTGCCTGGCTATCACTGTCAACTACTTGGAGAGGGATTTATGTAGGAAATTCTGGATAGAGTAGAACAATGTGGAACAAAACTCAAAATCATTAAAAAAAAGGGGGGAGGGGACCAGGTTTACTGGTCTGATAGAACCTGTTAGAACCACTGAGACTATGGGCTCTAGCTGCCCTTCAGGTCTGGAATTGTATTCACTCCTGTGACTTCCAGCCAACAAAAGACAGGCTTATGAGCTGAACATTTACATTAGGTAGATATACTCCTTGGAGAGAACAATCATGAGAGAATAGAAGGGCTGTGTATACACATGGAGACAGCTGGGGGCTGGCAGGAGTGCATGGGAGGGAAGGACACGGGGAAGAGGTGGCAATGGGGAGGAAGTGGGAGGAGAGCTGTAGCATGGTGGGAAATTGCAGTCAATGTCATGAGAGAAAGTGTATGTGAGCTGCTGTATAGACAGTGAATTTGCTCAGTACCCTTTCACGCAAATCACAATAATTTTTTATAAAAAAAAAATCAAAATAAAAAAAAATTGTGAATACTCAATAAACTGATTACATTACATACCATGTTTTACAAAAAGTTTAATGAATGAACTCTTTCTTTTTCCCTAAGTTTCACCAAAATTTCTAGACATATTCATTGCATTCATAACTTACACATGGATGTTTAGCAACTTTAAGGGATAAAGGTACTTTCATTTCCATTATAAAGGATACCTTATTTAATTTTATCATGTTGTTATTAGTTACTGCAAAATCAGCTTCAACTCATGGTAAACCCAAGTACAACAGAGCAAAATGTTGTCCAATCCTGACCCATTTTCACAGTCATTGGCATGCTCAAGTTCATTATTGTGGCCACTGTGTATTTTGAAGGGCTCATCTTTCAGCTCTATACCAAAAATCAAAAAACAAACCCACTGCCATCAAGTCAATTCTAACTCATAGTGACCCCCAGTGAATTCTAAGGCAGTAAATCTTTTACAGAAGTAAATTGCCCAGTCTCCCTTCCGTGGAGTGGCTGGTGGGTTTGAACCACCAACCTTCTGGTTAGCAGTCACACGCCTTAGGCACTGTGCTACCAGCTCTATGTTGTTGTTGTTATGTGCTGTTGAGTCGGACCCGACTCATAGTGACCTCTCCTTGGGTTTCCGAGGCAGTATCGCCTTCTGGTTAGCAGTTAAGTGCCTTAGGCACTATACTACCAGCTCTATAATAGACAGTATTTTATGTGATCTATAGGGTTTCAATGGTTAATTTTTGGAAGTAGATTGCCAAGCTTTTCTTCCTATTCTATCACAGTAATTATGAAACTTACCCATTAGGGTGACCCTGCTAATATTAGAAATGCTGATGGCATTGGCTGCAGCATCATAGCAGCATGCAAGTCACCACAGTAGGACAAATTGACAGACATGTGGTCTGTGAGGTATTAGGACACAGTGAACTCCATTTCTAAGTAACTAAAACTTACTCGTTTGGACTTTAAAACTTTAACATATGCAATCATTTTCAAATAACCCACTATTATCGACCATGTAAGACAGAGTAGAACTGCTCCATAGGGTTTCCAAGATTGTTGGTGTTTATGGAAGCAGGCTACCACATCTTTCTCTCACGGAGCAGCTGGTAAGTGCAAACTGCCAACCTTTCAGTTAGCAGCGGAGTGCTTAACCATAGTTTAAAATAGCAATCTCTAAAACTATCTTCAAAATTTATTACTTTCTAATATTTTAATAAGTAGCTCTGGTGGCACAGTGGTTAAGATATTTGGCTGCTAACCAAAAGGTTGGCAGTTTGAATCCACCAGCTGCTCTGTGGGGGAAAGATGAGACAGTCCACTTTATAAAGATTTACAGCCTTGGAAACTCCCTGGGGCAGTTCTACTCTGTCCAAAGGGTTGCTATGAGTCAGAATTGCCTCAATGACCATAGATTTGGTTTTTGGGTTTTGAAGCACAGTTTCCAACCTCAACACTATTGACATTCTGTACTGGATAATTCTTTGTTGAAATTTGTTGTCTAGAAAAGGAGCTCTGGCAGTACAGTGCAGAAGGCAATTGGCTGCTAAGCAGAAGATCAGTGGTTCAAATCCACCAACTACTCTCTGGGAGGAAGATGAGGCAATAAACTTCCATAAATATTTACAGCCTTGGAAACCCAATGGGGGTGGCTATCAGTCAGAATCAACTTGGTGGCACTGAGTTTTTGGCTTGGGGTAATCCTTTGTAATGTTGTAGTATGTTTAGCATCATCCCTGGCCTCTACCCACTGCATGCCAGTTGTGCCCCCACCTCCAGGTCATGACAACAAAAAAGGTCTCCAAATATTGCCAATTGTCCCTTGAAGGGCAAAATTCCTCTGATTGAGAACTACTTCAACTATTTAACTCTTTCCTGAAAACTCAGAATCCTTATGGATACAAATTATTGCCCTGTGCTTTAGTACACTGATGTCCTTTGAGCCTAGCAAAGGATGTTTGTATGTGTGTGTATCTCCCATCTCCACGGTACCATGCAAGGGTGCTCTTGTTGTCATCAACTGTTTCTCATCTGTTGTGTGAACTGATTAAAGGCCTACAAAGAGCTTTTCCTCTTTCCTAGAGAGGGGAAGAGCAAGACTAGGCAGAATAACTGATGTGGCTACTGTTCTGTACCTCTGAATGAGGGAAGGACTAGAAGTTGTTTCTCTTTAGGGTGCATTGAACTGATCCACATCACTTCCACCCAGGGCCACACTTAAAGTGACCAATATTCTTGGCACAGTCTTTTTTCTTGGGAGAAGGGAAAGAAGGAGGATTGAGAAGACAAGACATATATGGACATTTGGGTTGAGACAGACAATCTGAGATGCTGGGAGGAAGAGGAACTCAGGCCTACACCAAGCATTTTATGGTTATCACGTGTTATTGTTGTTGTTGTTAGGTGCCATCAAGTCAGTTCTGACTCACAGTGACCCTGTGTACAACAGAATGAAACACTGCCCAATCCTGCATCATCCTCACAATCATTGCTATGCTGAGAACACTGTTGGAGCCATTGTGTCAATCCATCTCATCAAGGGTCTTCCCCTTTTTAGCTGACCCTCTACTTTACCAAGCATGATGTCCTTCTCCAAGGAATGGTCCCTCCCGAAAACATGACCAAAGTAAGTGGGAGGAAGTGTGGCTGTGGTTTTCTTAGACATCAAAGTTTGTACTTAAAACAATTAGTTGTTTACATGCTGCTTACATTTCTTTTGTGTTTTGTTTTGTTTTCTTCTTGCTAAGTTTTTATTACATTTCCATTAAAAAATGTTGTAGCACTAAGGGAAAACAAAAACAGATGTGTTGTCAACTAGGGTTAGCCCAGTATGGGACATGGCAGGGTTAATGGAAATAAGGCAACTCCAAGGGAAAGGCACAAAAAGATAGAATAAAAAGATGAAGGCCTCTATCACACAATACATTTCTCATTAGCTTGGGCTTTTCTCACTCCTTGGAGGATGATTTACTTACTTAAACAAAGGTGCGATTTTTTTTTTTTTTTTTTATAGCTCTGGGAAAGCTTTTGGCTGATTAGAGCACTATTGTGGTTAGTGTCTGTGTTTTGGATGGCTGCCCCTACCAGGGGTTTGACCTCTAGAGAAATGAATATTACTATGCCATTCCCATAAAACAAAAACAAAAAGTCAAGTGCTGTTGAATTCTTTTCCAAACACAATGTTCACATCTTGCTTCATTGTTAATAAGTGGCATTGAAAAGTTAGAGAAAGGCTAAACAGAATGTCACACATATTATGGATGATGTCCTTAGGGAAAGTTGAAGGAGACAGGAGGCTCATTTGTTTGGAAAGTAGAAATCTAGATGATACCGTGATGATGGCCAACACATCTGTTGTCTATCGTCACAGGATAGATCACAACCACCCCCACAAAAAAACAAAGGATTGTTTAGTGCCCATAATAGCTATTTCACAAAACTTCAGAGTGACTTTCATACTCGGAAATAGTCTAACCAACAATCAAACCAAGCTCATTGCCACCGAGCCAATTCTGACTCATAGTGACCTTATAGGACAGAGTTAAACTGCTCCATAGTATTTCCAAGGCTGTAAATTTTATGGAAGCAGACTGCCTCATCTTTCTCAAAGAATGGCTGGTAAGTTAGAACTGCTGATCTTTTATTTGGATAATGGCTGAGCGCTTTAACCACTGCACCACTAGGGCTCACTGAAATAGTCCACATTGGGTCTTAAATAAATGTGGGAGACAATACAAAATGATCTTAAAACTCAGCATTAGGTCAATAAGAATGATCCAATATAAGCCTTGTTACAACATGTTACATCAAATTCAGACATAGGCAGCGTTTGCCTCTGTTGAGACCTAAATAGAAAATCACTCTGCTAGTTGCTATTGTTTGGTGCTGTTGAGTCAGTTCCAACTCATAGCATCGCTGTGTACAACAGAACAAAACACTGCCCAATACTGTGCCATCCTCAAACATGTTATACCACCCCAGGAAATAGTCCCTCCTGGTAGCATGACCAAAGTATGAGAGACTAAGTCTTACTATTCCTGCTTCTAAGGAGCATTCTGGCTGCACTTCCTCCAAGAGATTTGTTTGTTCTTCTGGCAGTCCGTGGTATGTTCAATATTCTTTGCCAACACCATAATTCAAATGTATTAATTCTTTGGTGTTCCTTATTCATTGATGAGCTTTCCTTTGCATATGAGGTTTTGAAAATACCATGGGTTGGGCTAGGTATACCTTAGTCTTCAAAGTAAAGTAACATCTTTGCTTTTAACACTTTAAAGAGGTCTTTTGCAGCAGATTTGGCCAATACAATACATCTTTTCACTTCTTGACTGCTGCTTCCATGGCCATTGATAATGGCTCCAAGTAAAATGAAACCCCTGATAACTTCAATCTTTCTTCAATTTATTGTGATATTGCTCATTGGTCCAGGTGGGAAGATTTTTGTTTCCTTTTTTATATCAAAGTGTAATCCATACTGAAGACTGTAGTCTTAGGTGTTCATTAATAAGTATTTCAAGTTCTTCTTGCTTTCAGCAAGCAAAGTTGTGTCACCTACTTATTGCAGGTTGTTAGTGAGTCTTCCTTCCTCCAATACTGATGCCACATTCTTTTTCATGGAGTCCAGTTTTTCAGATTATTTGCTCAGCATAAAAGGATACAACCTGACACACACTTTTCCAGATTTTAAACCATGCAGTATCCCTTTGTTCTGTTCGAATGACAGACTCTTGGTCTATGTATGGGTTCCTCATGAGAACAATTAAGTGTTCTGGAATTCCCATCCTTCTCAATGTTACCCATAATTTGCTATAACCCACACAATCAAATGCCTTGATATAGTCAATAAAACACAGGTAAACAGCTTTCTGGCATTTTCCATTTTCAGCCATGATTCATCTGACACCAACAATGATATCCCTCATTCCACATCTTCTTCTGAAACCAGAATGAATTTCTGACAGTTCCCTGTCAATGTACTGCTGCAACTGTTTTTGAATTATCTTCAGCAAAATTTTAATGGAATGTGATATTAATATTGTTCAATAATTTCCACATTCTGTTGGATCACCTTTCTTTGTAATGGGCAAAATTATGAATCTCTTCTAGTCAGTTGGCCAAGTAGCTATCTTCCAAATTTCTTGGCATAAATGAGTAAGCATCTCCAGTGCTGTATTCATCTGTTGAAACATCTCAGTGGGTATTCCATCACTCCTGGAGCCTTGTTTTTCACCAATACCTTCAGTGCACCTTGGACTTCTCCCTTCAATATCATCAGTTCTTGATAACATGCTACCTCCTGATGCTTCCATTTTCTTTTGATGCTTCCTGTGTTGTTCAATATTTTGCCCACAGAATCCTTCAATATTGCAACTTGAAGTTTGAATGTTTTGTTCAATTCTTTCAGCTTGAGAAATGCTGAGTATGTTCATTCCTTTTGATTTTCTAACTCCAGGTTCTTGCACATTTCATTATAATACATCACTTTGTCTTCTCCAATCGCCCTTTGAAATCATCTGTTCAACTCTTTTACATCACCATTTCTTCTATTTGCTTTAGCTATTCTCTGTTCAAGAGCAAATTTTAAAGTCTCTTCTGATATCCATTTTGGTCTTTTCTTTGTTTCCTATCTCATTAATGATCTTTTGCTTTCTTCAGGAACTCTGGTGTCATTGTGATTAAAGCATTCAGCTGCCAACCAAAAGGTCAGTGGTTCGAACTCACCAGCTGCTCCTTGGAGGAAAGATGAAGCAGTCTGCTTTTGTAAAGATTGACACCTTTGGGAATCCTGTGGGGCAGTTTTAGTTTTTAGGGTCACTGTGAGTCAGAATTTCTTGATGGCAGCGGGTTTGGTTTCTTTCTTTTTTTTTAAACTTTCTTCCTGTGTGATGTCACTGATGTGTTCCCACAACTTGGTGTCTGGCCTTCTGTTATTGGTGTTAAATGTGTGAGCTCTATTTTTCAGACAGTCTTGAAAACTTAGGTGTGATATACTCAAAGTCGTATTTTGGCTCTCATGGACTTGTTATAATTTTCTTCAGCTTTGACTTGAACTTGCATATTAGCAATTGATAATGTGTTCCACACCAAGCTCCTGACCTTGTTCTGACTGATGATATTGAGCTTTTCCATAGCCTCTTTCCAGAGATGTAGTTGATGTGATCCCTGTGTATTCCATCTGAGGAGGACCACATTCCTTGCATCTTGCAAGGTCCACATGTATAGTCATGACTTACATTGTTGAAAAAAGGTATTTGCGGTGAATAAGTCATTGGTTTTGGTAAATTCTATTATATGATCTCCAGTTATTTCTGTCATCAAGGGCATCGATATTTCTTTATTTCTACTTCTTGCTTTCCAAGCACCAGTAATTATCAGTGCATCTTGATTGCATGTTTAAAAATTTTCAATTTCTTCTTCTTTGGCATTAGTGGTTGGTACATAAATTTGAATAATAGTCATATTAATTGGTCTTCCTGTAGGTGTGTGGATATTATTGTGTGACTGGCAGCATTGTACTTCAACACAAACATGAATTTTTTTTTTTTTTTACTATGAATGCTACATTATTCTTCTTCAATTTCTCATTTCTGGAATGGCAAACCCTATGATTGTCCAATTCAAAGTGGCCAGTATCAGTCCATTTTAGCTCACTAATGCCTAGGATATCAATCTTCATGCATTACATTTCATTTTTGACAACTTCAATTTTCCTACTTTTATACTTCATATATTCCATGTTCTGATCATTAACGGATGTTTGCAGCTGTTTCTTCTTATTTTGAGTTGTGCCACAGCAACAAATGGAGGGCGCAGAAGCTTTATTCCTTCCACATCATTAAGGTCTCCTCTGCCGCTGAGGAGGCAGCTCTTCGTCATTCATATTCTGAGTGCCTTCCACCATGAGAGGCTCCTATTCCAGTACTACACCAGACAGTGTTTCACTGCTACTCATACGGTTTTCAGTGGTCATTCTTTCAGAAAGAGACTGCCAAGTTGTTATTCCTAGTCTGTCTTAGTCTAAAACCTCTGCTGAAACCTGTCCACCATGGCTGACCCTACTGGTATTTGAAATTCTGGTGGCATAGCTTCCAGCATCACAGCAACACACAAGCCACCATAGTACACAAACTGACAGATGAACGATGGAGCTCTCTAGGGATGTGAATATTATTAACATTTGACACAATAACTATAATGGTGGGCTCAAAACAGCAACAATGAAGAAGACGGCACAGAACCAGTCAGCATTTCATTCTGTTTTACATAAGGTCTCCGTGAGTTGGATTTGACTCTACAGCAACCAGTGATAACAACATCAACTTTTGATTTTGTGAACTATAAAAGAATAAAATAATTCATATTTGGGTTTGAAAGAGTGTACATTGCCCGATGGGTTTCAACATACTGTGGAATAAGAAAAAAAGGAAAAAAAAAAACCCAATAATTTAAAAGAATCATTTTGGAATTAAAAATTTCTCAGCAATATAAACAATAATTCTTTAATCTTTTATTATTAAACTTTGAATAAAAACTAGCTGAGAAAAAGCACAGAATGGTTGAGGAAAACATTTTCATAAGTAAGCTCTCTCTCAGTTCTTATTTTCTGAAAACTCTTCCTCATGAATGATAGTTGAAATAAGTCTTCTTCATGAGTGATAATTGAAGAACAGAATTCTATTTCTCAGGAAAACTTTTCTGCAGTACATTGATGAAACAAATTTGCATGGGAAAAATTAGTAAATTAAATATTTACTAATTTAATGCTACCATATAGCATTAAGTCATAATTGAAAGATGAATACAGTTTAAATTCTCTAATTCCTATCAAACACCTACTCTATGTAAAAAAACAAAAACTATAAATTTTACTTTGTTACTCATATATAATGTTATAAATTAGCTTACTAACTTCAAAATTTTTTAGAAACCTGTTTAAAAGTAAAATAATCATGTTATATTAGTTACAACCTGTGAAGTGGGTTTTACTAAGAATAAACACAAATTTTTAAAGGTTCATTTCAAAAATGGTTAAGAAATAACTTGAGTGAAAACAATTTTTATCATTCCTTTAAGATTCTGACTAGGAATTTGGAAAAAGGCAAATATATACACTCACTTCACCCCATACATCAAAAGTAATTCCAAATAAATTAGAATACTGAACATTTTTAAACCATAGAAATACTAGAAGAAAATGAAAAAAAAATATTTTACTAAGTTTTAAGGTTTGAGTTCTTTCAATGTTTAGATGTGATAGAAATCATAAAGGAAAAATATTAACATATTTGGCTTCTAAGATTAAAATTTCTGTCCCCCCAAAAATAAAGTCACACACCAAAATTTAGAGAATAATTTACAGCAATAGTGATGGAAAAGAGCTAAAATTTATGCCTGATGAAAGAGCTCATATATCCATAACCTTGATATAAAACATGGACAACAAAAATAATAAAATAGGAAATTATTAAAAATAGTAATATAAATACAAAAATTCTGAATAAGTAAGTGTAAATAAAATTCAAAAGCATATTACATACATGTGTGTTTATCACTTTACCAATTAGAGTTGAACTGGGAATGAACGCATGGGTTCAACTTCAGAAAATACAACAATGAAACCAATGGACGCTGAAGCCAACTAGCAAGAGCTGATGGTCAAATTTTCAGAAATTTGCCATCACACTGGTCCCTTGAAACTGGTCATGCTGGGAGTATTTATGCCATAAAAATCAGCAAATATACAAAGAAAGCCCACCCCACCCCCCACCCCTGAGAGCCAGTGGTTAAACATTTACCAGCACAACACTGAACATACCATATAACAAAAAGAGGGGGAAAAAAATTATGTTATCATCTCATTAGAGGTAGAATATATTCCATAATATTTTATTGATAAAATTCTCTACCCCACTTGGAGTAGAAGAGAACTATCATGACCTGATGGATATTTATGAAAAACAATGCACCATCATTGCACATAATGATAAAGTTTTAGAGGCTTTTCCATTAAAATTATGTCATAATTTTTCCTCAACATGGTACTGAAAGGTCTAATCAGAAAAAGGCATAAAGATGGAAAGAAAATGACAAAATTGCCCTCATGTGCAGAGAAATGTATTGTTAGTGTATGAAACCCAAGAAAATCTACATGTCAATGACCTAAATTAGAGAGTTCAGCAAGATTGCTGGAGACAAGTTGCCCACATGACAATAGATGACATTGTTATCAGTATTATTACTACCAGTAAAATGCATTTAAAAAATTTAGTAGAGAACAGTTTCCATTCAAATAGTAAAGAATATTGTAGGTATCTTTCTAACTGCCAAGCTGATCCTAATGTTCACAGGAAAGAACAAAAGACCTAGAAGAAGAAAATTTTTAAGAAGGTGGAGTGATTTGCTTTACCATATGTAAAGATATTACACTAAAGATATAAGAAATTAAGAGTGTGATATTAACATTGTTGGTGTTAGCTGCTGTAGATTCGGCCCCTAACTCATGGTGGCCCCATGCACAACAGATCTGTGGGGTGAGATGGTTAGTGGGGAATAGGAAGGGCTTTCTGAGGAGAGGAAACTCAGCATGCAAACAGGCACGGGTGGAGGAAGACAGATCAGTAATATCAACTCAACTGTAATGAAGAGTTAGTTGTGGGTATTAGTTTTATGTTGGATAACTAAATGGAACCCAAGGAGAATGTGGAATGCCAAGTGGTTTTGTAATGTTACAATTTTCATTTGAACGAGAAAACCCAAAGTAATAATACTGATGTAAGTAAATATTATCAGCTTTTTTGGACTGTGCCAAAATAATAATCATGTATGAATATGTATGTACATATACACACTTTGTGTGTATAAAATCTTTGTGGAGGCAGGTATTATTTTCTACATCTTATAGACAGAGAAAAGTCTTATTTAACTAGCTTAGGTTGCACAGCTAATAGTTGTAAAGCTCAGATATGAACCCAGAT
>NW_006921754.1:1228377-1229043 GCF_000298275.1 Orycteropus afer afer | reverse complement strand
AAGATGCTTCATTTTCTGTGTCTCTAATGGCAACTGTTAACCCATCACCTGTCTTTTTCATAGGAGGAAAAAAAGGGCTGCTTTATTCATGAGCTGGGTCAACAGTTCAAAGCACTGAGAAAAATGAAGTAAAATTAACACAATCTGATACACTGTAGGAAATCTCAATAAATGAGGCATTTTGAACCAATTCAATAAGGAAAATGTATAATTATTCCCCAAAACTATCAAATGTGTAAAGCAGCCACTAAGTGCTGGTGAGTGAAGCAAACAGGACCCATCAAACTACTCATATAAGTCAATATCCTACAGAAAAAAGTATTTTCTTCCCCTCTTACTCCTCTTAGATACTGTGTTAGTTCTCTAGTGCTGCTATAACAGAAATACCACAAGTGGATGACTTTAACAAACAGAAGTTTATTCTCTCACAGTTTAGGAAGCTAGAAGTCCGAGTTCAGAGCGCCAGCTCCGCCTCTGGTGCCAGGTCGGCTAGAGAAAGCTAAAGCCTTCTTCTGACTCGGACTCATGCGGCTGCTGGTTGCTGAGGCTGACGAACCCAAGATCCACAATCTCAAGATCGGCAGGAGCCATGGCAGGTCACTGCCTCAAGTCCAGGAACAATCCTAAGACTGGAAGACAGCACAGCCAGCGGCTATCCAAATGTGT
>NW_006921754.1:1223785-1227927 GCF_000298275.1 Orycteropus afer afer | reverse complement strand
GACAACTCACATGGGTAAGATTCACAACTCATTTCAAAAGCTAGTGTTCTTCCTGCCATTTTCAATAAAACATCAAGAAAATTATGTATACACATGTTATTCAAATGAATGGGAAATATCTTTTCTATAACTTGTGTGTTGTCATTAGGCATTTACTATGCCTTTCATTCTATCAGCATGATTCTCTATTTGCTGTTACTCAGTTTTGTTTTCCGTTGTACTCACTGGTGCTTTGCATGTGTGATTTCTTTATATTTCTATGAAATCTACCCTTCTATAAATTCTCTATTCCAGCAAGGTTTGATACTTTATTAAATGAGTCACTCTTTTAAAGGGCATGGATGACTGCCTTCAAATTTGTAATGCCCTAAAACTATTTTTAGCTTTCATAGCTTAATATTTATGGCCTTTGCAGCAATTGTTAGTTTTCTACATGTGGATTACAGACGATGGGTGAGTCAGTCATCATCTAATTTTTCCCCTTTCAAGTTAGCCCCTTGAAAATGATCTTTCTAAAATACAAATCTAATCATGTCATTACTATTTTTATAAATTAAAAATAAAAATAAAAAGTTTCCATAACCTCAGCAGCTTTTCTACAAATAAAAACCAGTAAGACAACATTTTAAAAAATAAACTATCCCAAGAACAAATGCATGGGAAATATGTACATTACAATCCCTTCTTAAAGTTTTCTAGTGACCTCACAATTTCTGCAATAAAAAATACTGCGTTATTTGGTTTAACTCAGCATTTCTCAAGCTTGACATACTCACACATTCATTTGGTGAGAACATTCATCAAAATCTCTCAGAACTATGTTCTGAAGTATCCTTTTGGGAAAATGATGACTTTACATGAAACAGGTCCATAGTTCTTCACATGATATAGTACGCCTTTCCTGGTGTGGCCACTGCCCACTTCTCTTCACATGTGTCCATCTGCCCAGATCACTTACTTGTTCTTTGGGATCCAGTCATAACGACTTGTAGTTTCCCCAATGGAGCAAGTGGTTCCACAACTCTATGCATTTACATGTATTTCAGTCTCCATTGGGAAAGTCCTTTGTCCTCTTGTCCATGAAGCTAATACAATTTTTTTAAATTCAATTTTTAAAAATTGCTTCCTTTATGAAACTTTCCTTGACCTTTCATATATAAAATCCATTGATATAATATAGAGTTTTCCAAAATGTTGTATTAAAGGTGATTCTGTGTTTTGTTCTATGCTAATATATTTTTTTAATGTGTATTAAAAACATACTGGTTTTCCATTCATTGTAGTGACTGAAAGTTGGCTTTGGCAATATATTGTTTTTACCTTAAGAAGTAAAACAACTTAAATAAAAATATTAAATCAATTATAGTTTCAATTATAGTTTATTTAAGGAGCTCTGGTAGCATAGTGGCTAAAGCACTTGACTGCTACCCAGAAGGCTGGCGGTTCAAACCCACCAGCCGCTCCTCGGAAGGCAGGTTGGGCAATCCTACTTCCGTAGTGATACTGCCTCAGAAACCCAAGGAGGGGTCGCTATGAGTCGGGGCCGACTCGACAGCACATAACAACAACAACAACATAGTTTATTTGAGTATGGGGAAAAAAAAAAAACTGGTTTGACTCATAGTGAACCTGTTGTTGTTGTTATGTGCCAATGAGTTGGCCCCAACTGATAGCGACCCCTCCTTGGGTTGCCATGAGTCGGCCCCGACTCATAGCGACCCCTCCTTGGGTTGCCGAGGCAGTATCACTACGGAAGTTGGATTGCCTAACCTTCCTTCCGAGGAGTGGCTGGTGGGTTTGAACCGCCAGCCTTCTGGTTAGCAGTCAAGTGCCTTAGGCACTATGCTACCAGAGCTCCTATAGGACAGAATTAAACCCCATAGGGTTTCCAAAACTGTAATCTTTATGCAAGCAGACTTCCCCATCAGTGGAGCAGCTGGTGGGTTCAAGCTACCCATCTTTTGGTTAGCAGATGAGCGCTTAACCACTGTGCCACCTGGGCCCCTGCTTGGAGAAATACTAATCTAAGTTCTTATCTTATGCTTACCAACTGTTTCAAAATTGTGGTGCCCAATATGAACACCAGACGGCGCCAAATCATAAGCTCTTAGAATTAAAAGCTTGTAAGTGCGTTTGACTGAAACCCAGAATGTTAGCCACAAGAAGCTTACATTTAAGTATATGCTAGAATATTAAGAAATTTTAGATTAAATCTTTCCTTGATGGAAATTAAAATGTGAAATTTAAAATGTGATAGTAGTCCTACATTGGTATGTAAATTAATAGAAGACCCCAGTTTTCGAGAACAAGGATATTCATAGAAATGCAGCATTAGCCTTTGTGAGGAACCTTCCTTTTGTGTTTTCTGGATCCTCTAAATGAACAACTTCCTGGTAAACAGACTTTATACCTTTGGTCACCAGATTGTCCTCGTACTTTGTTGAAGCTTGTGGATCGTAGTTTATAAGTAATATTTTGCAAATTTCAAATAGTTATAAGCAATTTGATGTGTTAAAAAGTTTGAATTTAGGCCAAAAAATTAGTATGCTAAAATTGTAGATGCACAATTGTATGTATGTCTGTGTGTTTAATTGTAGTGAGAATATACACAACAAAATATATACCATCTTAACAATTTCTACATACCATTCAGAGACATTGATTACATCCTTTGAGTTCTTTAAGTTGAACAACCATTTTTGCCATCCTTTTCCGAATCATCTTCCAAATCATTTTCCAAATCATTCCATCATCATTAACATAAACTCAGTGCCCTCTAAGCAAAAACTCCCCCTTTCCCACTATTTCACTAGTAATAATCACTAATAATCTTTGGTTTCTATATATGTGCTTGTTTCATATAAGATCATAAAGTACTTGTTATTTCATGATTGACTTATTTCACTCAGCATGATGTTTTCCAGGTTTATCTACGTTGTGGCATGTATAAGGACTTGATTGCTCTTTATGACTGAGAAGTATTCCGCTATGTATATATACTACATTTTATTTATCCATTCGTCTTCTGATGGGCATTTCAATTGTAGAAAGTTCTTCAATGAACATGGGTGTACAGATCTCTGTTTGTTTTCCTGCCTTCACTTCTGGATATATACCTAGGATTGGTATGGCTGGTTCATATGGTAGTTCTTTGTTCAACTTTGTAAGGAACCCCAAACTTTTCCATAGCAGCTGTACCATTTTGCATTCCCACCAAGCAGTGGATAAAGGTTCCATTTCTCCACCACTTTGTCAACACCTATTATCTTCAATTTATTTTTTTATCATTGCTGTTCTAGTATGAGTGAGGTGCTGTCATTGTACTTTTGATTTGCATCTCTCTAACTTCAACATAAGAAAACGAAAATCCTCACAACTGGACCAACAAGCAACATTATGATAAATGAAGAAAAGATTGAAGTTGTCAAAGATTTCATTTTACTTGGATCTACAATCAACACCCATGGAAGCAGCAGTCAATAAATCAAACAATAGATTGCATTGAGCAAATCTGCTGCAAGAGACCTCTAAAAAGTATTAAAAAGCAAAGATGTCACTTTGACGACTAAGGCCCACATGAACTAAGCCGTAGTATTTTCATATGCACATGAAAGTTGGACAAAGAATAAAGACTGCATTAGAATTGATGCATTTGAATTTTGGTGTTAAGGAAGAATATTGAATATAACATGGATTGCCAGAAGAACAAATAAATCTGTCTTGGATGAACCGTGGAGGTACAGCCAGGAACCTCCATAGAAGCAAGCATGGAGAATCTTCACCTCTCATACTTTGGTCACGTTGTCAGGAAGGACCAATCCCTGGAGAAGGCTGTCAGGCTTCAGAAAGTAAAGTGTCAGCGCAAAAGAGAAAGATTCTTAATGAGATGAGTCAACACAGTAGATGCAACAATGGGCTTAAGTATAGCAATGATTGTGAGCATGGTGCAGAACTGGGCAGTGTTTTGTTTTGTAGTATGTAGTGTAGCTATGAGTTCAAAGAGACTTGAAGGCATCTAACAACAACAACAACAACAAAATGTCTAATGACATTGAGAATTACGTGCTTGTTGGCTATTTGTGTATCTTCTTTGGTGCAATGTCTGTTCAAGTCCTTTGCTCTTTTTTGATTTGGTTGTTTGT
>NW_006921754.1:1221077-1223665 GCF_000298275.1 Orycteropus afer afer | reverse complement strand
TTAATTGAATAAGTGATTCCTGAAAATTTATTCTAGGTTGTCTTCTCACTTTTTTGATAAAGTTCTTTAATGGACAGAAGTATTTAATTTCTATGATGTCCCATCAATCTATTTTGTCTTTTGTTGCTTGTGCTTTTGTTGTTGTATCTATGATTGTTTTTAATGAGGGAATTTGAAAGGACTGGTTGTTGTTGTTTGTTGTTATGTGCCGTTGAGTAGGACCCGACTCATAGTGACCCCTCCTTGGGTTTCCAAGGCAGTATCACTACAGAAGTAGATTGCCCCATCTTCCTTCCAAGGAGTGGCTGGTGGGTTTGAACTGCCAGTCTTCTGGTTAGCAGTAAAGTGCCTTAGCCACTATGCACCAGAGCTCCCTGAAAAGACTGGAGGGCCAATTATACTGTGTGGCCTGGTGCTTGAACATGTGGAAAGTTTCCCTAGTGTACCCAGCCAGCTCATTTAGGGTTATATATTGGGTTATATTGTTTTTGGCTTAGGTATGAACTATTTAAATATGGTAAGGCAGCTATTTCTGATGAATGCTTTTTGGTGTTTTTCTTCTCTTTCATATAGCCAAGGGTCAAAACCTTAACGCTGAGGGATGTTTACAGGGCTAATTCAAATAAAATGATTTAAGAAATACTTGAAATACACAAAAAACCCAATGTTGTTAGGTGCCTTTAAGTCAGTTTTGACTCCTAGCAACCCCACATACAACAAAAGGAAACACTGCCCAGTTCTATGCCACTCTCTCAGTCATTGCTATACTTCAGCCCATCATTGTAGCCACTGTGCCAGTCCATCTCATTGAAGGTCTTTCTCTTTTTTGCTGACTTTATCAAGCATAATATAATTCTCCAGGGACTGGGTCCTCCTGATTACATGACCAAAGTGTGAGAGACAAAGTCTGGGCATTCTCACTTGAAAGGAGCATTCTGGCTGTACATCTCCTAAGACAGATTTGTTTGTTCTTCTGGCAGTCCATGGTATTGGTCACAATCACCACAATTCACATTAATCAGTCCCTTGGTGGTCTTACTTATTCATCATCCAGCTCCTACATACATATGAGCCTGTTGTAAATACCATGGCTTAGGTCAGGTGAACCTTATTATTCAAAGTGACGTCTTCGGTCTTTAACACTTCGCAGCAGATTTGCCCAATGCAATCTGGCATTTCATTTCTTGACTGATGCTTTCATTGGCATTGATTGTGGATCCAAGGAAAATAAAATCCTTGACAACTTCAATGTTTTCTCCATTTATCATGATGTTGCTTATTGGTCCAATTGTGAGGATTTTTGTTTTCGTAATGTAATCCATACTGAAGGCTGCAGCCTTTGATCTTATTCAGTAAGTGCTTCCAATCTTCTTGACTTTCAGCAAGCAAGGTTTTGTCATCTGCATATCACAGGCTGTTAATGGGTTTTCTTACAATCTTGATATAGCATTCTTTTTCATGTAGACTTATTCTTTATATTGTCCAGGTGCTTAGATTATTTGTTCAGCATACAGATTGAATAAATATGGTGAAAAGGTACAATTGTGATGCACAACCTTCCTGATTTCAAATAATGCAGTATCCCCTTGTTCTGTTTGAATGACTGCCTCTTGGTCTATGTACAGGTTCCTTATGAGCCTAATTATGTGTTCTGGAATTCTGATTATTTGCAATGTTATCCATTATTTATTATGATCCATATAGTCAAATGTCTTTCCATAGACATAAAACATAGGTAAACATCCATCTGGGATTTTTTGTTATCAGGCATCATCCATCTGACATCAACAATGATATCCCTTGTTCCACGTCCTCTTCTGAATCTGGTTTGAATTTCTGGCAGTTCCCTGTTGATGTACTGCTACAACTGTTTTTTAATTATTTTCAGCAAAATTTTACTTGCGTGTAGTATTAATATTATTTGGTAATCTCGGCATTCTGTTGGATGACTTCTCTTTGGAATGGGCACAAATACGGATCTCTTCCAGTTAGACGGCCAGGTAGCTGTCTTCCTAATTTCTTGGCATAAATGAGTGAGTGCCTTCAGAGCTGCATCTGTCTGTTGCAACATCTCAATGGGTATTTCATTACTTCCTGGAGCCTTGTTTTTTGCCACTTCCTTCAGTGTAGCTTGGATGTCATCCTTCAAAACCATCGGTTCTTGATCATATGCTAGTTCCTAAAATGGTTGAACATTGACCAATTCTTTTTGGTACAGTGACTCTTGGTCTTCCTTCCATCTTCTTTTCATGCATTGTTCAATATTTTGCTCATAGAATACTTCAATATTGCAATTCAAGACTTGAATTTTTTCTTCAATTCTTTCAGCTTGAGAAATGCTGAGTATGTTCTACTCTTTTGATTTTCTAACTCCAGGTCTTTGCACAATTCATTTTAATACTTTGTCTTCTCAGAATGCCTTTTTTTTTTTTTTTTTTTCCATTTAAGTTTCGGAGATTTGGGATTATTTGATTCTCTGGCATAAAAGTCCATCATGAGTAATGCATACAGTCACTTGATTCAGCCCCCAGCCATTCAGAAGATCAATATCTAACAAGGTTGATGGACTCAGAGGTATTTTTCAGCTT
>NW_006921754.1:1219990-1220592 GCF_000298275.1 Orycteropus afer afer | reverse complement strand
CATCTAGTTCTTCTGGTCTCATAGTTGTATATGCTGTGGATTGCATGGTGTACTGGTCGCTAGGACTAATTGTTTCCATGAGTCTTTGGTTTTCTTCATTCTTCTTTGCTCTGGATGAGGAAAGACCCATCGTTGGCTGCTTGCAAGCTTTTAAGATCTCAGTCGCTACTTGTTAGGCTGCCCTTTGAAATCTGTTCATCATTTCTACCATTTGCATTAGCTACTTTCTATTCAAAGAAAGTTTTGGTCTCTTCTCACATCTATCTTGGTCTTTTCTTTCTTTCTTCTCTTTTTAATGACCTTCTGCTTTCTTCCTATATGATGTCATCCCACAACTGGCTTGGTTTTTGGGTATTGGTGTTCAATGTGTCAAATCTATGTATTCAGGTGGGATATACTCAAAGTTTTATTTGGGATCTCATAGACTTTTTTGAATTTTCTTTAACTTCAACTTAAACTTGCATACGAGCAATTGATGGTCTGTTCCAAAGTCAGCCCCTGGCCTTGTTCTGGTAGGATTTAGGATCTCCATTGTCTTTAAAAAAAAAAAAAGAAAAATAATAACAAATAAAAAAATAAACCTCAATAGAGAAGACAAATAC
>NW_006921754.1:1216058-1217415 GCF_000298275.1 Orycteropus afer afer | reverse complement strand
ATAGTGGCTAAGACACTTGACTGCTAACCAGAAGGCTAGCGGTTCAAACCCACCAGCCACTCCTCAGAAGGAAGATGGGGCAATCTACTTCCGTAGAGATACTGCCTCGGAAACCCAAGGAGGGGTCGCTATGAGTCGGGTCCGACTCCATGGCACATAACAACAACAACAACAATACAGAGAAAAGTTTATAATACTGAGAAAAATACTAAGAAATGGGAGATGAGAAAGATTGATCAAACTTTTTTCGATGCTTTTCATTTAGCAAAACTCTGTCAAACATTTAGCCACATAGTACACATTTAATAAATAGTCATTATAAAGCAACTCAGAATAATTGAATGATTCTTAGTGCCTCTGGTGGTTACAGGACATTTTACATTGACGTGTGTGGTGTTTAGTTCACAGATACCCTCCTGTGAGGACTGAATGGTTCTAGCAATGAGCTAGCAACATGACTCCTGAAGTTCTTTGAGCAGCCTTTATTCTTGTTGCTCAGGATTCTGGCTTATGGCCTCCTGGAGTTAATTGCAGCCGCCTGCCTTTCCTGCAGAGCCAGCTGCTTTTTATGGTCAGGGGAGATTAAACAGACTCAATAGGAGATCTATTTCTGGGTGTTGAAAGGCCTCTGTGTTGTCAGTTGAGGGGGAAATCACCCACCTTCTCTCATGGAATGCCCTGAGGATTTCTCAGGGATCCTCCTCTTACTTGAACTTACTGTATCCAATTTAAATAGTTGATAGGCTAATAGAAATGAAATAACCTTTTTAAAAAAAGTATGCAATCGTATCTAACTTGGTAAACCAAATTCTAATTTGGTAAACTAAAATTTGTCGAATTAACAGTCAGTGTAGGCAGCATGTCAATTTGAGATTCCAATTACAACTCTTGCTAATAACATTGTTGTTAATAATATTCTCTGGTTGAGAGTTATTTGTATGAGGTATGGGGACGGCAGTCTTCCATTCACTGAATACTACTTTGTGGCTCCTGCCACTCCTCGGAAGCAAGGTTGGGCAATCTACTTCCCTAGTGATACCACCTCGGAAACCCAAGGAGGGGTCGCTATGAGTCGGGGCCGACTCAACAGCACATAACAACAGCAACAACAACATATGAACAATATCCATGGTATAGCTATTCTCATTATGTAGTTGTTAAAGCAAAATTTAATGTTATAAGACAATGAAAGGTTTATAGTTACTATAGTTTGATTTTATTATGTATTGTTGTTGTTAGGAGTTGTTGAGTTGGTTCTGACTCACTGGGACCCCAAGTGTGAAGAGTGGAACTTCTGCAGAGCGTTTTCAAGACTGTGACCTTTAGAAAAACAGAACAGCAGCCCTGTCTCCTGAGG
>NW_006921754.1:1214367-1214891 GCF_000298275.1 Orycteropus afer afer | reverse complement strand
ACTTCTTAAAGAATAATTCCCTGTTACCCTAACCAGTTGTTGTCCAGTTGAATCCAATTTGTGGAGACCCTGTGTGTGTCAGAGTAGCACTGTGCTCCACAGGGTTTGCAATGGCTGATTACCCAGAAATAGATTACCAGGTCTTTCTTCTGAGGCACCCTTGGGTAGACTCAAACCCCAACCTTTTGGTTAGCAGCTAAGCGCACTAATCTTTCCCACTATTCAGGGACTCATGAGTGGTCATCAACTTGACGGTAGCCGGTTTGCCTTTCCTGGTGCTCTAGAACCAGATTATTCTGGGGTACAGAGAAGGTGGAGTGGGTTTTCCAATACTTGGAGATGGGCCATGGCCTGCTTTAGGGCTCCTACAGTTGTAGAAGGAGCTCTGGTAGCATAGTGCCTATGGCACTGGACTGCTAACCAGAAGGCTGGCCGTTCAAACCCACCAGCCACTCCTTCGAAGGAAGGTTGGGCATTCCTACTTCCGTAGTGATACTGCCTTGGAAACCCAAGGAGGGGTCACT
>NW_006921754.1:1213332-1214144 GCF_000298275.1 Orycteropus afer afer | reverse complement strand
TTGAACCACCAACCTTCTGGTTAACAGTCACATGCCTTAGGCACTACGCTACCAAAGCACAATGCCTAAGGCATCTGAGTGCTAACCAAAAGCTTGATGGTTCAAACCTACCAACCACTCCATGGAAGCAAGACTGCGCAATCTACTTCAGTAAAGATTTACCGCCTCAGAAACCCAATAGGGAGTTGCTATGAACTGGAATCTACTTGAAGGCAGCGTTTTTTTTTTTTTCCCCCCTATAGGGAAGAAAGGAGCTGTGGTAGCATAGTGCCTAAGGCACTTGACTGCTAACCAGAAGGCTGGTGGTTCAAACCCACCAGGCACTCCTCAGAAGGAAGGTTGGACAATCTACTTCCGTAATGATAGCGCCTCGGAAACCCAAGGAGGGGTCGCTATGAGTTGGGTCCAACTCGACAGCACATAACAACAACAACATAGAGAAGAAGGGAAAGCATTATTCCATTCCTTTAAAAATATTTGTTGAGCCATTGATTACTATATATCAAATATGGTTTACTTACTGAGCAACAATATAACAGGCATTTTAAATTCACAATCTGTCTGGATAAGTGTATTCTAATTTTAGTAATTTTAGAGTGAGAATTCTGAGGTACAAAAGATGTTGAGTAACTTGTTTTAGTTCCTTCAGCCAAAAGGTAGAACTTAAATATATATTCCTGTCTCTCTGGTTTCAATATCTGTCTACGCTTCTTCTATTATGCCTGGACTATACATAGAAAGAATATTTGGGACACATTCATATTAAAAAAAATTTGCTGTGTATCTGAAATTCAAATTTAATTGGGTGTTCT
>NW_006921754.1:1210149-1211937 GCF_000298275.1 Orycteropus afer afer | reverse complement strand
ACAAATTATTTCTTAGAACATAGGAGGGACCCTGTCGTCATGTAATGTGATTCTGACACATGTTGAATGAATAGATAATACTTTGAATGAATCAATAATACTGAGTAAAATTTCAATTAATGAATAAATCAGAAAATAACAGACATTGTAGCTACCATATGCTTTCAGATACACTGTTTCCTTTGATGGGAGCACCAACTTTCTATATGTTATGGTTCCTAATTCCCACTTTTTTTTTTTTTTTTTTTGAGATTGTAGATTTTAAAAGAGTTTTTGTAACTTGTCTCAGGAGGACTCTGCAAAGCGCTCTCAACTCTGCCTTTTACAGACTGCATGGCTGGAGCCACTTATTCAGTCTTGGTGAGTGTTAAAGAATAACGCTTCCATGGTTATTATGAAGGAGTTCTGGTGGTGTTGGCAGCTAAAAGGTCGACGGTTCAAACCCACCACCAGGTCTGTGGAAGAAAGATGAGGCAGTCTGCATCTGTAAAGATTTACAGCCTTGGAAACCCAACGGTGATCATTAAGAGTTGGAATCAATTCAACGGCAGTAGGTTTTGTTTTTGGTTTCGTTATTATAGTTTTCGGAAGGAGCAGTCCACCCTGATGTAGTGGGAAAATACTGTCTTTGGGATTAGAATCAAGTGGAGGCTGACCTTACTTTCTTTTTTTCTAATATAGAGATAATATTGAATTCAGAGTCATGAGGATTCAATGAGATATAATACCATAATTCTCCTAATGTTAGGTTGTCAGGTGCCATTGAGTTAGACCTGACTCATAGTGACTCTTTACAACAAAACAAAACACTGTCTTGTCCTGCACCATCCTCACATGCTGTGCTCGGACCCATCTTCCTCTTTTTTGCTGACCTTTTGCTTTACCGAGCATGATGTCCTCCTTTAGGGACTAGTCTCTCTCTCCTGATAATATGACCAAAATGCAGACATGAATTTTCCATCCTCACTTCTAAGAAGTATTCTGGCTGTACTTCTCCCAAGACAAGTTTGTTCCTACTTCTAGAAGTTCATAATATATTCATTATTCTTCACCAACACCGTCATTCAAAGGCATCAATAATCTAGATTAAAGCTAAAGTTCTTTGCTCCTTTCCTTCCATCTCCATCTAGGTCTGTTTATTTTAAACTAGCAACCCTCTTTCCTTTTATTCTACCTTCTTATCTCTCTCTTCCTTTCTTCCTCTTCTCTGGTTTTCTTTTCCTTTCAAACGAGATATTAAAAAGTTTAGCAGTTAGGATTAGGAAAACATGAACTGGCAAATGGAAGGTATCATCAGTAGTTTTCTGGCAACTGTTTTCTAATCTGCTTATTAAAACACACACACACACACACACACACACACCGAAATTATGTTAATCAAATTCACTTCCTCAAATTAACAAGAAAAAGCTTTTCTTGTTAATTTAAAAAAAAAAAAAAAAAGAAATCATGCAAGTACTAGTGACAGCACTCAGAACAGTGTTGTTTGCCCTCGGGGTGGGGTGGCTCTGGCCAAGGTGGTAGGGGATGTTGAACAGAACGTGGAGGCATCCATCCGGTGTTCCCTACCCCTGGTGTCCTCCTTACACTCAGACCACAAGACGTCACCCCTGGGCAGCCAACCTATTTGCAGCTCCACTTCTCCTGAGGGAAGGCTTCTGCATCCCTAGATCCATGACAGCAGGGGGCGACCCTTCTGGTGCTGTCTTGGAGTCTCTTCCCACTGGGTTGGCTGTGGCTTGAAGGGCCGGCTCTGTGCAGAAGGATCAGAAGAGCGGCACAGACCGG
>NW_006921754.1:1207797-1209784 GCF_000298275.1 Orycteropus afer afer | reverse complement strand
CAAGAGAATGAGGAGGGCCAAACAGCTGAATTTACTCAGCACACAAGTTAAAGGATGAGAATTCAAGTTCCCTATTTCCTGTCCAAGGAACTCTGGTAGCGTAATGCCTAAGGTATTTGACTGCTAACCAGAAGGCTGGCAGTTCAAACCCACCAGCCACTCCTCGGAAGGAAGATGAGGCAATCTACTTCTGTAGTGATACTGTGTCGGAAACCCAAGGAGGGGTTGCTATGAGTTGGGTTTGACCTGACAGTACGTAACAACATAACAACATTTCCTGTCCAGTTCCTCTTTCTATCTCCTGCTCCTCTGTTTGTTAATTCAAATCCAATGGACACATGTTTGACATAGGAAGACTCAATTTGAATCCCTGGCTTCATCATTTCTAGAGTTGACTAATCTTAGACCATTTCTTCTGCAAGCATTTCGATACCTGTGATGTATCTACCAGTTACTATAGAAAGTTCAGGGCATACAATATCAAGAACATTACCTCTAACTTCATGGAATTTATATTCTTTAAAATCACATATACAATACAAAGTAAGTAACAGTTTTTTTTTTTTTTGGATTATAGAGTATAATGAAAGGAAGAATTCTTCTGATTAATGCTGGGATTGGGGAACATTCTAAACATTCTAAAGGGCTCAGTGAGAGTGAGAGAAACTGGAAAAGTGACTAGGAATGTGCTATCAAGAACCTCAATGCCAGAACTTCTCAGCAGATGTGATAATGTCAGACTGTATTTTAGTAACATCACCTTATCAGCACACATTGGGCACATTCTGTGGACCAGTCACAATGGTAGCAATAGACTAAATGGAGGGGAAGCTTGAGGGCAGGGACACCTGTTATTGCAATAACCTAAACAAGTAATGATGACAATTTGAATCAAGGAGGTGAAAGTGTGATCAGAGAGACCTTACTTAGAAGTTATAATTGACAAGTCATGGTGATAAACTGGATAAAAGTAAGTGAAAAATAGCAAGGTAAGGTAAATTCTAGGTTTGGGGCTTGGGCATCCCTGGGACCCATGTGCTCTTTTCAAGTACCTGAAGGTTTGAATGTCAAAATTCCATTAAAATATTTTTGAACAAGAGCAAAATAAGTAAAATGGTTAATTTTCCTTAAATTGTGGGTACAGCCCTGCAGTGGCTGGAGAGGCTCGGTTCAGTGGTCCAGCTTTCCTCATGTACACAGTCAAAGCTTTGTCTTCTCTCTTCTGGGGCTCATGATAACATGTGCAGCCTTCCTTGGTGTTCAGTTGTTACCTGTTGAGTGAATAAAGAGGAAAAGGGTAGTGTAATCAAGGACATGATTTGGTTTTCATTGGGGAAGATAAGTACGAAGCCAGCTGGTGAAGTAAGTCTAGGACTCACTATCCAGTCTGAAGTTGTTCTTCTTGACAGTTGAGGTGTACCTTTTCCTTACTTCATCTGTCTCTTGCTTGTTTAGTACCCACTTGGCCAATGGGGAATTCTAAGTTCTTTTGCTCTCACCATTTTGAGTTGTTATTTTTAATCATGTTTCTTGCCTCTGCCAGTACAATGATTCTGGAAGTAAATGCTGCCTGAAGTCCAACCAAGGACTACTTACATGGAACAACCATGTATGAACAACTTGATTAGAAACTGCCCAGGCCAGGAGAGCTGAGGGGCTGGTATCATTGGACCAATTGTTCCCAGAGTCCTGGTGGTGCGATGGTTAAGTGCTCAACTGCTAATTGAAAGGTCAGTGGTTCAAATCCATCAGCTGTTCTATGGGAGAAAAGACCTATCTGCTCCCATATCGATTACAGCCTAGGAAACCTCATGGGGCAGTTCTACTCTGTCCTATGGGGTTTACTCTGGAACTAGCATGCCAGAAGAAACAGGAGATTCACAGTCCCAATTTCATGCTCTTTGCAACATATACTTTGCCAAACATTTGTGGTGAATTGTGTAAGTTAGTTTATTTCTACTGTATTATATATGTTTGCAGCTGTAAT
>NW_006921754.1:1187439-1207372 GCF_000298275.1 Orycteropus afer afer | reverse complement strand
ACAACACAGATCAAGTAATATTCATTTTTATCATTCCAGTAATGGTCCTTCTGCCCCTTTCCAGTCAATAATGCTCCACTTCAGAAGTACATACTCTACTGATTTCTATCACTGTTGATTAGCGTTGTCTGTTTTTGGTTAGTTTATATATGTATATATATATATATTTTGTTGTTGTTGTTATGTGCCTATATATATATATGTAACATCATATTTTGTGTCCAGCTCCTTTAGCGCGAAAAATTATCTGTGAGATTCAACTATGTTGTTGCACCTCTCAGTAGTTTCTTCATTTTTACTGCTCTGTTATAGTCCATGGTATGAATATGCCACAATTTATCCATTTTTCTGTTAATGGACAAATTTATATATATCATTTAGTCAACAAATGATTTCCCTTGAAGAATTTTCTCATTCTTCTAGTAGATGAATTGCTAGGTCACTCATTGCCATCGAGTGGATTCTGATTCATAGCGACCCTATAGCACAGAGTAGAACTACCCCATAGGGTTTCCTAGATTGTAATCTTTGTACAAGCAGACTGGCACAACTTTCTCCTGTGGAACACTCGAACTGCTGATCTTTTGTTTAGCAACCAAGAGCTTAACCACTGCACCACCAGGGCCCCTCAGTTCATAGTGTAGGTATATATGTGTGTGTCGATAGATAGATAATCTTTTGTTGATATTGGTAAACATTTTCCCAAAATGGTGTGCATCAATTTATACTCTTATGTGCAACTTATATGAGTGCATTCTCCACAACAGTGATTGTCTGTCTTCTATTTTAACAGCTTTTGTGTGTCATAGTGTTACCTCTGGTTTAAATTTGCTCTATTTGATGAGTAAGAATATTGGAGAATTTTTCATTGATTGAATAAATTGCTTACTGGCACTTTTCTGAAGTGCTCATTTCAGTCTTTTACTTTTTTAAAAATTGGCTTGTCTTTCTTGATTTGGATAAAATCTTTGTTTAAGTCCTTTATCACATATATTTTAGATTTTCATTTTTTCCTTTCATAGTTAGGGCCTTTTGAGTCCTTCTTAGAGAGGTTTTATCTTTCTCAATTTATAGATATTCTTCTATGTAGTCTTCTACAAATTTTATAGTTTTGCCTTTCAAATATGGGTCTATGAAATATCTCAAGTCAGTATCTGTGCATGGTAAGAGGTAGGGAAACTACTTTTATAGATAGGAAAACAAAAATTAAATAAATTGAAATAATTGAAGCTTTCATATCAGTTAGTTTGGGTCTTAGAACAAGTACATTCAAGTTTATTAAAAAGTCCTACATCAACAACATCATCTATGCCATCAAATTCCTGGAGTAAAAGAGTAAGTTGTTCAATCTGTGACCAGGAGATGACTCAATTTCTTTTTAGTGGTTTCCACTTTCCCCACCCCGATCCAGTCTGCTTTGTCTAGACAGCAATCACCACCCAAAGTCAGCTGTCCATTCCATGGCACTTGCCTAGTTTCTCTATCATGCTCATGCAGGATAATTTGGATTGATATTCCTGACTCTGTGCTCTTTCTCCAAAACGTGCCACAGCAAGCCATCACACTCCACCTTCCAAGAACCACACCTGTGAAGTGAATTTATTTTCATTCTTGCTATCCCAATGCTATCGGAAGAAAGACAACAGTTTTCTCTTTTTAAAACTTTTATTAGACATTGCTAGATGACATTGCATGATGTATTGGACACATCATGTGAGTAAACAACACACCACAATAATCCATATAATAAAACAGTTCATACAGTGACAATCAAAATAGTTTGATTCCCATTATAGCTTTTATCCAAGTGAATTCTCATCTCATAATTAAGACTACCTTTCCATTCTAAAACAAGCAACCAAAAATAGTTTAAAAAGTCCAACCACACATACACACATACACAAAGGCCATAGGGACACTATTGAAAATCCAAAATTAGACTATAAAATACCACAAGGTATCTATCTTTTGAAAGACATGTCTCTAAAATTGTGTTATAACATTTGGGTTGCGTTTACTGCCAGCAGCAAGTGAGATTGCATTTTCTAAGGAGCAGTACAATGACACACATCCACTGAAAATTCTTGAGGTAATAGATTTTTAAATTTCACTGCTTAAAAAAAAAATCTGTTAATTTCCAGGTCCTGTCCAGCAGGACACATCTGTTGGAAGGATTCTTTTCCTTTTTTTTTTTTGTCAAATATTTATACATATTTGCATAAAACCACCTATGTCTTTGTCTGTTATAAGCACACTTTTTTTTTTTAAATTAGTCAACATACATTCATCAGGAAAAGTTAAATTATATACTATGGTACATAAAGAATGCAACAAAATCGTATTTTGTGTAAAGCTAAAACAAAAGGCACTGACCAAGAGCAAATTAGTAAATTGTACAAAATGGCTTGATGTCGATAAAGTCCACTGTGAATGAACAACAATGTGTAAATAGCAAAACCCATTCCAGCATCTATGTGGAAGTATATTAGGAATAAAATATTGCCAACAAAAAGTTGTAGGGACTTGGTCAAATTCCTGAAGTACCATATAGTTACTTTTATTTTTAATTTTATTTATTTATTTATTTATTTTTTGGTAAAATAATTTTGTTCTAATTGGAACTATAAAATCTGGTAGTCATTTAAACTCATTTTAAACTTTAATACTCAGCATCTTTTCTACAGTTCTAAGATAAATTTTGATGACAATGGCTTCAATTTCTGGAGTATAGTTTTTCCTTTTTTTTTTTTTTTAAAATGCATTGACTTAAACTGAAAAGTGAATTTAAGAAAAGAAACACTGGTTAACCTGATATGCTAGAAATAATATGGTGGATTAAGGAAGCAAATGCAGCCTATATACACCCCTAAAGATATACTGTTTCAGTAGCATTTTAAATAGAGGGACCCAAGAACACTCACAAAAAATATATGGCTCTTTAGATAAGAAATAAAGTCAAGTGAAAAAAATAAGGCACTAATAACATGTAAATGTTATATATTCTCATCACACAAAGCACTGTATGGAAGGTTAAAGGGACTATACATTAGTGCTAGTGGAAAATGGGAATGAACCTAGTTTCCCTGGCTTTTATTCAACAAGTTCTTCCATACTTCTCAGTAATTTTTAAGCACAAAATGTTGAAGGAATATATATACTATGCTAACAGCACAATTCACTGAAACAATAGCATGAAATAATCATTTGGGAATAAAAAGTTGATTACTCTTAACAATCTAAGAAATTAAGGTCTTAAATATTCCTTATTTTGCAACATTTCCATCTCAACAGAACTTGTTTTTTTCCTTTCCTACTTATTTTCAGGGAATTCTACTTAATAATATAACATTGTCTATTTTTATTTTTTTTCTCCATGCCTCTTTTTCAAAATATATTCATGATGGTTTCCTCCATATAGTTTTATGGCTACCAAAGTTAATAATATTACTAATGAAATGTAGAAAAAGTTGAAAAATAAAATTACATACATATTCCCCATTATCGTTGAAAAAACAAAGAAAATAGAGGTCTTTTCAACTAGGCTCCTTTTAAACATGACAAATATTATGACATATTATTTGGAAAATGGCTACAACATTTTACAGGAAACTAAAAGTATGCAATGTAATGACATAATGAACAAGATCTGGTAGGTACAAACTACTAATGAAATAATTGATTTTAAAATTAAGAAATTGCTCTTCTATTGCTATTTTTCATGACAATTAAAATGATATACATACTGACAATTCAAATAAGAGATTACAATTATTCCATAGAACTACAATTACTAGATATACCACAATCACAGATTAAACAGCCAAGAGGATTTTTTTTAAGCATTTTATGTTCTTTGTTGAAAAAGAGAATGTGAATAATTGCCCACAGTTTTGCAGTAGATATGCATACATATATATATTTGCTTTAGAAAGTGTCTTATAACTAATTTTGCTTAAAATATAAACAACTAATAGTTGTGGCTTCTTAATAATATGTTAAGATAATGTAGTATCTTTTTGATGCAGCTGTTTTTATGTTCCTTTTACAGAAAATTATCTTCTGTGGTGTCTCAGAATTTACTTCTTATTACATGTTAATAGTTGCTTTTATGAGCTTTAAGATTGTTGATTAATACTAAAAATCCGTAACAGACTGTCCTCTTCATAGTAAATGGTAATGTATGAACCACTCACCATTCTAGATATCATACAAAATAAGTTTGCTCTACTTTTTAAAATATCAGTTTAATACTGTTATGATGAAAATGACCAAATATCAAAAGTAAGCTATTGCAGGTTTGCCATTTTTTTTTAAATGTGTCTTTGAAGTTGGTAAGAAAAAGGGTTTGTAGTCAACTGATAAAAAACCATGATACTTACCTCTAAAATTTTCTTTACAAGGGAACATAAAGAATGCTACTTTTTAGATTGAAAAAGAAATTCAGCGTTATAACCAAGATTTTGATAGCATTTACTTAAAAAGAAACAATAAAACTATATTTGGACATAAAAGCCAAAAAAAAAAACCCACCCAAACTCACTGCCATCGAGTCAATTTGGACCCATGGTGACCTCCCAGGAGGTAAATCTTTACGGAAGGACCGCCAAACTTTTATCAGGCAAATGCCTTAGGCACTGGGCTACCAGAGCTCCTTATATTTGGACATAGAAGAGGTAATATGTTAACAAAAAACCTCACTTTTAGGATTGTTGTTGTTATGTGCTGTTGAGTCGGACCTGACTTATAGTGACCCCTCCTTGGGTTTCCGAGGCAGTATCACTATGGAAGTAGATTGCGCCATCTTCCTTCTGAAGAGTGGCTAGTGGCTTGAACCGCCGGCCTTCTGGTTAGCAGTCAAGTGCCTTAGGCACTACGCTACCAGAGCTCCCTACTTTTAGGATTAGGCTATATTATTGAGAATATTTCCCCAGAAGGAGTATGATGCAAATGCCTCACAAATTTGCAGAAAACCAATGATCGACAGCTTACAATCCACAGGGGAGAACCTGAAATGACATTCATTATTTTAGCAACTTCTGGGGCCCTTTAACGACCAAGTTTCATTCTCTCTCCTTTGACCTTCTCTGTCATATAACCAACCAATCTGAAAAAATCTTTTATTTACTAGTTTGAGTGTGGTTTATATCTAAATCCTATCAATGGCCATGTTAAATATTTGCAGATGACAAATGGATTCTTGAGGACAGGCCTAGTATCAGTTACATTCAATATGATCTACTATAGATTATTAAAAAGTCTAATAATGTTCCAAGAGTATGAATCTATGGTTGAGTCTTACATACAATGCTACACTATATAAATCCAGTCCCAAAACCAAGTGACTTTTTTTTTTTTTGCTGAAACAAAGGCCATACACTATATAATTGGCCACTCCAGAGATGAATCACAAATAACTTGAGGCCACATTGGGTAAATGTCCCTATGTTCTTTCTGTCCAACTAATGAGTAAACACAATAGTGACTTTATGATATTCATGAAGCAATTTCTGAAGTTTGGTTTTAGAGTATTATTAGGCCCTCTGTTCCAACTGGTATCTTCACATTCATTTAACTTACTTCTCGGCAGAGTGCTGGACAGGGTTCTCCCTCTGGCTCCTATCAAGGACAGGGAGAAGTGTTCCAGGCACTCCTGAGGCCTTTCAGTTTACAGGTAAAATGAGTCAAGGTAAATGATGCTCATTCTCAGAGCTAAATGATGGTGTCTTTTCAGTGTTCAAATTTCATATTATGAGAGTCAAAGAAATAGAATTTATTTCACACTTGGCCAAGATAGGAAAGAGCCTGAGGAACAAAAAGTAAGATAACCAGGAAATCTGAGACAAAACACAAATTTGATGTTGAAGAATGTGGCTATCACTTCACAAGGCAGGGGAATCATTTAAATGGAGCAGAGTGACAAAATGTGACACAGAACTGAAAAAGAGAACACATTCTATGTGCATAAATCTGCAAAATCTAAGTGATGCAGAGTTAAATACATCAAATAAAATTTTTTAGAAGACAAAGGGAAGTGCCAAAGGGCAGCAGCGGTATTTTGTGTACTTTTAAAAATAATTTATTGCCTTTTAAATCCATATTGTTATTCTCAAAACAGTCATTTCTTTAGATAAAAAAGGAGTACAATTTGTAATGCACATCATGTTTCTAAAATTGGCAAATGTGTGGGGATCTATAAACCCACTCCCAAATGAGTAGATTCTGACTCATAGTGAGCCTATAGGACAGAGTTGGACTGCCCCATAGTGCTTCCAAGGCTGTAAATCTTTACTGAAGCAGACTTCCTCACCTTTCCCCCACGGAGCAGCTGGTGGGTTCAAACTGCCAACCTTTTGGTTAGCAGCTGAATGCATTAATCACTACACCACCAGTAAGGCATATATTAAGACTTCAGCTAACCCTCCAAATAGACAATTGCAAAGGTCTCAGTTTGTTGTGCCCCTCTGTTACTTAGGTTTGGACGAAGTCAACTAAAGTTCTAGCCTCATGACTTTCATGTACAAAAGGAGCCCCACATGGTAGTTGGCTATGAAATGACAGTTCTAGCCTCAAAACCATAGTCACAAAGGGGTTCCACTGCATTTTTCTCTTAAAGGTGTGAATTATGCAAAAGGAACATTTCACAATCTTGAACACTTTTCAAATTTTGGAACTCCAAGATTTTGCTCAGATCACATGTCTATCAAATTATTTCAGATTTATCAAAGTAATAAATGTGAATATTTATATTTAAAAATGTGATTTTTGGAAATTATTTTCCATAGCTGGAGAAATATCATAATTAAATTATAATGACTTGAGGAAATGAAAAATACGTTCATACTGGCTATTGGTGGTAGTGTTGATTTACCATGTTTTTAGTTATGAAAATTTTTTCAGGTTTCATGAAAATGCAGTTAAAACTTTCAGTAGAAATTAACTTAATATTTTAAGTAGGTTAATAGGTAATATTAAATAATATTTGCTGTGTTTGAGCTTCTAATACCCATCTCCAGGATTACTTCATTTCAGAAACTCTTGTGATGTATTTTTTAGGTATTATTTGCTTCTTTAAAATTTTCAGTTTCTGATTCCCCCCAAATTTAATGAGGTGACACATATTTGCTAACACTGATATTCTATCTCCATTAAAATATACATGTATCAGTAGCCTCAACTTTGTCAATAAACTACTTAAATGGCACAAATATTTTAAAGTGCATTATTGAAGTTCAAGGCTATTACCTATAATAGATATTAACACAAAATGTAAAGCTGACCATGGGAAAATTTACCTTAAATGTTTGGGATAGATTTTAGCCACAAATATGAAACGATAAGCACATAACCCAACGTGAAGACACTCATTAGGGTATATATGCAGTGTATACAGTGAAATCTGTGAGAATTGGAACTTGACAGGACTGTCTTGTTTCTCAAGGTCTCACGTGTTTTCCAGCTTTGACATTGTGCAGTCTTACCACTTTTGTATTGCTCTCTATTAGTGAAAAATGTTTGTTTCCTTTCCCTGATAGGTTTCTGCCTTATACAGGTTCCTGCTTTAACAGGTTTATTGTAAAATTAAAATTTAATTGGCTTTGAAAATTAAAATCTAATAATCTTCCCTTTGAAGACTAAGGTGCACCTGATTCAAGCCATGGTATTTTCAATAGCCTCATATGCATTTGAGAGCTGGACAATGAATAAGGAAGACCACAGAAGAATTGATGCATTTGAATTGTGGTGCTGATGAAGAATACTGAATGTATCATGGACTACTAGAAGAATGAACAAATCTGTCTTGGAGGAAGTACAGTTGTCTTCATGTCTCATACTTTGGTCACATTGTCAGAAGGGACCAGTCTCTGGAGAAGGATATCATGCTGGGTAGAAGGTCAGCAGGAAAATCAAAGGGAAGACCACAGCGAGATGCACTGACAGTGGCTGTGGTGACGGGCCCAAGCGTGGCAATGACTGTGAGGATGGTGCAGGACTGGGCACTGTTTTGTTCTGTTGCACATTCAGTTGCTATGAGTTGAAATTGACTTGATGGCACATAACAACAACAATTGACTTTTGGTGTAAATTTTCTTATTTTTGAACTCAATAAAGTATATCTATTAAGGTTACTTAGGCTGTTAATTTTTTATATTTATAAATTTAACAAGCAGCAAGGAAAGTTTAATGTAGAAACATCTATGTTTGTTTAAAAGGGATTAGCTAGAGTGATGTCTTGGCAGATGTATTCTAATTTGACAATGGTCAGGATAGAATGCTGATGCTTTGCAGGTGGCAGAATGAATTTTTCACTCCTTCCTCTATTTCTTCCTCTCTTTCAGTGAGAAGGAGCAAAAAGGTGGAGGAAATGACGATGGGGAGGATCACCAAGGACTGAAAAAGGTGATTCCTAGGTATTTTTGGCCTACTGGAATAGGGGAGTAATGGGCCACATATTTGGAGATGGGATTGAAAGATAAAAGCTAACTTGGGGCCTTGGAATTCAAGAGATGGTAGGTGGCACAGGCCTGAGAATTCCCTAACAGGCACCACTGAATTCTGATACCAAAGCAGAGAAAGTACAATTAAAGATAGCATGTTGTAACCTGAGCAGTATTTAATTATCTTTGATTGTTTTCCTGTCTATTCTAGTAGGATACAATAGCATCTATCGGGAAATCAACCTGTGCTGGCAATAGGATATTGTTTCTATCAAAAGGTGTGTCCTTCTCAATACCTCATAGACAAATTTCTAGGAAACTGTTGGGATTCACTGTGAAATAAATGTTTCCCATTATTCCATATTTAAATACTCCAGCAAACCACCAAGCCTTACCTACCATCCAATTTACTTTTCTATGGATAATTCTGGGTTTTTGTAATTGCTAACACTTTGCTCCCTACTTTTGTTCACTGGCATAGTTAAGTTCCTTTGTGGAGCCACATGCATGAACATGGGTAGTGTTTTAAAAATGTGACAAACATCATCAATTTGCTTGACTATTTCATTTAAATCCTCCAGGTTTAAAACTAAGCAATCGAAAAATCAATGCATATTTCTCACATCATTTTAGGCATCTCATACCATTTTATTTTATTGGAAAAAGATTTAACTTTATTATTTTTGGCAAAGTATTTATTTGGCTAATCAAGCAGGGGGAAACTTATCCTGCAAAAAAGACTTTTCTCTAAAAATTATGCATTCCAAATATTTTTTTCCTCCATGACAAGCATTTCAATTACATTATTTCCGTGATCTCATTCACTGAAAATGTATTAAAAATTTTGTTATAAATATCTTGTAAAAATCAAATTTAAAAACCTGTGGAAATGTTTATATCAGGGCACAAAAAATATATGTAAAAGAATCTTCACTGATGCTTTGTTTATAATAGAGAAGTGAAAAAATCTCCTTGTCCATTCAATAGGGGATTCATTAAATAAATAAAGGGACAGCCGTACAAGGCAATCAATATGCAGTAATTTATGAAAGAATGAGGTAATTCTATATAGACTCTTATGGAAAGGTATTTACTTATATATGATAAAATGAAAAATAAGTCACAGGACAGTAACAATATTATTTTTCTATCTGTATAAAACTAATACACAGACATATACACATAAACACAGACATGTATTTGTATAGAATATCTGGAAGAAGACATACCAAACCATTAATAGTGGTTACCCCTAGCAAATAAGGGGTAGGATAAGAATAATTTACAGTTTATAATTCTATGGTTTGATGTTTTAAAGGGTTTGTATTAAATTTAGAATAAAAACATATAAAAATGGCAAGCTTTGGATAGAAAGGTATTTATTTTATGTGCACGCATTTTTTTTCTAAAGTAGTTTTTAGAATTCTCTAAAAGTTGCTGTTGTAGTCTTGCCTTCAATATTGGCACTGGCATATAAATAATCTGTGTCATTTTCTTCTTTTTAATTTTGATGAATTTTAGTGAAAAAAATAAAAACCCTCACAAATAATTCATTTAACCCATCAGCAGGGAAAGACCAAATATATGTCAACTTATAAAGAGAAAAACAAATACATTAATTAAAAAAAATCTATGCAATAGAAAAATGAAATATGTGTGCATTACAATGCACACTATCTCAAGCATTGATAGACTAGCCTTCACTGATAACAGACACTGCTTTGTAATAGAAATACTGGGAAACTTTCTAAATAATACAAAAAATACCCCCAAAAGATAAATTATTTAAAGAAAGGAATAAAAATCCCTGAGTAGGCCAAAGACAACAGATACTATAACCTAAGAAACTAGATTATCTAGACCAGACAGCACATTATTCAACCAGTTTGTATATATGTATGTGGCACATGTATTCATATGCAGCTATGGAAATATTTTCTGTACACACATATGTATAACATACATATACATTTCACTCGATTAGAATTGATTATATCCATACATCACCAAACTAAGGCCTAAGTCCAGGAAAGACATATTTACAGAAATTAAGTACTTTATGATAGAAATACATGGCTTTAGGCTAAAAAGTCTCATTCTTGCAGTCTTTGTACTAGAGCACCTAGGAGAGCCACTCAATAAATATCTGTTGAATGAATGGAAGGACAGGTGGATGGGTGGAAAGACCTGGATGGATGGATGAATGGAGAAATGCAAAGATGAATTTGTGAAACTAGAGTATCACGTTTTCTTACACAATGCTGTAGTTTAGAAATACGCTATTCC
Organism: Orycteropus afer afer; assembly: GCF_000298275.1. Taxonomy (NCBI): domain Eukaryota; kingdom Metazoa; phylum Chordata; class Mammalia; order Tubulidentata; family Orycteropodidae; genus Orycteropus; species Orycteropus afer. The sequence continues at coordinate 1,196,651 of NW_006921754.1, read as the reverse complement.
AGAATCATAAATGGCACACCTTCAACTGGAAATAGATAATGAGTCCAGAAACAGTAGCATAAATATTCTGATTATTATTAGGAAAAAAAAGGAAGCATGCTGGCTTCTTATCAATGCAAGTAAACTTCATTATTAAGGACTTTTAGGTCAAACCAAAAATGACCAATGTTCTTATACTCTGGAGCCCAACAAACTACCCATGTTAATGCATGTTTTATCACCTCACATATTACAAGTTACACAAGGGGCTGACATAAATGCTACATCTATGACAGACAGCTAATGGGAAGGACTTGGAGACAATAGGAAACGTTAAGCTTTTTATGGGTGTCTTTTCTGCTGATGAACTTTCATGATGAAAACAAAGCAGCAGAAGTTTAAATTTCTTGTTTTTAAAGATTTCTCAGCTTTGAAAAACATCCGGAAAATATTTCCTTCATTTTTTGTTTCTTTCTCCAAAATCAGTTTATATTTTAGATATATCCATGAAAACAAAAACTTTTGCTTTCATCTCTCCAGAGAAGATATCAACAGATAAGATTATAATGCACTTGAGCAATAAATGTAAGAAAAGTCTTTCCAAAGCAGTATTTATTTTTATGAAAAACTCCAGGACAAATAAAAAGAGAGAAGAGGTGGTGTATTAAATATTTTGAAACACTGACCTAAAACAGAATCATCTATAATTACAAACTGATAAAAAAAAATATTTAGCAGAATGGGCTATTTTTGAAGATAAAAGCAGTTCTCCTTATACTAAATTTATTCTTTGGAATAACTAACTTCACCAGAAGGATTTATTCATATAGTGAAGCACACATGCCAATATATAAGAAACCTGAAAAGACCAAATGCTTAGGTCTTAAGAATTCTTGAAAGCAGCCTATCAGTTTGCCAGTATACAAAGTTTGATAATGCTTGGGTGATATTGCACAAGTTTGTGTGTGTGTGTGTGAGAGAGAGAGAGAGAGAGAGAGAGAGAAAGATAAAAAGAGAGGACAAGAAACAGAAAGGGCCAACATTGAAATAGCCTGTTGTCTACAGTGACTTTAATTCACTACATTACCAAGTTATGCCCACAAAGGAACCATCAATTTTTAAATAGCTCTACTAAAATATGAAAAGTAGTGCAGAGGCATGGAACTAGAAAAGTACATGGTTATCGGCCTAGTTTTAACATAGATATTTATATATACACACATTCACACCCTTACATGTACAGACTTCAGCAACTCATGATTCTTTTCATTGATTTAGTTCTAGTTCCCCTTTGGGCATTGAGATACTTAGCAATTACAGAATCTGAAGATGAATGGATTATACTGCTTGGGCCACAGATGAAAACAGGTGCATGTAGTGAACCTTCATCTTCAGAAAAGTGGCCTTGCTCATTGGTACAGATGAGACTTCAGCTATTCACACCAAGTGTCATGGAGGGAGGTTCAGGGCTCAAAGTCCAAGCAATGCTTAGGGGAGGTGTGTTCAGAAGAATTCTGAGGATAACTGGTTCTTAAGTAAGTATTTTCTTCAAAGAACCATGAAGAAGGTCAAAGTTATGATACAGATGCTTATAGTCTATGAAAGTGACCATTTTTTTTTTTTTTTTTAAAGCAGCAATCTGTATAAGGAAAGTGAGAGGATACCATGTTGGGAGTGCACCATAGCTAGAGGCATTGTGGCCTGCAGAGAACCACTGGGAGACAGGATGGCAGAAGGTTCTTCTCAGTGATTTTCAAGATGTGATCAAGACATGGGTGTCCCATTCTGCATAGCTCCTACCCGGACCAGCACTGCTCAGATGCAATCATCTGCTTTTCACCAGTGCATACCTGTCCGTGATCGTTTTCTCTGTTTTTTACAAAGGCAATAGATAGGAAACACAAATAAACCTATGGATTAAAAAAAAAAGAAAGAAAGAAAGATGAAAGTTAGTTAGGAGGAGAAATAGTTACTTTTACATATTTAAAATGACCATTTCAAATTACTTGCAAACTGTTGATAAATAATCATATTTTAGCAATACATGAAAATGAAAAGAGGGAAGACACCTATGTTATAAAATTTATTTACTTCTACAAGATTTCCCTTTCTATTAAAATTTTCCCTTTAGTTCTCTCTTCCCCTACTTTTAACAACCCCAGTGATACCAGTTTGAATATACAATACTGTTTTCTATCACAGTATCAAATCTTAGGTCTAAGTCTTCTTTATTAGCCATAGTCATATCATTTGCATACTATAACATATACATTGCAGTTTCAGACTTTTCAGAATATCAGTTAAGAACATGTGATGTGGAGCTAAATGTCAGGTATGATTCCTGGTTCTACCACTCATAAGGTCTTCAGACTCAAACCAAACTCACTGCCATTAAGTTGACTCTGACTCACAGCAACCCCTATTGGGTTTCCAAGGCTATAAATCTTCACAGAAGCAGACCACCCTATCTTTCTTCTGCAGAGCAGCTGGTGGTGTTGAACCACTGACATTCTGGTTAACAGCCAAATATCTTAAATACTATACCACCAAAGTTCCTTAAGGTCTTAGAGTAAGCTTAATATCCTCAATTATAAAATGCAGATAATAATATTATCTACCTCATAATGTCCTGATTCACTGCAAGAACTTAAATGCCAGTTACTTTATAATTCTATCTGCTTTGAACATGCATTATTTGCTAAATTATTTGGAAAATCTTTTTATTTAGCAAAAACAAAACAAAAATCCCATCTACTACATAGAGGAATCATTAAAGAAGACTTTATTTGTAGCATTTAATTAAAATTCTCTAAAGCAATGGTACTCAAGTGTGGTCCTGAGACTGGAAGCATCACATTATTTGGGAATATTGTAGAAATACAAATCCATGGGCTCTGCCCCAGACCAACTGAATCAGAAATCCTGGGAGTGGGGCACAGCAATCTGTATTTTAACCAGCCTTCCAGGTAATTCTAATGCATGCTACAGTATGAGAACCACTGCTTTTAAAATACATATTTCATTCTACTTTACTTTATACATCAACCTATACAAATCACCAATATGTTTTCTTTGCTCATCAAAATATGTTCTATGTACATCAAAGGTATCTTTTTCACCAGATCAAATACCTAAGAGTGCACCAGAGTCCCTTTGATACTCCAATCTGAACTCCAAGTTGGAGAATCTGAGTTCTAGTCCAATGGACTCTCTCACTAACACTAGTTGTATTAACTTTGGTAGTAAAAGGAGTTACTAATACTTTTTAAGAGACATAAATCAATGGGTTTGTAGATTGAAAAAGTGCTACACAAATACATTCTATATGAAATATGCTCTTCTCTGAAGCTGTAAATCATATGCTAACTGCCTATTTAAAATGCAGTCTTCCCTGGCCCATTTCCTTGAAAACAAACACTGAACAGAAATAATGTACACTTAATAACTTATGCTCCTATTCTCTCTATGGGACTCAGAGAATTCCAATGTCAGATATGTTAAATATTTCTTACCGATTACAACTGCTATGGCCCCTAGTGCTATTCCCAAAACCAGGATTAGAGGTGCAACGAATAATTTTCCAGCTGGAAAACAAAAGGTAAAACCATGTAAAGAGTCTTAATGTAATTTATCCAACAATTTCAGCAGTGCTTTTTAAACACCACAGTGTATGTTAATTATTTATTTACTTATTTTCAATTAAGACTATATTTTGCTAAGGAAATGTATCCAGTGGGACCTCATTGAAATCCTGGGCACATTAGTCAAATACTGTCATAAGTAATTTATCCTTTACAACCAAGAAAATCTACTTGAGGACCATTATTCTTTGCATTTTTCTCTTAGATCTCTTCCATTTTCACATTGTGAGTTGGTAGGAGAGAAGCCCAATTAGCTCACAAAATGGATAGCTACAGGGAACTTCTACCCAAGCCTACAGCTGAAAAAATAATTTACTTACTTTACGAGTCAAAGGAAAGCTGACAGTATGAACACCTCATGGACTGAACTACAAAAGCAGCAATCCAAGTGCCAGAGAAAACACTACCACTAAATATACAATACATTGAAAGTTATTTAAGGGCCCCATTTAAACAAATTTCAAAGAGAAGGACATATAAAATAAGAAGGCTAAGTGTTGATGAGGATACCAGGTAGCATCAATCTGCATTTTTTTTTTCTCAAAGGAATATTTGAGAAGTGGTAAAAATAAGCTCTAGTGACAGGTACACAGCACAAGTGTCCACAATGAGAATCCTACTGACTTTGAAGAGCACTAGCATACACACACAAAGACTAGTGCTTAATCTCTTCATTGATAGTAACCTTAATCTTAAGACATGTAAAATAGCAGTACAGCTACGTAATTGAAACACAGCTAGAGATTTAGAATGAACAGAGAGATTCTGCAGCAGAACATCATTCTACAAATTATAGACAGTGATCCGGAATAAGCAGCTACATAAAAAGAAGTTTGGAAGTTTGTCAGAACAATATTAACTTTTCTTAACAAATGGTCTTTGGAACCAGATGGCCAGAAATATATACATACATATATATATATACGTTTTTTAATACCTAATTCCAAAGATCACTCGATTAAAAAATGTCTAACCATTAGGCTATACTTATATTTTCACCAATGACAGAAAACAATTAAGTAATTCTAAATCTTTTTGAACAATTACATTTGGTACCCTCTTAAAACTATGCTTAAGAATTTACAATGTATTGGCTCTCATTTTGAAAAGAATCTATTTTACTTCCGCACATAGTCTGCTTCATATTTGCTTTTCCAATAATTATCAATATCTTTTCAAAAGAGCAATGAGATATGAGATATGACTCTAAGCTAACAATGCTGACCTTTTTTTTCCCCCCTCAAACATCATAAAACTCAAGGAACCAGATAATGTGCTTTCTCCTTCTGGGAAGTGATGAATTTATTCCTATGTTGCAATCAATGTTCAAAAAATGTTTAAGGCTACTTTTGAAACTGTGTTTAGGTATTAAACATACACTCTTATATTCCTAGGTCAGTAATAATTCTTTTAAAATACCATTTTAAGTAGGTGAAATAACATTCTATCATATGCATATATCACATTTTACTTTAATAATTAAAATTTATATCATATCTTGCTTTAATAATTATATACTTATTTATTTCACTTTTGCTATTTTAAGTTATACTTACACATAGGTCAGCAGCAACTTATCTAGATTGGTTATGTTTTTAAAACATCCATCATATTGCTATCACATTTCTTTCATAGTATTGAACAAAAATTTCCAATTCATTCAGAATACAAAACTCCAGCACTGAGTAGAAAGTTGTTGAAATACTTGAAAATCAGCAGTCCAAAATAATCTCATTTTTCAGTTAATAGTTCTTTGACCACTAATAGCACTGAACATTTTTAGATATGTTTACAGACTATTTGTTATCTCTTCAACTTTGGTTCCAGGCATCTTTGTCTTTCTTAAAGGGTAGCTCTTCATTTCTTTTTTTTTCTTGGAAGGGGGGGGGGAGGGTAGAGGGAAGGGAAGATTTCCATTGTTTTTGTGCATATAAATTACTTGTCACCTAAATATCAGTTATAGCTATATGTTCTTTAATTTTATACAGTTTGATTTGAGATTTTCAATTTTTGCATGGAATTATATGAGAATTTAAGTTTTTTCCCTCAGCCACTTTTATTCCTAATACTATTCAATGTTTTATTTGCTTACTCTGTGTAGGGAAGGTACCCCTGTGTCATGGGCTGCTAACCATTCCCCCCAATTTCTATTCTATCTTATTCTCTAGCAGCATAACCTCTCATCTATAACTAGGCACGTGACCACATGAAATGAAGACCATGTTTCCCCTCTTCAGTTCTGATAGAGATGCCAGCCTTTTCTCTGTCTCTGTCTGAGTATATCTGGAGATTTGGTCAAAGGCTCAGGGTGTAATCTGGGTTACATCACATTCAAAGGCTTGAGCAGGAAGAGTTTACTATAATCCATTTTCTCTCTTATATGGCAGGGAGTAAGTAATTTGTAAGGTACAGGATAAACCCATCCCTACCCTTTGTGAAGATAGGAAGGTGGTCTATTCCATTTGGAGCTACAGTCCAACAATAGTTAGAGGCAGTTGTGCTGGAGTTGGAAACCACGCCAGAGAGAGAGCTCTGACTAAAGCCAGCTGCTCATTACTTTGTCAGGCTTATCCTGAGGTGACTGTATGTGTGCACATGCATATGCACACACGCAGTAGAAACAGGTCAAAAAGAAAACCATCTACACAAAACTGACTATAACATTTTTAAATAAAACAGAAAAGACTGTACAGAGATAAGATTTTCCAGTTGACAATATCCACAGGGCTTTCTGTCCATTCTACAAGCTGCTAAATAACTCCATTTTATGATGCTAGAGGAGGATTCTACTGGCATCCAGGATATTAGTGAGAGGACCCATAGAGAATGAATCCATAATATTTCTGGACAAATAAGGCAGAGAATAACTTCATTTATTCAAGGATGACTAAAAAGATAAGCAGAAAGGAAAAAAAAAAAAAAGACTAATCAAAGATTACTTAAAGAATAGAAGGAAGTGTCTTGCCAAAATGAAATCCAAAATGGCACTGGAAGTAGGAAGAAAAAGAACAAATGCTTCAGAAAATATAAATATTTTATATTTTGGGGTTGCTTTCTCTACAAATATGTTACAGGTCAAAACAATTTATAATTTTCTTATGGTAATAATGTTATAAGTAGGGGTTAGATTCCCTAGCTCTCCCTCCAAAGTCTATTTAATCAATAAGTAAATATTGGCTATATAATTAATATATACAAGCAAAAGAAACATAACACTATTACAAATAGTCTTGACTATATTGAATGTTAAATGTTAAAATTAAAGCCTGCTAAGAGCATTGATCTACAGGTAGATAGATGGGTGGACAGGTTGAACGACCAGGTATGTCTTGGCAGAGGGGAGTGTGCTCATGACCATATGTATAGGGCTGGCAGATGATGGTTCTACATGCATATTTGTATGTGCTGTAAGAATGTCTGGGTACATAGTAGAGCTGAGAAGGGGCAAGTTTGTGGTGGCTTCTTGTCCACAGCCAGCAACCCGGAGGGAGTGAGTAGTTGGACCTGTGGGCTCAGGACCATGGTTGCAGGGGACATCAAGCTCAATTGGCATAACATACTACACAAAAACACTGTTCCACATCCTAGTTTGGTGAGTAGCAACTGGGGTCTTAAAGTTTACAAGCAGCCATCTAGATGCAACAATGGGTCTCTCCTTTTCCAGAGCAAAGAAGAATGATGAAAACCAAAGACACATGGAAACAATTAGTATATAAGCATGCAATCCTCAGACTATATGACCATGAGATCAGAAGAACTAGATGGTGCCTGGCCACCACTCTCAATCTCTCAGAAGGAGATCGGTGCAGGAGATCCTGGATGGAGTGGGAGAAAAATGTGGAACAAAACTCAAAATCATAAAAATAAACAAACAAACAAAAAGATCAGGTTTGCTGGTCTGACAGAGTCTGGAGAGACCCTTGAGACTGTGGACCCTAGTTACCCTTCAGGTCTGGAATTAAACTCACTGAACTCAGTCTTATAGCTTCCAGCCAAACAACAGACAAGCATACGGGGTGAACATTTACATCAGGTAGATACACTCCTTGGAGCAATCAATCATGGAAGAGCAGAAGGGTAGTATCTGCACAGGGAGATAAACTGGTGTGGGGGTGGGATGGGAATGCATGAAAGGGAAGGACACAGGGAAGAGGTAACTATGGGGAGGAAGTGGGAAGAGAGCTGTTGCATTGTGGGGAATTGCAATCAATGTTATGAAACAAAATATGTATGAACTACTGTATGGAAAATGAATTTTCTCTGTAAACTTTCACCCAAATCACAATAAAATTTTTTAAAAAATAAAGCTTGCTAAGGATACATTTATAAAGATCATGTAATGTTTTAGAAATTGATGGTACTGGTTTCCATATGCTTACCCAGATTTTTGAATACATATTTTACTTGGGAGCTCTGGTAGCGTAGTGCCTAAGGCACTTGACTGTTAACCAGAAGGCTGGTGGTTCAAACCCACCAGCTACTCCTCAGAAGGAAGATGGGGCAATCTACTTCCATAGTGATATTGCCTCAGAAACCCAAGGAGGGGTCGCTATGAGTCAGGCCCGACTCAAAGGCACATAACAGTAACAACAGCAACAACATATTTTACTTGACATAAATTTTATCATTAGCATCAGATGTCTTCTTATCAGGTATAATGTAACTTTTCAGAAGGGTAGGGGGAAGTTTCAAAATAATAATGAACTAAGGGAGGAGGGTAAGGAGAGATACAAGGAGATTTCCATGAAGTAACTGGACAAAAGGACACAGAGAGAAAAATGTGGAAGATATGAAAAAGTATTGCATACAAATAAGAAATATGGCATTGCCCAAAGGTAGTGGCATGATGCCAGCACAATTTGATTACCAGCAGGTATCTGTGCTTAGGGGAGTGTTTGTGCTCCTGTATGGGCTAGAAGGGTGGTGATGCTATGTGCTGTTAAGGAAGAACTGGGCGGTAGTGAAAGGGTCAATTCATAAATACATTTGGACATTTAAACTCACATTTCTATGCAATGAGGACATTTGATATCCATTCCATTAACTGTTAAATATTAATTATTAATATAGTAGAAAAATACATAGATGACTTATCAATTACACATCTACAGTGGAACTCAGCTACAGGAACTCCAAAACATGTTTATGCCACCTTTCTAGATCACACCCCATGCTTTATTTATTTATTTATTTATTTTTTCATTGTGATTTGGGTGAAAATTTACAGAGCAAATTCACTTTCCATACAGCAGTTCACATACACTTTGGCTCATGACATTGACCACAATTTACCACAATGCAACAGCTCCCCTCCAACTTCCTCCCAACAGTCACCTCTTCCCTGTGTCCATCCCTCCATGCCCTCCTGACCCCTGAGCTGTCTCCCAGTGCATAAGCAGCCCTTCTTTCTCCCATGATTGATCTCTCCAAACAGTGTATTTACCTCAGGTAAATGTTCAATTCATATGCCTGTCTTTTGCTTGGCTGGAAGTCACAGGTGTGGGTTCACTTCCAGACCTGATGGGCAGCTAGGGGCAATAGTCTCAGTGGTTCCACCAGGCTCTATCCGACCAGAAAACCTGGTCCCCCCCC
>NW_006921754.1:1166882-1173791 GCF_000298275.1 Orycteropus afer afer | reverse complement strand
GGGATGTGTTCTGGATCTGTATCCTGTTCCCTTGTTTCTACCACTTTATTTTGCTTCTTTGTGTGGACTGTGATGGTCTGTTGTCTCCAAGACATCGTGGCATTGTTGTATTTACATTTCTGTTAACTGTTTGTGAAGAGCAGCTAAAGGTGATTCTGGCTCTTCTAGGTGGTTTTTTATTGTTGGCCCATTGATGGAGAAGGAGGTGGTGGCTCTTGGTCAGTAAGTGAAGTTGCAGGAGGTGTGGGTGTAGTTGTGTCTTATGGGGACTATTGCTGTCTCCCACTCAATTAGACAAAAATTACAACTGAATAACCATCAAAAAAAAACTTTTCAGTCATCCAGGTCCGGAGTGTTCTTGGGGTTACTGGCAAGCAGAACCTGTTCTTAAGCCCCTGGAATCTCAGAGAGCACTGTCTCTTTAAATATCCAAAATGGTTAAGCTGCTTGTAAACATTCAAAATTGCGGTGCCCTCCAGGGAGGCAAAAGTCCACAGCTCACCCCACCTTTCTCTTCAATGGTGCTTCTCATTTTATTCTCCAGCCACCAGAGCAGTCCTCCGTGCAGTCCCTGGCTAGCAGGGCTGACTTTTTGGTTAATTCTTAGGTCCTACCACCACTTGGCACTCTCCAAGTTGTCTGTGCCGTGCCATCAAGCTTGCTCAGGATAGCTGCCAGACTGCAGCTCCGTATGTCTCCTTTTTTGGTATTTTCATGTAAATTCTTCTGCTAGTTGGGGTATAATCCACTTCTATATACTTCCTTTCAAGGCTCAGGGGTCCAGGATTATCTTCTGTGTCTGTGTTAATTGGTTCCCCTTTTCTTTGTTGAAGAGGGTCTGTGCAGTCTTTCTCCCTATTCCGCCACCTTACCGGAGGTCCCATCCCATGCTTTATTGTGCTGCACAACATCCATGAATGGAAGCCACTGCCGTCAAGTTTATTTTGACTCTTAGTGACCCTATAGGACAGAGTAAAACTGCTCTAGAGGGTTTCTAATGCTGTAAATCTTTATAGAAGCAGACTGCTTCACCTTTCTCCCATGGGGCAGCAGGTAGGTTTGAATTGCTGACCTTTTTGTTAGCAGCCCAACGCTTTAACCACAGCACCACCAAAGCTCCTTCCTTGAGTTGAGGACATGTAGAAGATACTCTGTTAGGTACTGTTCATGCAAAAATAAATGTGGCATTGTCCCTCTGGTCAAATGAGTTACAATAGAATTTCAAAAATTTTAAAAAACTAATGACTTCATATTTTTACAGTGTAATTGATAATTTGTTTTTCAGAGAACAAAATCTGCTTGCTCATATAAATAGTGTTCTGCTAAGAAATTTAAGTTTTTCATTTTGATCTGAGAGAGAACTTATCTTGCTCCTGTTTTTGGGAAAAGGCCTTACCTGGAATATAGCAGGTGTTCAGAATTATCATGCCTATCATGTTCCCAAGTTCTATTATTAATACTTACTTCCCAGGGGAGACTCCTGTAAGTCATGTCAGATACTCACCACAGACAGACCCTCGAACTAATCTCCTTAAGTGAGGTCTCTCTGGGAGGTAGCGATATTTGCATCCAAATATACTGAGGTTTGATGTGTGGTCTCCAAAGAAACGGAGCTGGCGGTATCTCTCCCCACATCGATAACAAAAATTAGTGTTGCACTGTGAACAAGTCATATGGTCACATCCTTCAGTTCTCTGGATGTGAATCTGTATCAGTGAAAGAGGGAAAGAGAAGCTTATAAAATTTTGAAAAAGTAAAATCAAGTAAATTTTGTGGAATTACACTTAACAAGTTTCACCAAAATAACATCCTTTCTGAGCATCCCTGATTCTACCGACCTGCTTAAATTTATACTCTCTAAGATTGTATTGGTACAAAATATTTCCATGTATTCAAAGCATTTTAGATATTCAAACTGTTGGCTTATTTTGACCAGTACATAAACAAAAAAATCCCAAAGAAAATTCATTTATCCTTCCAGACACACATCCAACTCAGTGGTTAGGGAGCAATTTAAAATGCCGTGAAGGTAAGTTTTGATTATGCTGTGATCAGCAAGAAAGAGGTAACTTGGGGAATAAAAGAGAAGAGTATTCCTTGAAAGAAGAGATTTTGTAAAAACTTTTTGCAAATAAATAGCAAGGGGGAAAAAGAAAAACCCTCTCTTTGCAAAGGGGAGCAATAGCATGTATAACTGTTTTGAAATATCATTTTAGTTTCCAACTCTAATGAGCTTTGTAAATATGTTTAAAAGACTACAATGCCATCTATGCAACTAAGTACCTTGCGCCACTGTTGCAGTCACCGTTACACATACATACAGCTTCCCCTAAAATGCAACAAGGATTTTATTCTTGTAAAGTCTACTATATACTCAATGCAGAGGTCACTGTCACCAACACTGAGACCATGTTATAACCAGGATATTATTCCTTGATATCCTACACTCAGAACCTTCATGGGCACTTTACATAAACTGGAGCCATCTTTCACTCCAGAATGTGCACTTTTTTTAGGGGGGGGGGGCTAGGTGAATAATTATTAAAGAGAACTTAAAAATTATTTCATCACAAAATGATTTGGTTACATTGTCTCTCTCATGTGACTGATGCATTGCATTAAAATAGGATTACATAAAAATTGTCCTCCCTTTTCACTATAGAGCAGGGACTTACTTACTATGTTCATGTTACAGTGCCCTCCCTCTTACCTCAATTCATTATGTATGTCTCTGTCTACTCTCCTCTTTACCCACCTGAAAATGTGAGAAATCAAACATATAGATAAACTAACTATAAGATTCTTTACTCCTAGGGGGTTCCATTCTCCCTACTTCTTCATGTAGGTCTTAGGCAGATGCTAGCTGGAGAGGAGTGCCTTCCTAGATAAGCAAGGGTTAAACACAGTGTTGGCTGAGTCAGAAACAACTGGACAGCACTCAAGACAACAGTAGCTTCTAATCAGGGGCATGTGAGCATCTGTGCTCCAGGGTTACTAACAAATCATCATTTGGTCAATAAAAGCAAAACCTGACTTTTCCTGCTACGGTGAGCTCATCCTTTAAAAAATATTTTTAATGTTTTTTTCTTTTACATGATAGTGTAATCAGAATGAATTCAGGTTTTGTGGGATCCAAAGTATATCCAATTTGAGATTTGAAGGGTCTTCTTTAAGGAAATGAATGTAAATTACAAATCAGTATGTGGCCTGAGAAGGAGCCTATGCAATTGAGGGTGTCCTAGACATAAGCTCATTAACTTCCTGATAAATCCGCCCCTAGTCTGGCATTTCTCCTTCATTTTGCCTGTTTCTCAATGATTTCTGTGGCCATATCTTTCTAGCATATTAGGTGGTATTAAGGACAAGAAGACAACATTTTTACTTGACCCTTGAACCATTTCTTGATCCTTCTTTAAATCACCTGAACACTCAGAGAAAACATGCTGAACAACAATTGCTGAACAACTAAAACAAAGTATTATTTACTTTAGCATACATTCAATGTTTAGACTATATATTATTATCTTTGATCTTAAAATAGAGGTAATGAAGCCTAACATATTTCCTGATGACATGGCAGTGTCACAGTTTACCAAATGGAAGATGACTAATGTTTGTTTAGAGCCTATTATGTGCCACACACATTGTACACAGATTAAGACATCAAAGCCTCAAAAATGAGATTAGCTTTCTTACTCATAACCAGGACTTGGAAAGCTAAGCTGCTCAAGTGATAGTGCAGTGAATGGAGAAAGGATTTCGATGTATGTCTCTATTTATTACACTAAGTAGCCTCTTAATACAAACTTAAAGTTAAGCCAGAAGGTCAATTATAGTCTTTGCTAATAGAAAATATTTGCAAAAGTCAGACAGACATGTCTGCTAGCCTGTACAAGGCATATATGAGTTTTTGTGCTTCTTTTGGCTACTCTCTGGGCCAATTCATACTTTTCTTTATTTCAAAATGACATCAAAACTTTTTCCTACAGGAAACTTATTCTAGTAAGTTAAACTCATTTCTGACAGCTCATTTGCCTCAAAATTTCATGTACAGTTTTCACTGTCATTTAATATCTGCTTATAATATTGCTTCATGCGCTCCTAGAATAATTTCATTTCAATATTAAAGCCACGACTCATCTGTAAACTGGTTGTATTGTTGTGGCTTGCATGTTGCTGTAATGTTGGAAGCTATGCCATTGGTATTTCAAATAACAGCAGGGTCACCCTTGATAGACAGACTTCAGTGGAGCTTCCAGACAAGAAAGATAGGAAGAAGGATCTGGTCATCTACCTCTAATGGTCTAATGTGGTGAGAATGACAAATTGAAGCGAAATGTATCACAGTCATCGTCAAAAACACTTTTCAAGATCTATCCCGAAGGACTGTCAGTGAAAGGGTAAGATTCGTATGTCTACAAGGAAGACCATCAATAGTACTATTATTCAAATTTTCACATCTACCAACAATGCCAAAGATGAAGAAATTAAAGATCTTTTACTAACTTCTTCAGTCTGAAATTGATTAAACTTGCAATCAAGATGCATTAATAATTACAACTGGCATGTGAAAGCTGGAAAAAAACCAAAGATGATCAGTAGTTGGAAAATATGGCTTTGGTCACAGAAGTGATGTAGGAAATTGCATGATGGAATTTTTAACCTATTCATTGCAAATACCTCCCTCTCCCCCAATAAAATAAATGGTGACTATCCATGTGGACCTTACCAGATGGAATGCACAGGATAAAATTGACTCTATCTATGGAAAGAGATGATGGAGAAGCTCAATATCACCAGTCAGTAAAAGACCAGCAGCTGTGTGAAAACAACCATCAATGGCTCATATGCAAGTTGAAGCTGAATTTGAAGAAAAGGAAAATGAGTCCACAAGAGCTAAAGTACCACCTTGAGCATATCTTACTTGAATTTAGAGACCATCTCAAGAACAGATTTGACACACTGAACACTAATGATAGAATACCACACGAGCTGTGGGGTGACATCAAGGACATCCCACATGAAGAAACCCAAAGGTCACTAAAAGGTTAAGAAAGAAAGAAAAGACCAAAATGGATATCAAGAGAGACTGAAAATTTGCTCTTGAACACAGTGTCGCTAACACGAATGGAAGAAATGATGAAGTAAAAGGGCTAAACAAAAGATTTCAATGGGCAGCTTGAAAAGGCAAAGTTAAAGTATTATACCAAACTGTTCAAGGTCCTGAAGTCAGAGAACCAAAAGGGAAGAATACATTCGGCATTTTTCAAGTTGAGAGAATTGAAGAAAAAATCCAAGCCTCACATTGTAATACTGAAGGATTCTATGGGTAAAATAAAGAATTTTGATGGTGTAGTGGTTAAAAGGTTAAAGCACTTGCCTGATAATCAAAAGGTGGGTGGTGTGCATCCACCAGCTGCTCTGCAGGAGAAAATGAGGCAGTTTGCTTCCATAAAAATGTACAGCCTTGGAAACCCTACGGGGTTTCTATTCTGTCTGATAGGGTTCCCATGACTTGGAATCAACTCGATGGCAGTGGGTTTGGTTTGGTTTTTGTTATGGAAAAAATACTGAATGAACAGCCCAGGATGTACCAAAAGAATATGGAAGTAATGTACCAAGTCAATATAGCAAAAATAATTGGTCAATGTTCAACCATTTCAGGAGGCAGCATATGATCAAGAATTGATGGTACTGAAAGAAGCCCAAGCTACACTGATGGCACTGGTGAAAAACAAGGTGCCAGGAAGTAAAAGAATACCAACTGAGATGTTTCAACAAATGGATCCAATGATGGAAGTGATCACTAGTTGATGCCAAGATTTTTGGAAGACATGCATCTGGCCAAGTGACTGGAAGAGATCTATATTTGTGCACATTCTAAAGAAAGGTGATCCAACAGGATGTGGAAACTATTGGACAATATCATTAATATCACTTGCAACTAATATTTTGATGAATTAAAAAAATGGTTGAAGCAGTAAACTGACAGGGAACTGTCAGAAATTGAAGTTGGATTCTGAAGAGGGTGTGGAACAACGGATACCATCGCTGATGTCAGATGGATCTTGGGTGAAAGCAAAGAAAGATGTTTATCTGTGTTTTACTGACTATGCAAAGGCATTTGACTGCATGGATAATAACAAATTATGGCTAACATCATGATTAATGGAAATTTCAGAACAGTTAACTGTTCTTCTGTGGAACCTGTACATAATCCAAGAGGCAGTAGTTTGAACAGAACAAGGTGGGTATTGTGATTTAAAATTAGAAAAGGTGAATGTCAAGGTTGTATACTTCCACTATACTTATTCTGTCTGTATCCTGGGCAAATAATCCTAGAACCTGGACTAAAGGAAGAGGAACACAGCACCAGGATTAGAGGAAGGCTCATTAACAACCTGCAATATGCGGATGGCACAATACTGCTTGCTGAAAGTTAAGAGGACTTTGAAGCACTTACTGATGAAAATCAAAGACTACAGCCTCCAATATGAATTAAATCTTATCATAAAGAAAACGAAAATCTTCACAAATTGACCAATAAGTAACATAATGATAAATGGAGAAAAGATTGAAATTGTTACGGATTTCATTTTACTTGGATCCACAATCAATTCCCATGGAAACGGCAATCAAGAAATCAATGTATTGCACTGAGCAATTCTGCTGCAAAAGACATCTTTGGAGTGCTTGAAAGCAAAGACGTCACTTTGAGAACTAAGTCCTCCTGACCTAAGCTTTGTATTTTCAATAGTCTCATATGCATGGAAAGCTGGACAATGCATAAGGAAGACCAGAGAAAAATTGAATTATGGTGTTAGCAAAGAATATTGAATATACTATGAATCTGGTGGCATAGTGCCTAAGGCACTTGACTGCTAACCAGAAGGTTGGCGGTTCAAACCC
>NW_006921754.1:1136902-1166782 GCF_000298275.1 Orycteropus afer afer | reverse complement strand
CGGTTCAAACCCACCAGCCACTCCCTGGATGGAAGGTTGGGCAATCTACTTCTGTAGTGATACTGCCTCGAAAACCCAAGGAGGGGTCACTGTGAGTCTGATCTGACTTGATGGCAATGCATGATCAGTGTTCTGTTTATCAGAAGAACAAAGAAATCTGTCTTGGAAGAAGTACAGCCAGAATGCGCCTTAGAAGTGCATATGTTAAAACTTTGCTCACATACTGTGGACATGTTATCAGGAGGTACCAGTCCCTGGAGGGCACTATGGCAGCTAAGGTTGTGTGTCAACTTGGTTTGGCTGTGATTTTGAGTGGTTTTGCAGCTTGATGTATTCCCCATGATCAAATTGGATGTAGTGTAATCACCTCCACGTGGAATCTGCTGTGAGCAGCTGATTAGTTGAAAGGGAGTTGCCTTTGGGGTGTGGTTTGCTTCCAGTGTATATGGAGAAGCTTTCGGAAAGGTCTCTAGCTTTCTGCTCGTTTTGGATTCTGTATCTGGCCTGTCATCATCTCCAGTTCCTGGACTTGAACCAGTCAGAACTCTGAACTCTGAATTCTAGCCTCCTAAACTGTAAGAGAATAAATTTCTACTTGTTACCATCCATTTGTGGCATTTCTGTTGTAACAGCACTAGAGAACTAAGATGGGCATCCTGCTTGGTAAAGTAGAGGATCAATAAAAAAAAGGGAAGGTTGTCAATAGGTTGGTTTGACAGTGTCTGCAACAATGGGCTCAAACATAGTAAAGGACTGAGAGGATGGCACAGGATCATGCAGTGTTTCATTCTGTTGTACGCAGTGTTGCTATGAGTTGGAAGCAATTCAAACGGACCTAACACCACCAACAATATATGCTATGCCAATTGATCTAGATGTCCCTCAAAACTATGGCCCTTACTTTCAAGTTCAGCAGCTCAGTCCCACAAGCTGTTTGGTTATATTTAAGAAGTTTACATCACTGGGCCTACTATGTGCTCTATTTTATATATGAGGATACATGCAACACATAAGAAAATGTGTAGACAAATCCACAACCCTATCTATATATGTATGTGGGTGTAGTCTCAAACAAGCTTCCATACCTATTTAGCATACATATCTACTTATGTATCACTCACAAATTATTGTTATATTTTTGCAGGATTGTATATGTTATAATATTTACTGTAGCCGTCCTTTATTCTTGTGCATAACTCAGGATATTCCTTTGCCTTGGTTACATTGTGCTGACTTCCCCCATATTGTGTATTGCCTTTCCTTTCACCAGAATTAATATATGTCTATTATCTAGAGAGTGATTCCTCCCCTTCCATCCCTGGTAACCATCAGAGAATGTTTCTTATTGTGTATAAACTTATTCTTGACTTTTATAATACTGGTTTCATGCAATATTTGTCCTTTTGTGATGAACTTATTTCACTCAGCATAATGTCCCCAGATTCATCCATGTTGCAGGATGTTTTCTGGATTCATCATTATTGTTGTGTAGTGCTCCGTTGTATGTACATACCACAATTTGTTTATCTATTCATCCATTGATGGCCACTTCGGTTGTTTCCATCTTTTTCCTATTGTGAATAATGCTGCAATGAACATGAGTGTGCATATGCCTATTCATGTTATAGCTCTTATTTCTCTAGGATATATACTTAAGAGTGGCTTGTTGGATTGTGTGGTATTTCTAGCTTTTTAAAGAAGTGCCATATCATTTTCCATGATGGCCACACCATTTTACAGTCTTATCAGCAGTGTGTAAGAGTTCCAGTCTCCCCACAACATTGCCAGCATTTGTTATTTTCTGTTTTTTTTTTTTTTTTAAATCACTGCCTTTATTGCCATGGTGAGATGGTATCTTACTGCAGTTTTGATTTGCACTTCTCTAGGCTAATGATCATGAATAGCTCTTCATGTGTTTGTTAGTCACCTGAATGTTTTCTTTGGGGAACTGTCTGTCCCTGTCCTTTGCCCATTTTTAAACTGGATTGTCTTTTTGTTGTTCAGGTGTTAGAGTTTTCTATAAATTTTAGACATTAGACCTTTGTCAGATATGTTATTGCCCAATATTTTTCCCCAGTCTGTATGTTCTCTTTTTAGTCTTTTGGTAAAGTCTTTTGATGAGGATAAGTATTTAATTTTTATTAGGCCCCAGTACCTAGTTTATCTTCTACTGTCTGTGCATATTTAATTATGTTTGTTATTCAATTTATGCCATAGATTAGGGCCTCTAGCTTTGTCCCTATTTTTTCTTCCATGAACTTTATAGCTTTAGGCTTAAGTTAGATTTAGGTTTGATCAATTTTGAGTTAGTTTTTATGTATGGTGTGAAGTATGGGTCCTGTTTCATTCTTCTGCAAATGGATATCCAGTTTTGCCAGCATCATTTGTTAAAGAGACTATATCTTCCCCATTTAAAGGACTTAAATCCTTTGTAAAAAATCAGCTGTCTATAGTTGGATGGTCAACAAATATTCGCTTATCAATAAAATCTTATGATTTCTGCCTTTAAGGGGCTTATTGTCTAGATGTTGCTGTTGCTTTTGTTAGATGCTGTCGAGTCATTTTCAACTCATAGCAACTCCACATGACAGGAGAACTGCCCTGTAGAATTTTCTTGGCAGTAATATTTATGGTAGCACATCACCAAGTATTTCTCCTGTGGAGCCACTGTGTGGGTTGAGCACTTAATTGTTTGTGCCATGGTGTAGCACAGACATTAATAAACTGTACAAATAAAATACGCTTATAAGGTATGACAAATGCTATGAAGAAAAAGTACAAGGTATGGAGAAAGTACTTAACAGAGGAACTTTATCTGTTCTAAGGGTTAAAAGAGATTTTACTAAGGGAGTGACATTGACATTTGGTCTGAGAAATGAAGGATGAATAGCAGTTAATTGTTAAGGGCATTTAAGGGTACAGAGATCATTCCAAGCAATCAAGCATATTCCTGCACTGAGTCCATGGAGTGAGAAGCACCTTGAATAGCTCTGTTGTGACATTTCTCACTCTGTTTTAAAAGTCTCTAATTATCTGTATCTTCCTTTTAAACCTTCTACTCTCTCAGTCTAAAACATAGATGAGGGCCCAGATAATGTACATTATTACTATTTTTTAAAAGCTTTTGCACAGGTCCTGACACATAACCTGTATTCCAACAAATATTTATTGAAAGAACAAATGAATTTTATCAATGGCTCCCTAATTGCTAAAGCCAATGAACAGGTTTTAATTCTTATCTTATTGTATCTCCCTGTGTCATTCGATCTGTCAATCAGTCCTCTTTCCTGACCTTTGATAAACTCTTGCTTCACTGACATCTATTCTCCCCATTCCAGGGTCTACTCATATCTCTCTTGGGTTTCTATCTTTTTCATTATCCCTAATTCCATCCACAACTCACAAAATTGTACATTCTCCTTAGGTGATCTTTTCCAGATTTAGATAGTTTCATTTTTCTCCTAGTGGATCTCATTTCTTTATCACCCCTGTGCACCTGGTTCCTGAGCCTCAGACAAAAGCTATTTGATAGTCATATACACCTACATGCCTCATAGCCATTTCAAAGTCAAATTTTAACTCATCATTACTCCATGGCTCCTTACCCCAACAACAAAATAAACTAGGTATGTATCATTATCTTATTTCTGGACGGTTATCCTTTTCCTTACTTTCCATATGCAACTAATTATCAAGGTCAGACAATTTTCACCCCAAGATATTTATCTACTGCTAATCCTCTTCTCCAGCCCTTGACAACTAGCCTAGCTGATATCATCATCATTTGCTCTTGGGTTTCTACAACTACCTCCATACAATTAAAAGCAACCAACCTAAAAAATAAATCTGGTATCACTCCTCTACTGCTTATCACCTTTCATTGGTCCCCAAAGTCTGGAGGTTATAGCCCAAGTTTCTTAACATTGTACACAAACCCCAGGCTCCTGTTTGCTTTTCCAGTCCCACCTTTCACCACTTCCTTCTGGAAACCTTATGCTAAAGGAACTGCAAAGTGCTTGTGGCTTCCACATACACCACATTCTTCCTGGCTCTGTGTCCTTGAAATTTTCATTGTGATACTCCCTCTCTTATATACCTTTCCTCATGCTGAAATCCATCCGATGATCCTCAACAATTCAGATCTCCCTGGATTTCCCAAGATGAATGAGATAGTCTTCACAATGAAACCTCCTATAACCCTCCATGCAAAGCCCTATGGAAGTGCAATAGTATTTTGTCATTACCAATGTGGTGACAGTGTCTCTTCTATGCGCTCCATGAGAAAAAGGACCATGTCTTACAGAGCACATAATAGATTCTCACTAAATGGCTGTATAAAGAGGAAATAAAAATGTCATTCATTTATTCACTGGTTATATTTAGTACCAGACAGCACCTGGCACTGTTCTAAATCTTAGAGGTACCTCCAGGGCATAAAATAAATCACAATCTCTGTGCACATGGTAGCAAAATACATCCACTATTTTAAAAAGAAGTGATAAGTATTATGGTGCTATGGAGAAAAAAACAATAAATTAGGAGCTCTGGTGGTATAATGCCTAAGGCATCTGACTGTTAACCAGAAGTCTGGTGGTTCAAACCCACCAGCCACTCCTCGAAAAGAAGATTGGGCAATCTACTCTGGTAATGATACCACCTCAGAAATTCAAGGAGGGGTTGTTATGAGTTGGAACTGACTTGACGGCAGTGGATTTGGTTTCGGTTTGGTTTTCAAGAAAAAAATAAAGAGAGATTATTACCTAAAGGGTTAGGGTGAGGTAGTCTAAAATGATAGATAAGGTAGACAAGGAGAGAATTACTGAGAAGCTGAATTTTGCTCAAAGATGTAAAGGAAGTTAGGGAGCTGATCATATAAATATCTGGGGAAAGAACATACCAGAAACAGGGAAGAGCAAATGCAGAGACCCTTGGATGTAAGCATTCCTGATGTTTCTGAAGAACAGCAAGGATTACATTATGTTTGGAGGAGGGTGAAGGTAGTAAGAGATGCGGTCAGGGAAGTAACGGGTGGAGCTGTGCTCACAGTATGACCTGTCATAAAGACTGTTACAAGGACTAGCTTTTGCTCTGTGTGAGATGCGTTCCATGGAGGGTTTTCAGCAGAGGAATGATGTAATCTGCCTTATGTTTAATAGTCCCCTTCTGGCTGCTGGATTAAGATCACTTTTAGGTGAGAAATCTGTCAGATGGCTATTGCAAACATTTTGGAGGAGAAAGATAATGATAGTTTGTACCAGATTGGTGACCAGGGAGATGATTATAGATGGTCAGCTTCTGAATGTATTTTGACTTATTGACTGACTGGGATGTGGATGTGAAAGAAAAGAGTCTGGGATGACACAAATTTCCTGGTTTGAGAATAGAGTTGATATTGACAGAGATTGGGATTGTAATAAGAACTATTTTCAGGAAAAGAGAATATATGGTGTTGGAGAAGTCCATTAGAGCAAAGTGAAGATGTCAGGCAGAATTTGGACTTATCTTTTCCCATAACTCCTTAAATCTTTATGCAAAGTGCTTGGCACAATAAAACTGCCATGGCACAATAAAACTGCCACATTGGCTATGAGCTGTAAATGAGATTGCCTCCTGACTGCTGCTACCTGGAAAACCCATTGCCCTGTTTTGAATTTTAAGTTAAGTCTGCTTCAGAAAGAGAAAACAACTCTTAAAACTTGAAACAGAATGAAAATGAAAATAAATTAAGAAACCTTGAGACTTTTTACTTAAACATTCCTGCTACACAGCTCTCTGGACTTAAACTCTTATAGAAGTCCTCATTATCTATAACAAAGGCTCTTACGAGAGATTCTCACCACCTAGGAGTACTTTAGAATATTTTGTTGTTGTTGGGGCATGTTTGATTGCCACAACAGTGTCTGATGCTGGCATTTATGATGTCTGGCACAGGGGAGAATTGTGCTGTGCCCATATAATTTTTGAATGAACTGGTCACTCATATAAAAAAATTGTTCACAATTATCTGAGCTTAGAACCTAACTACATTTTACATATATACTCAAAATGGTTTTAACATACAATAAATTTTCTAGATACAGAACTACTAAATTTTCTAGATATATACCTGCTTGTGAGGATGAAGTAGGCCCAGAGTGTTTCATTCTGTTGTACATTCTGTTGCTATGAGTTAGAACTGATTCAACTGCAGCAAACAACTACTATGTAAATTGAGAAAAGCTTGATTTTAGTTAGAACTTAACTCCATTTTATACCTAAGGCAAACACATTTTTATGTAATTTTGATTTACACTCAATTTTCCAGCACTGTAACCACACATATACATGAATATATAGGCTTTAAATTTGATATAAAAACGGGGCATTAGTTGTGATACGCTTTACATTCCAGAAATGATCTGCCATCAAATTATCAGGCTCTTCTCACAACTAAGGTCTAGACTTTGAGAAGACATGAAAACACCGGCAGTGATAACCACTTGTGGTGAAATGAGTTCCTATTTGTGGCCTTTGCTTTGCTTCTTTGGAAAAACAGCTCACTAGATTTCCCCCCTAAACCCGAAGAGTTACCTTTGCCCTAGTTTTCTACCCTAGAGGGTTTGTTACTTTTGTCTAGGTTAATTGATATTTTCTGGGTAAGCTATAAAGACCTTGGGGTTTGATATTTTTTGTTTGGCCCTGGGCTACAACTTGCCCTGTGATTGGTCTACTTCATGCACCCTGCATGGACTAGACACTACATTATGTAAACAAAGTGACTATAGAGTATGAAAATGAATTATCTGTGGCTTACTTTGCAAATCAAATGTTTGTGGCTTATCGAGAAGGGACTGGTCAGTTTGTGGCCTTGGTGGGAGGGCCATGACTTGAAATTGATGAGGAGTTGGTTTATTATATGCAGCTAACCCCACAGAGGAACGAATAAAGAAGGAGAAAGGAGAAAAGGCAAGAAGAGAGAAGAAGCAAAGAGAGGAGGGGAGAAACCTCCTAAAAGAGCTGAGACTTGGATCAAGGGGTGTACCACTGAAGACAGCTAGAGGTCCAGAAGGGTCCCAGCAGCAGAGCAGGCAGTGACAGGCCCAGAAAGCGCCCTGGGGTAGAGTCAGTGGTGACAACAGAAAACTGCTACTAGAAATGCAGCTACCAAAGCTGAATAAAACTGCCACATTGGCTATGAGCTGGGCCAGTTAGCAGTGGAGGGGCTGAAGAGAGAGGAGACCATCCCTGAGGGAGCTGAAAGGGGGCCTGCATGGCAGAGAGAAGGGTCTGCTTGCTCAAATGGCAGAGAGAAGGGTCTGCTTGCTTGTACAGCTGAGAGGGCTGAGAGCTGTCCTGCACTGAAGAAAGGAGGCATGCTCTCCTCTTTGGGAAGGCTTCCAGACTTTGCCGACATGTTTCCTGATTGTCATCTCTAGCTGTAGCCTGTTGCTCCTGCCCCAAATTATACCCTGTTCCTTCCTTAATAAATCACTTAACTGTAAGGATGGTCTGTTAGTTTTGTGTGGCCACTGCAATGGATTATCAAACCCAGAAGGAGAGAGTACTGTGGGAAGGACAGCTGATGTCAGAATTGGTAAAGAAGTTGGAGAGTGGAGGTATATATCTGAACTCCACATCATAGGAATCATCCTTGTCACACTGGTGCTCCAAATTTAGTGCTTTAAGCATGCTACAGGTCCCTGGGTGGTACAGTGGTCAAACTCCATGGCAACTAACAACAACTAACTGAACAACTGGTGGTGTGAACCCTGTTGTGGCACTGTGGAAGAAAAGCCTGGGGATGTGCTATGGAGCAATCCAACTCTGTAACACATGGGGCCACCACAAGTTGGAATCAACTGAAGGGCAATGGATTAAGCATCCTGGGGAATTAGAAAAGAATAATCAGTTGTCAAGGGGGAGCTATTTTATTTTGTGAATGAGCACTATTAGAAACCAGTCATCAGCCTCTGAACATGCTTTTGTAGTGGTGTGTTGAATGCTAGAGAATTGCAGAATAGCTGTAAGATCCAAACTAATACTCTAAGTTCTTCCTTCATTAACTGCAGGCTACATAGCTAGAACTCAGATAAAAGAGCCCATGGTTACAGATTTTGCACTGATTTTATATGAACAGAAAAAATTAATCAGTTTACCATATTCAAAAATACTCTATTACAGGATTTAAGTGAATACATACTAAAGGAAAAATATCATGTCAAATAAATTCTTTTAATTCCAAGTTCAAAATAAATTACAAAAAAACCAAAAAACAAAAGAACAAAAAAAACCTCACTGCTGTTGAGTCGATTTGACTCATAGCAACCTCTTCTTGGGTTTCCAAAGCAGTATTTCTACAGAAGTAGATCTTCTGAGGAGTGGCTGGTGGGTTTGAACTGCGAGACTTCTGGGTAGCAGTCAAATGCCTTAGGCAGATGAATGTAATTCACTTTCCTTTGTCCTGCTTTTTGGTCCAGTTACTTTGACTGCTAACCAGAAGGCTGGAGGTTCAAACCCACCAGCCACTCCTCAGAAGGAATGTTGGGCAATCTACTTCCGTAGTGATATTGCCTCGGAAACCCAAGGAGGGGTCGTTATGAGTTGGATCTGACTTGGATCTGAGTTGGCAGTGTTGTTGTTTTTTTTTTAACTTAACCTTTCTGAAATGGTTCCTACATCTTGAAATTGTGATAATTACCTCTTTCCTTCAACTCTCTTTTGAGACTTAAGGAGCTCTGGTGGTGCAGTGTCTAAGGCATTTGACTGCTAGCCAGAAGGTTGGTGGTTCAAACCCCAGCTGCTCTGTGGAAGGAAGACTGGGTGATCTACTTCCATAAAGATTTACTGCCTCAGAAACCCAAAGGGGGTCACTATGAGTCAGAATCAATTTGATGGCAGTGATTTGTTTTTTGTAAATGAGATAACAAATGCAATTTACATACCACTGAGCCTGTTATTTTATTATTACTGCGCTAACATGTTTAAGCTTTGTCATAAGAGAATAAATAAGATCCGGAACTCAGCATCTTACTACCATATCTATGGATTCCATGAAACAATACATGTATAATAACTACAGTGAAGTAAATGTCTGTCTCTGTTAGCTATTATTATTATAATTTCTGTGCTAACATAGGAAAGAAAGAGAATTTTAGAAAGGCATTTTCATGAATAAAATAAAGATGGTATACCAGATTTCAGCACTGCCTATTCACATGTTGGCATTTCTTTTTAAAAAAACAAAAGTGACTTTTCCATCACCTAAAATAGGGTTGTGTTGACTGAAGAATAAAATAAATGTACCTAATTATCCATTAATTAACAAATCATTTTGTTGTTCTTGTTGTTTGCCGTCGAGTCGGCCCTGACTCATAGCGACCCCTCCTTGGGTTTCCGAGGCAGTATCACTACGGAAGTAGGATTGCCCAACCTTCCTTCCGGGGAGTGGCTGGTGGGTTTGAACCGCCAGCCTTCTGGTGAGCAGTCAAGTGCCCTAGGCACTATGCTACCATCATATCACTCATATATTATCCTAAGAAAATGTATAATTTCCTAATCAATTATCTCTACTCCAGGCTCAGTAATATGTCCTAGAGATATGAGATATAAGAATAAACTCGAGGTAGTCAGCTATAGATAACCAAGTCAGCTGGGACTATATCTCTGCCACATTCCACAAATTTTATATAAACATTTTTCTTATCTGAAATTAAGGAAGAAGGTAATTTGGGAAAGAGGTGTTTGAGGAATTCACCTTTAATTAATTTTTTTTTCCTTTTAATTTTTCAAATAAAAAACTCCACATATAACCACTTTGATAAACATTAACCCCAACTCTGCTTTAGAAATTCCAGTATTCTGAGCAACCTTCAACCTTTAGGTGAGAAAGAAAAAAAGTAGGTTATTAATAAGGGAAACGACCATATCTTTAAAGGTCATGTAGGCAACGTTTTTCTATAAGCTAAGCAGCTCCAGAATGGTACGATGTTATAGTCCTTCTGTTCCCTTGTTAGATTTTACTTATTTTTAATCATGAACTATTTCAAACATTTTGAAAATTATAGATAATAATATAACAGTAACAGTAACACATGTACTTACCACCCACATTGAATAACGTTAACATATTGCAATATTTATTTCAGAAATTTTTCTTGAAGAAAGCAAGCTTCCTTTATAGCCTGTTCCCTTCACATAATTATTGCTTCTTAACTTTAACTTCCTGCTTGCTTTAAATGTGCTTCCCTCAAATTACTGGTAAAAGGATCAGAAGGTATATCCATCTGTTTTGAAAGTACATATGTTAAAAAAGTATATGCAGAAGTCAGCCTTGGAAAAATGAGGTTTTAACAATTTAAACCTTCACAAGGGAAAAGCATGATGCACTTAAAGTCATAACCTGGTTAACTGTAAGACGAGTAACACCAACTGGCTAGTATTCAATCTTTTGAGGAACAAATAAAATATGGAATCATTTACCGTCTTACAAAGTTCTTACATTCTTGAAGGCATACTACTGATTTTATGTTTAATAATGTTTATTATAATAAAAAAAAGAAAGAAAGAAAAACCCCACCAGACCTATGGTCATTCAATTGATTCCAACTCATAGTGACACTGTAATATAGAATAGAACTGGCCCATAGGGTTTCCAAGGCTGTAAGTCTTTATGGAAGCAGACTGTCACCTCTTTCTCCCAAGAAGCAGCTGGTGGGTTCACACTGCCAACCTTTCAGTTAGCAGCCAAGTGCTTAACCTCTGCCACCAGGGCTACTATTTCTTATAATATTAGAAATAATACCAGAGATTTCTAATCCTTCTAAAATCTGAAATTATTCAGGTCTTTAGAAACATCCAACTGGGATTTTTGTTACCACTGGACACATATTTATTAATACATTAAAAATAAGTATTTGAAAATTTCTTTTGAAACTTAATAAAAAAACAGAATTTTTAAAGTTATGGACTGAATGATAAAACTACATATGGTAGTCAGTTTCTATTAAAAACTAGAAGAAAAAATATTATTTTATTTTTTTCCTTTAATTTAGTTAATGATAAATACTCTACCATTTAAAGACAATGTGAATATGAATTGCAAGATTGTGTAGGATTTTTTGTAAGCTTTCAAATTAGAAAGCAAATTTTAAAAAAGTAATATTTGGCTCTTATAATTGTTTCACAAAGTAAACATAACTTCAGAAACAATTTAAATCTAAAGTGCACATACATGAGGAATTGCTTTACAATTGTATTTACCTGCTATATATTGTATAAGGCAATTTTTGTTTATTTCTAGTTGGGTATTTCAGTTTTTAAATTTTCTTTTATTTGGCAATCCATTTTTGTATTCACTCAGACTTTCATATCCAATCTACACTACACAGAATAGTCTCAAATAAAGTTCTACATGAAACTGAATAAATCTTCTATTATCTCCAGCAGAATTTGAATCCTCCTATTTGCTTTGAATTTAATTTAAACTTAAAATGATCAAAACTGAGGTCTGGTTTTCTGATAACTAAACTCAAGAAGACATTTCCAATGTTACACTTAGGAATTTATAGAAAGTAGAAAACTCATTTTAAAAAAATGATGTTCCATAAATGACTGAAGAATAAGATGCATGAAGAAGAAATGAGATTCAAACAAAAATGGCAAAATAAAGTTGATCTTAATGTGCCACTATTCAAGCTTCATAAAAATATTAGCTAATGTCCATAAATGTTTGTATAGTTTACCCTTGGTATGGTAAAAATCACACTGTAGAGCAAGTATCTCGATCAGATATGTTTGTTGTTGTTGTTATGTGCCGTCGAGTCAGCCCTGAATCATAGCGACTCCTCCTTGGGTTTCCGAGGCAGTATCACTACGGAAGTAGGATTGCCCAACCTCCTTCCGAGGAGTGGCTAGTGGGTTTGAACCGCCAGCCTTCTGGTTAGCAGTCAAGTGCCTTAGCCACTATGCTACCAGAGCTCCCATGATCAGATATGGGAGACAAAAATTTTAATATTCATTCTGATTGTCTGCTAAATTCAATCATAAATAATTGGGATTTCTCAGAACAAGTTATAATTTCTTCAAGGTACTATACCATGTATTAAATTGATGTTTCTACTTGAAGGAAAAAAAAAAAAGGGGAAAACTCATTAAGGAAGAAGTAACATTTATAAGCAAATAAAAGAAAGTACCTAGAATACTAAAATAATGAATTAACAGATTATCAAACCTTACTTGGATGGCAAATTTTACAAAGGCATATAACCATTTAACATTCACCAGAATTCAGTACATAATTTTCTTGAAAACTCAGCAGCAAGATTTGAAGGCTCAGAAAAGGGTGTATTATAGATTATACATTAATATGGGTTTAGAGAAAAATCACAAATCAATGAATGGGTAGGGATAAGATTTTTAATGAAATGATTGGATTGGCTGCTTTCAATTTAGAAGAAAAATGAGCTTAGTCATCCAGTGCATAAAACCAAAATAAGTTATGACTGGATGAAAGAGTTAAATACTTGGATGTAAAATATTTAAAAGAAAGGAAGGAAACAGAATACATTATCAAATTTCTAGATGATAGATGATTTTTTTAAGCTTAGAAGAAAAATATTTATAAAAGATATATAAAATATATTACTTACAAAAGATTATCCATAAAAAAAAAAACAACCATTGCCATTGAGTCAATTCTGACTCATAGTGACCCTATAGGACAGAGAACAGAACCACAGTTTCCAAGGCTGCAAATCATTAGGGAACTAGACTGCTTCTTCCCTCTCCTGTGGAGCAGCTAGGGTTTGAATTGCCAACCTTTTGTTTAGCAGCCAAATGTTTTAACCACAGTAGCACCAGAGCTCCTTTTGATATGTATTTTGTTGTTGTCAGGTACCTCCGAGTTGGCTCTGACTCGCAGTGACTCTACGTACAACAGAATGAAACATTACCCAGTCCTGCCCCATCCTCACAATCTTTGCTATACTTGAGCCCATTGTTGCAGCTACTGTGTCAATCCATCTTGTGGAAGGTCTTGCCCTTTTCCACTGACTCTCTACTTTACCAAGCATGATATCCTTTTCCAGGGAATGATCCCTTCTGACAACATGACCAAAGTAGGTGAGCTGAAGTCTGGTCTTCTCGCTTCCAAGGAGCATTCTACCTGCACTTCTTCCACTTTGTATACTTCCTGCACTTTGTTCGTTCTTCTGGCAGTCCATGGTATCTTCAATTCAAAGGCATCGACTCTTCTTTGGTCTTCCTTACTCAATGGCTAGCTGTCACATGCATATGAGACAATTGAAAATACCATGGCTTGGGTCAGATGCACCTGTCTTCAAAGAGAAATCTTTGTTCTTCAGCACTTTAAAGAGTTATTTTGCAGCAGATTTACGCAGTGCAATACAACGTCTGATTTCTTGACTGTTGCTTCCATGGGTGTTGATTGTGGATCCAAGTAAAATGAAAGCCTTGACAACTTCCGTCTTTTTTTCATTTATTGTGATGCTGCTTATTTGTCTAGTTGTGAAGATTTGTTTTCTTTATGTTGAGATATAATCCATACTGCAGACTATAGTCTTTAATCTTCATCAGTAAGTGCTTCAAGTCATTTTCAATTTCAGCAACCAAGGTTGTCACCTGCATATTGCAGGTTGTTAATGAGTCTTCCTCCAATCTGGAAGTTCCCTGTTAACATACTACTACAACCATTTTTGAATTATCTTCAGAAAAATTTTATTTGTGTGTGAAATTAATGGTATTTTTCAATAATTTCCACATTCTGTTGGGTCACTTTTCTTTGAAATGGGTACAAATACGGATCTCTTCCAGTTGGCCAGGTAGGTATGTTCCAAATTTCTTGGCATAAATGAGCACACACCTCTAGTGCTGCATCCATTTTTTGAAACATCTCAATGGTATTCCATAAATTTCTGGAGTCTTGGTTTTTGCCAATTCCTTCAGTTCACCTTGGACTTCTTCCTTCAGTATCATTGGTTCTTGATCATATCCTATCTCATGAAATGGTTGAATGTTGACCAATTCTTTTTTGTACAGTGATCTCTGCATTCCTTCCATCTTCTTTTGATGCTTCCTGTATCACTCAATATTTTGCCCATAGAATCTTTCAATATTATAACTCTAGGCTTGAATTTTTTCCTTAATGTCTTCAGCTTTAGAAAGGCTGAGTGTGTTCTTCCCTATTGGTTTTCTAACTCCAGGTCTTTGTACATTTCATTATAATACTTTACTCTGTCTTCTGGGGCTGTCCTTTGAAATCTTCCATTCAGCTGTTTTATATCATCATTTCTTCCATTCACTTTAGCTACTCTCTTTTCAAAACTAAGTTTCAGAGCCTCTTCTGTGACATCTATTTTGTTCTTTTTTTCCTTTCCTATCTAAGTTCTCAAAGTGACATCTTTTCTTTTTAACACTTTAAAGAGGTCTTTTGCAGCAGATTTGTCCAATGCAATATATTGATTTTTTTTTACCCTTCCATTTATTTATTTATTAACTTTTTATTGTGATTTGGGTGAAAGACTAGAGAGAAATCAGTTTCCCCTTCAATAACTCACACACATTTTCTTTCATTTCACTGACTGCAATCCCCTTAATGTAACATCATCCATCTCATTTCCTTCTTATGTTTCTTATTTACATCCTTCCTTGTTTCATTATCCTTCTTGCCTTCTGAACTTTGTCCTTGGGCAAATGCTGCCCTTTTGATCTCAAATGACTGTTCTAAGGTGTGTATACTTCTGTACCACTATTGTTCACCTTGCAGATCTACCTATTGCTTGGCTGAAAATTTAGCCACAGGGCTAGTTCATTTCCAGTTCCAAATGGTGATTAAGGTGCATACTCTGGTGGATTTCACCAATCTGTATCTTACCAGTAAGCCTGGTCATTTTTATAATTTTGAGTTTTGTTCTACGTTTTTCTCCCACTGTCTCCAGGACCTTCTAACGTGATCCCTTTCAAAGTGGTCAGTAGTGGTAGTCAGGCACTATCCAGTTCTGGTCTCAGGATCACTGAGTTTGAGGTTTGTGTGGTCTGTTACTCCTTTGGATGAACTGCTTCCTTTCACCTTGGATTTTCATCACTCTTTGTTCTGGATGTGGAAAGACCACCTTAGATGGCTGCTAACATGCTTTTAAGATACCAATCACTACTAACCAAAGTAGGATGTAGAATATTTTCTTCATGGACTATGCTGTAACAACTGACCTTGATGCCCCCTGAGACTATGAATCTGAGCCCCAGGCCCAGCAACTCATTCCCTCAAGGTTTTTGGTTACTGTTATGAAGTTTTCATAACTTTGTCCCCTCTATGATGTATTATATTCATGAATATATTTGTAGCATATGTAAATACACATACAGAACTATCCTCTCCAAAACCTGTATATCTATTCATGGAAATAGTCACATTCTCCTTACCATGCCTGCTCAGCTTGTTTGTCTACATATCCACTCATAGATTACTATTACTGTTATTGCAGGATTGTGTATGTAATAGTATTTACCTCTCTTGGTTTTAACTCTTGTCTTTTCTCCATTTATCATGATGTTGCTTATTGTCCAGTTGGGAGGATTTTGTTTCCTTTATGTTGAGGTTAAATCCATACTGAAGGCTGTAATCTTTGATCTTCATCAGTAAGTTCCTCAAGTCCTCTTCACTTTCAGTGAGAAAGTATGTGCTATCTGCATATCACAGGTTGTTAATGAGTCTTCCTCCAATCCTGATACCACATTCTTCTTCACAGAGTCCAGTTTCTTGGATTATTTGCTCAGCATGCAGATTGAATAAGTATGGGAAAAGAAAACAACCCTGACACATACTGTTACTGATTCTAAACCACATGGTATACCTTTGTTTTGTTTGAATAACTTTCTCTTGGTCTATGTACAGGTTCCACATGAGCAAAGTTAAATGTTCTGGAATTTCCATTCTTCGCAATGTTATTCAAAATTTGTTATGATCTACACAGTCAAATTACTTTACATAGTCAAGAGAACATATGTAAATATCTTTCTGGTATTTCCTGCTTTCAGCCAAGGTCCAGTTGACATCAGCAATGATATCTCTCATTCCATATCCTCTTCTGAATCTAGTTTGAATTTCAGGCAGTTTCCTGTTGATGCACTATTGCAATCATTCTTGAATTATCTTCAGCAAAATTTTACTTGTGTGTGATATTAATGATACTGTTTGGTAATTTCTACATGCTGTTAGATCACCTTTCTTTGGAATAGGCACAAATATGGATTTCTTCTATTGTCTGGGCAGGTAGCTGTCTTCTAAATTTCTTGGTATAGATGAGTGAGCACTTCTTGCACTGTATCTGTTTGTCGAAACATCTCAGCTGGTGGTCCATCAATTCCTAAAGCCTTGTTTTTTTTTTTTGCAAATTCCGTCAGGGAAATTTGAACTTCTTCCTTCAGTACCATTGGTTGTTGATCATATACTACCTCCTGAAATGGCTGAACAGTTGATATAGATAAAGATATAAAAAAGGAAGAGAATGATATACTTGGTCAGATTTAAAAATATATATACAGGTACACATACCAATTGAGTAAAAGATAACTTACCACTAAGATAAAAAGAAATAAAAGATAGGAAAATATACTAGGTTAATATTTTCAAAAAAGGAGCTCATTTAATTTGGTAATGAAAATTATGCCCCAGTAGAAAAACAGAAAAGTACATGAGGAATGTAAAACAGAAGACAAAAAGTATTTTTGAACTATTAAATTAGCATTTGAAAAATATTTAAAAAAATAACAAATACTCATAGGAAACAGATTTTCATTTTTTCTGATAGAATTACAAATTGCTTTAATCCTTTCAGAAAGAAAATTAGTGGTATGTGCCAAATGTGAAAATCATTTATATCCTTTAACCCAGTGATTCTATTTTTACAAATATTTGCTTTCAAAAGTCCAAAATATGGAAAAAAGATATACTCAGGATGAGTATCACCAATATATTATTTGTAATATATATATAGTTTTTTTTATAGAAACCAAAACCCAATATAAATCAGTTTTGGTACCTAATAGCACAATATTTTAGCAAAAATTACAAAGTCAATAAAAGAAAGATAATAAAAACTATTCAGTAACATTGTTACTAAAATGTTAGGCATAAAACAAAGGATACCAAATAATTTGCATGCTACAATTAAACTTTTTTTTTTTTTTTTAATGTTATTTAAGTAAGAGAAAGACCAAGAAGACACACTAATATGATAATAGTGGGTATACTGGAGTTGTAGGATTCTGGGTGATTTTTTTTCATCTCCCAGATGTCTATGTTATGTGACTTTTATATACAAAATAATCATTGAAAAATCAAATAATTATTAAAATTATGAATCAATCTAAACAAATACAGTATAACCTTAGCAGGATATACAAGTATAAATATACTTTAGTTACAACAAAATTCTAAATACATTTGATGATCATGACCGAAAATGGACTGTGTATTCATATGAAAATATATAATGAATATATATGTTCTGTTAGCATGGAGGCATCATGTATGACATATATATTTTATTCTACTCCACAAACTCTTAGCATTTCTCTTTTTATATTAACAAATTTTAAAGGATTTATTTGTGGAAAGAAAGATTTGGAGCATAAAACAAAAAGTTCATTGAAAAATATTTCCTTATGTTGTCAACTATAAGAATAAAAATGTTTTATAAAGAAAATACCATCTTAATATCAAAAAACAACAATGAAAGTTCAAAAAATTTGTAAAGCTTTAAAGTCATATGCAAAGAGAAAGAAAAAACAATTAAATATAACAAATCATTTGTCTCAAAACAAATCATAAAATCATATGGATGGAACCTGAACTCAAGGAGGAAATAGATTCCCTGCTTTAATGTAGTCATGTAAACTGATTCCATAGCTCATACCCTTTCAGCTATTTAAAAGGTAATCACTTTTAAAACTCCAACCTTCCAGCTATTACTTCAAAAGGAAACTAGCATGTATACTTTCTCTTAACTGTTTATATTTGTTAAAACTAATCATTAGTGCATTTAGTAAATTTTCACAGTTGACTGTTTTTGCTTTTTATATATCAGAGCCCATTTAAGGTAAGAGAATAGGATTAGAATAATAAATGTATGTTTTTTACATATTACTTCAATTCATTCATAATTTCTTCAATGTATAATGTTGCAGTATACAATCTTAGGACTAAGAGAACTGATGACTGTTTTCACAGCTTTTTAATGAGATGTAAAGTGTATTTATGAACTAAGTATTAAGTAGAATGATTCAACAGCACTCATAAATTTCTACTGGTTTATATTTGTTCTGAAACTGAGTGGTAGCTTTGAATAAATTGAAAAGATACAAGAAAGAGGAAAAGGCTTCATTTTTTAATTGTTCTTCAATGGGATGGAAAATAAGTGTATGGAGCAATGGTTGCGGTTATCTGAAGCAGCCCTAAGATAAAAAGTATAATTGTGGATGGAAAAACAGAGAAAGTTTTAATGTAAATATCTTTAGACACCATTTTGGCATAGCACCTAACTCATCTGACTGCTAACCAGAAGGCTGGATGTTCATACCCACCAGCCACTCCTCAGAAAGTAGATAGGGCAATCTATTTCCATAGAGATAACACCTTGGAAATCCAAGGAGGGGTCACTATGAGTTGAATTGACTCGACTTGATGGCAGTGAGTTTAGCTTTTTTTAAGAGAGTCATGTAAATTTTTTAAAAAATTCCTTCCCTGGGTTAGGGTTGGGGATGGTATAGGGAGTGAAACTAAATGTGCACAAAATGTTGAATGTAAAACAAACTCTGCTCTGTAAATCTGCACCTAAAGCACAATTTGAAAAAAAAAAAAAAAAAAAAAAAGCTTACAGGGGGTATCCAAGCTGTAACAATTGGCCTCACTTGGAGCAACAGAAGAAAAAGCAGAGTCAGGAGTAGAAGGAGGATACCATAAGAACTGCATGGTACCCATCACTGAGAATTTTGATCAAAATTCTATAGAAGATGTAGAAATTACTGAATTTTATGTTTTGCTGTATATATTCTCAACGATAACGACAAAATAAAATGTTAAAAGTGAAAAAAAAATGGATGAACTTGGAGGACATTATGCTGAGTGATATAAGTCAGTCACAGAAGGACAAATATAGTATTAGTTCATTGTTGTGGAGGGTCAAGGAAAGGTTTATGCATGGAGGGAAATTTTCTTTGTTGGTTGCCAGGGGTGGGAGGGGAGGGGAAAGAACACTGCAAAAAAAAAAAAAAATACATTGACCCATGTCACTTTAGTTTTGTGTATTTCACTGTACATAAATTATATTTCAATAAAATGCATTAAAAAAAGAAGAAATGGAAAGCAGAATTAAATTAAAACATAGTTAAGCTATTAAAAAAAAGTGAAAAAAATTCCTTCTAATTGCTAAGGCAATATGCAATTTCAGAAAATATATTTTTTTACTATATATAAGAACTAGAGGTTCTGGGTGGTGTAAATGGTTAAGGGCTCAACTACTAGCTAAAAGACTGGCAGTTCAAACCCATGCAGTGGTGTTTTGGGAGACAGGCCAATCTGCTGCAAAAGGTCACAATTTTGAAAACCATATGGAGCAGTTCTACGCTGCACACACAGGTTTGCCATGGATTGGAACTGGCTCCATGGCAACTAACAACAATGACACATGCATGAACTAGCACATGAATTTGGTATAGCAGACCGGCACATTACAGTCATGCTCATTAATGAGTTTCAGAATATACTTTTACAATTTCCAGGTATTTTGGATTCAAAATTATTAATTACAAAAAAGTCTTTTCTGGTAATTCAAATTCCACTGATCTGGTGCTAAAGTCCCCAGGACTAAAGAATAGCACTTCCAATTTCGACATCAATTTCTAAAGCATATTTGGCAAAATGGGGAATGTGCACATGGTAGAATGTACTTATACATACACATATGATTTTCTGAAGTAAGCTTTATGCAAACTCCAAATTTTAAAAGATTCCTGCCCTGGAAGCATCAACTCTAAATTTTTCTGGCTGATTTATTTGCTAACCTCTCTGTGGGAAATTCTCTTCTGTGTTTGATTTTTCAAGTTCCAGGTCTCAGCTCAAATGGTAATTCTTTATAGTTTTGCATGATCGTAAAGAGATAAATGGGATTCTTAAAATATCTGGTTCCTGATTTTAGCTATTAGCTTCTACTTCACCAGATTTATAAAAATCAAAATGGTGAGTTTAATTTAATGTCATCCTAATGTGAAGCAAATGGTAGAAGAAAAAGGAAAGCAAGGCATTGTAAAAATTCAGAGCCTGCAGAATTGAGACGTGATTACTGTACACATTGCAAGACAGATAGAATATTTTAAAATAATTTCCATACTAGGTTGTCCCTGTACACCTAGCTTCAATTTTAAATGCAAAACATAGACTTTGTTGTTTAAATCAGTATTTCCAAGTAGCTACTTCAACTTTTGAAATGTAATGCTAACAATATAAATATGCATTGCTTATTTAAAATCTTCAGTTTAGTTATAAAATATAATTCCTCCTTGAATGAGCAGCAAATATTCTGTTTTCTCCTGTACATGTATTAAGAAAATTATAAATACAATTGACTTCAGTATTGTAAAAAGTATTGTACAGTGATATCCAGCTGTGCATATTTCTCTCTTTTCTTCCTAAAGGTTAGCTCACCTTGCACTTTGGACACTTCTGGGCATTTCTCTGTCCATGCTCAATTTCACTGGCCCAATGGCGCAATAATTTGTCTCCTTTTTTGTACTCCTTGCAATTAACGCCTTCATGCCAAGGAGAATGGCACTTAAAACACCAGACAAATTGGCAAGTGGGGCACTGGATCTGTGTAAGGAAAAATAAAATTAAGTACCAATAGATACCAACAGATAGATAAGTGTCTAAAAGTACCAGAATGATGGTGTTTGAGGAAGTTAGCTAAAAGCTTATAATCTGCCCACATTTATATATCTCCCTGTCTACAAGACAAAAACTACACTAAGATATAAATATTCTGTTATTGAAGGAAAACAGAATGGTTTTGGCAAGACTATACTGAAACGAAATACTTGAGACATTCTGGAAATCAATTCAGCCTCCCTGATGAAGCAGAGTAAAATCCGAAGCCTCACGATGCCCTAGATCCATATGCTCAGGCTTCCCTTTAACTCACCACTCCCTTGAACCAATTTCCCAGGCATTCCCATCACTCTTCTTACCAATAACTCAATTTTTATAAAATGAAGGCCTCACAGATGCTTCACCGAATGAAAGACACACTAGAAAACAAATTGCTCTACCAGCATTTGCCATGTGGCAGCACCTAAAATGATAGATACCCTTGGTTTGCCATCAATTTAGGAGAGGTTAATTATAAAATAACATAATTGGATCCTATTATTAGAAATAAATCGGTATGGTGACACTGTGGCAGGTACAAGAGGCCTTCATAGTTGTACTATGTAGAGGTGTGTGAGAAAGAAAAAGAATGTGTACATGTTCATTGAAAATATTTGTCTTCCATTTGTTCCCTGGATGAAAGATATTTTCTCTAAAGATTTCCTTTATCTTGAAAGACAGTGGAGTATCACATTCTCACTCAATATTTCCAGTGATCACTCTCTTAAAAACTTATGTGCATAAACTTGACATTCCTAGCCCCTACTTGATTAAAATGAATTAATATAATGTCTCATTTTCAAGAGCATTCATAATTGATTATTCTTTGCTGTGTTCCTGCCTATTATTCCACTGCACCATAAGTGAATTTACTAATTGACTACATTCTGAAGAACAGCTAGAATTTATTTTGGTAAACTATATACAATATTACTACTTAGATTTTTAGAAAACCACTTTTTCATTTTTTAAATAATTTTGATTCCAACTCAGGTATTAACTGAGTAGTAATTACAATCACAGCTATTCTATTTATGACTCAAAACACTGAAGTCTTCACTTCTGTCAAGAATAAATATTGTTCTTCCCATGCAAATATAAAATAACAAAAGTACTTCTGCTTTTATAATGTTATATCAAAACAAAATAGTATTCTGTCATAAGATTAAAAAGTTTTCATGTGTATTTGTTTATTGAAATCCTGTTATATAATATCTGGACTGAATACATTACATGCATTATTTATTTATCCTCAAAATAATGCTACAAAATAGGTATGGACATCATAAGTTTCTAGATGAGGAAACTAAGACTCAGAGAGTTTAAATAACTTGCTCAGGGTCACACAGCATGTACGTACAGCAGCCTGGTTTCAAGGCCAGCATTCTTTTCACTGTGCCAAAAACTTCCTCAAAATAAACAGCATTCCTTCTTTGGAAATCAAAAAGGTAGAATGTAGAAGTCAAAAAAGGTCAAGTAGTTAAGCTAACCAGAAAGTCAAACTTCTGTGTGATTGCCAAACTAAGGTGAACTTTGAAAATCCTCACATAAATTGGTAGACTCCTTGCTTTACCAAAAAATAAAAATAAATAGAGGTTACCAATCATTTAAAATAGTCTTTCTTGTCTTTTCTGATCATTAACATTAAAATAAGTCATTTTTAAAGTAAAGAGAACAAGTTGAAATGTACGTGTTCCAGATAATAAAACAAAATAAAGTCCTTATGGAGCTTTCCATTTGAATGTAATGAATGAAATAAATGTTTGAATGTAATAAATGAAAAGGGGAAGGAAATCTGTCATTTTGTCCCAAGGACCTAAATATTTAGTTCGGTTCTCTTCTATTAGACATTACTCATAATTCTAAACACTTAAATTTTCAAAAAAGATCCTTTTGGTTTTAAATCAGTCAGTCATAAGATTATACTTATGAAAAGAATATGTGTAAAAGTGCTTTGAAATTGGGATTCACATTACGAGTGTCAGATAGTAATAGTCCAAGGATCTTTGTGACCAAGTGCTGAACTGTCACAACTATGGATCTCTAACAAAGCCAATTAGAAATGTGATTCTCTTAAGGTACCAGAGTTACAAAGACTGATATTTGATGTACACACCAGGGACTCTGGCTCCACACTTCTCTAAGTCAATAATGAAAACTTATAGAAGATCCTACTTGACAATCCTCACCAACAACATTGACTTAGTGATGTTGGCTACTGCAGTGCAGTAAATTACTTTGTGTGGCTTTTCTACCCATAAGTCTTTGTAAACTCCAAGGTGGGATTTGCTATGAGCAACTGAGGAGCTCCTGATTGCTGAAGGTGTCCACCTGGAGTATTTCTGCTGGGCGTGGCACAAAACAATGTTCTGGGAGTGCCCACTCTCTCTCAGGTGCTTAGAGTTCTGATGCTATAATTGGCTAGTTTGACCACCCTGCCGGGCTCAAAAGGAGGCCTCCTGGAGGCAGAACTCTCTCAGACTGCTGGTCGAGGAAGACATGCTGCTGAAAGAGACACGGGCTCCTGAGACACGTGTTGCTGGGAAAGAGACGCAAGAGACACGCATTGCTGAGTGAGACACCGAGGGACCAGCCCTGCTGGGAAAGAGACTGTGAGAGACTCTTGGCTGAAGGAAGGTGGGCTGGGAGAGAGACTGAGCGTTCTTCCTGAACTTGAGTTGTTGCCTGGTGCTTCCCTAATAAACTCTGTAATCTGTGAGCTCTGTGTGGCCACTGCAGCGAATTATTGAACCCAGGAGAGGTGGTGGGTGCTTTGGGAGAAACGGTTGGTGAAAGGGCTGGAGGGAGGCAGCATGTCTGGCCTGGCAGGAATAGGCCTTGGGTTACTGCTGGTAATCCTGTCTTCCTCTTGTAGAGTTAGAGGAGGTCGGAACATGTGACCTTCTTGCCGTTTTTGCAGTTACCCAGCAAGGTCTGAAATGAGGGTGAATAATTTAAATTCATACCTTACTGTGAACCATGTCTCACTGAAAGCATCGATACAGCTATTACTTTGTTTTGGACTAGAAGAAGTAAAGGACTAACAGCCACCCTGGACAACCTTGGTATTCAGAGATTGCACCTGGATTGTCTGAAGACTGACTTTTTGATCTGAAGAGGTGGAGTGATCTAGAAGAGTTGAGTGGCCACAGTGGCAGATCACTGGAGCAGGGAACACAGGCATGCACTTCTGGTATTAGAGGGGCTCTCATGCTAACAGAGCCAGTGTTCTGATTCCCTGATTCGCTCTGAGGCCTCCTCGGCCAGCAGCTGATACTGCTTTTGTAATCCTTCCTACTTCCTGTGGAGCCTTACAATAAACCTCACTGAGTAACCTGAGATAAAGCACATCTCTGCTGCTTGTAATTGGAAAGGGCCCAATTACAGGATCTGTCTATTGAAATCTTACCCACATGGAATGCCACTTGCTTCAAGATGTCTTCACTATTCTTCCCAAGCATATTCAGTACCTCTCTTAGGGAATTCACATTAGATATGTAGGTGTCTAATCTCCCCACTGGCATACAACTCCAATGAGGGAAAGGCTTTGTGTCATTCGCCCTGTACTTCCTGACTGGAGTCACACAGAACTTCTGGCATATGGTAGGCACTTAGTAAATTATTTGAAAAACACATTATTTTACACACAGCAGGTACCACACATTGGTTAACATTAAATGAATTCCAAGGGGGTGGGGAACATATCTAATTTATGACTAGTGGCTGAGATGGTATCAATACTTCTTAGATTACCAGATGATGTATACTAAATATTTTATCCACATGACAGTTTAGTGAGTATCACAATCAATGTGCAAACTTTTCTACATGAGGCAGGTCTGCAAGTATTTTAAGAATAAAGTTATCAGAGTTAGGAATCTTGATTAGCTTGCTCAGAGCCCAAGAAAGATAAAAGAACTTTATATTTACATTTTTGACATTTGAATGCCTTTAGTTTTCAGATATCTGTGCTAAATTGACACTAAGATGGCAAGTTAACCAACCCACTTGACCTAAACAAATGATACTAGTCCTGACAGTTCATCATGCCAAATGAGAAAATAACCTACAAAATGGGGGGATGGGGGTGGGGGGAAAGGATTCAAGAACCAAAAAAATTTCAGATAATTATTTTCTTGCCTAAATTCTATCTATTGTTGTACTCCTTTATATATCATTTCAAAAAAAAAAAAAAAAAGACCAAATTACTACCTTTCAAACTCAAGGTTAAATTAGACAACCACCATGCTTATATGTAGCACTGCTATATAAGAGCTCAGTGTTTTAAGAAGGACTTACTTTATTAGGACTTCAGGTTAAGACAGATTCTCAATAATGAAACATATTTATCAATTCATTTGCCCACTCAACAAATCTTTATTGAGCACCTTCTAACTAGCAGGTATTAACTGTGTATTTTATACACACACAAAAAAAGAATGAAAATACTTGTCAATAAGGAATACTCAGGCTACTGGGGCAGGACAGACACAAAACCAAAAGTGAGATAAAACCATGTAATAACTGTAGAAGTTTGGCAAGTGGGTACTGTAGGAGAAACATTTCAGGGAAGGCTGGGAGAGAGGTGTTCAGAGAGAATGTGATCTTGAAAGATGAGAATACCACTGGGAAGGCAAGTGTGATGAGGGTAACACTTCAGGCACAGAGCCCAGCATGCACCACTGCAGAGAAGCCCGAGGGACCTGGGGCACTGGGAAACAGCATGTGGTCTACAGTAACCCACAAAGAGATGTCATTTCAAATGGCTCAAATGGTTATAAATAGGGTCCAATGCACTTTGCATTAATGTTCCTTGCACTCCTGGCATGTTTCCCAAACTACACTGTGGTCAAGAGACTCCTTCTACAAAATATGTAAACGGAATGGTTGTCAGATTGGGGCATGTCCCAAAGAGACCGATGAATATGGTGAACAAAAGGGAAATCTCACGGTTGTAAAAAGTTTTGTAAGAACTAAAGATGTTCTTCTTGAAGAGGAGAAGATTAGATGGTGTTACAGAGAGGTGAAAAAGAGTCTTGGTGCATGGTTTCAAGTATGTTCAAGAAAGCACTGTCTGCTCCTTTATAAAATCAAATTCTAAAGTAAAAATAGGAACCCTGTTGGCCCAGCTGTTAACCAACTCCTCCTACTTGGGGATTGCTCTCTGAATGGTAATACTACAGTTAGGCACTGCTCCCTTCAACACAGCCCAAATGTGGCCAAGTGACCCTTTCATTAACTTCTCACAGCACTGCTGAAACCAAGCTAGAAATTGAAAGAGAAACTTTCCTAAAGGCTGAGGACTAATAGGGGGACAAAAACACAAATAACAAGACAAACTCTATCGAGATACAG
This sequence comes from Orycteropus afer afer, assembly GCF_000298275.1. Lineage (NCBI taxonomy): Eukaryota > Metazoa > Chordata > Mammalia > Tubulidentata > Orycteropodidae > Orycteropus > Orycteropus afer. The sequence continues at coordinate 1,140,510 of NW_006921754.1, read as the reverse complement.
CATTTGCTCATACAAATAAGCTTATTGACCTTCCTCAAGATTGGTTTCCGTGCTCCTTTTACGTAATCAACACACTATTGCACAATATGTTCACCTCAATACTAAGTTTTATTTCTAACTGAAAGGTACAGTCTTCTAGGGTGGCATGCCAGAACTTGGGAATGGGGGTTGTACCCTTTGAAGAGTCTTCTCCCTCTAATTTTAGAATCACTGTTTCATACTAGGAACTCTGGTGGCATAGTGCCTAAGGCATCTGACTGCTAACCAGAAGCCTGGCAGTTCAAACTCACCAGCCACTCCTCGGAAGGAAGACTGGGTAATCTATTTCCATAGAAACGTTGTTGTTGTTATTGTTATGTGCCATCAAATCGGACCCGACTCATAGCGACCCCTCCTTGGGTTTCCGAGGCAGTATCACTATGGAAGTAGATTGCCCAACCTTCCTTCCAAGGCGTAGCTGGTGGGTTTTAGCTGTCAGCTTTCTGGTCAGCAGTCAAGTGCCTTAGGTACTATGCTACCAGAGCTCTGTAGAGAGACTGCCTTGGAAACCATAGGAGGGGTCACTATAAGTTGGAATCGACTTGACAGTAGTGAGGTGTTTTGTTTTTTTTTTTGGTTTGGTTTCATACTAGTCTATCTTACTCCTAACCCTTAGTGCAAGAAACATTTTTAAACATTTATGGGCTTTTCTCTCAATCTAGATATCAAAGTTTAGAAAACTACCAGAGCCTATTTCTTGCCTGAGGACTCATCTCTTCATTAAAAAACAAAAAAACAAAACAAAAAAAACCACCAAAACTCACTGCCTTAGAGTTGGACCTGATTCATAGTGACCCCTCTTTGGGTTTCTGAGGCGGTATCACTATGGAACTAGATTGCCCAATCTTCCTTCTGATCACCTCTTCATAGATAAATATAAGGTTCTTGGCCCAGCTTTGTGTAGCTCAAACTCCCTAACCAGAGCAATGTGGCATTATTCTGTTTTCAACAGGGCAGCCGATTCTGAACACAACAAATTTAGGAGGAGTGCCGTTTAATTACATAGAGTGTATGAGGAAATGAGAGTATTCACTGTGATCAACAGGTGAACACAGGAGAGAGGTATCTTGTCTTAACAATGAACTATTTCAAATCAGAGCTTTTTGAAAATGGAAGAGAATGGTTCCAGAGGTGGCAACTTCCTTAGCAATGAATGTGTTCAATCAAAGTCTGATCCTGAGAGGATACATGCAGTGGATGGAGCTCTGCAGTAGGCGTCTTTATAGCTCTGAAAGCAATAAATATGGGAGGACAGGGATATACAGGACTCCCTGGGTGATGTAAAGGATTAATATGCTCAACTGTTACACCAAAGCTTTGAGGTTTCAAGCCGTCCAGAAGCACCTTGAAATAAAGGTTTGGTAATCTAATTCCTAATTCCACCCATTGAAAACACATGGAGTACAGTTCTAGTCTGACCCACATGGAGCTGCCATGAGTCAGAACTGAATTGATGGCAACTGGTTTGGTTCTTTTATAGGCTAACATATCAGATGACTCCCAATATTTGGGTAGTGTTGTAAGTCCAATCACAACTAAAGACTGTAAAATATTATGACTAATTTATACATCAAGAAAGCAAACAAAGAACAACTTTAGCCAAGCACTTCATTAGTAACTAGAGGGAGAAACGCACTCTAAAAAAATTTTGTAGGTCTACACCAGCACTGAGTGTTATAAATTTTTTCAAGGGTTACATACATAACAAATTCTTTGTTTACCCTGGCTTCTTTAACCCAGGCTAGGTAACTTCATCTTTATCTCTATCATAAATCTCTTCCAGCAACAATCATTCAAGAAGCTACGCTTGTTTTCTATGAGCTCCTGACATCAGTGATAAATTAATCCTGAGAGAAATCAGTGTGTGCACTGATCTCACAGGGCCAATGCACAATCTGATTCTCAGTGTGTAAACACTGTCAACTTAAGGTGATGGTATCAGGGAAAAGGAGAAGTATAAACAAACATACTACCTACATTTACATAGGAAAGCTTTACCCATTTTTACATGTGGAAACAAATTCTCAACTCCTCTCTACCAGACAGAAACCTAAGCATATTTTAAAGCACATCAATTAGGAATAACAAATATTTTGATTTGTTTGATTTCTTAGAGCCCTTAGAAAAGTCTTCTTACCACACAAGGAGAGAATATTGTGATACCTTATAAAATTTCTATTCAGAGGGCTTATAATTACAAAGAGAGAATGAAGAATGCTAAAGATACAAGGTATGGATATAGTCGAGAGAACTTCTCCAGGATATAAAATTGGCTTCTTTTCTTTCACCTTGTGATTAGTCAAAGCATTGTTCTGTATTATCAAGGCTCTACTTAACATTTGTGGGCAGGAGTTTGGGAGCTGTTGTTATCTTTATCTCAAGGAAACCATGAAGAATATTGCCTCTAACACGTTCCCTGTGTTGATGTGCTTGCCCTTCACGTCTCATTCCAAATCAATATGAAAATATTGACATATGGCAGGCTGAGAGTTGAGAGTTTAAATGTAGTTTTAAGCCAGACTCACCTTTCCTACCTTGGCAAATCCAACATATCAAGGCTTAGGATCACATGTTTTCTGTTCAATGAAGCTTTCCCAATCTCTCCTGTCCTTTCTTCTTCTATGTTCTTAGCATGTTCTAACTGCTTACGTTACAGTACACATTATTATTTATGCATAGACCACAGAACAGTTCCTCGGGCAAAAATATTTTGAGTGCATACTCTATTAGACATGGCACTTGGCACATGTTATCAGCAGTGAATGTAGCAAGTCTGGACATGGCCTCATAGAGACCAGTGGGGAAGAGATTTCAAGCAAATAACCACACATATACACCATCAAATCCCAGATGTGATATGGGTATGGAGGAAAACTATGGGTACTGTTCCTATGTCTGTCTCCAGGTGCCACAGGCATATCATGAGAGTTTCAACTTTAACATTTTTTATTTTCCCACCAGTAATTTGTACCCTGTACTGATACATAGTTGAGGTTGCATTCATGACTTATAGAAACTGTTTGGGTTAGAAATAATATTTCTAATTGGAAATTGGAATCAACCTTATAGAAATGGAAGGGTAAAACTTGGCCTCTTGACAAGAGTTTCAGGGACATATAGATAGATATTATGAATGAAAAAATAAGTCTGGACTTCACCAAAAGTAAGGTTGTCTCAATAGAAATCTTTGAATTTTGGATTGCACTGGTTCTATTTGATATAATCTGAGTCTGCTGACTTTCAGAAACTACAAAAAGCTCTATTTACTCAACCTTTTGCCAGACGGGAGTTGTTAAGTGAGCGCCTGGAAGGATAAGTTGGCATCTAAGAGATCTTGTTACTGCTTATAGATATACCATGTTTGCTCTTTTTCTATCTTTTTCTGTCTGCTAAGTAGAAAAGATTTAACAAGCAGTTTTTACAGAACCCTATACATACCAGCCACTCCATGGAAGGAAGACTGGGCAACCTACTTCCATAAAGATTTACTGCCTCAGAAACCCAAAGGATGTCACTATGAGTTAGTTGGAATCGACTCAATGACAGTGAGTTTGGTTTTGGTATACAAA
>NW_006921754.1:1134721-1136597 GCF_000298275.1 Orycteropus afer afer | reverse complement strand
CTATGAGTTAGATCTGACTCGATGGCAGTGCGTTTGGTTTGGTTTGGGACTGACAACAGCAGCAATAATAAGTACTCAAAAAGTGGCATTTTGGATCAAGATATTGTAACTTAATAACTCTAAAAGAGTAATATTAAAATACATATGAACTTTATCAACAGACAGAGAACCCACTTTAGGCTGTAAACAATATTATAAAGAGATGTTAAATTGCTCAGACGTGTTATGCATTAGCAACAACCACTCTTTTTCTCTTCCCGTTGCCTTAGCCTCAGTTTATCAATTTGAGTACTTTAATTCACTACTCTTAAAGTTCAGATAAACCATACTGATTTGAAAGTGGGTTCTTTTATTATGGAACCAATTTTTTTTTACAAATGTACAGCAAAATGAAAAGTCCAAATGTTCACAGCAAAGAACAAAGAAACAGTCCTCAGTTTAGACTGCTATACCTGCAACTACTAATGTCACAGTTGGTTTGTTGGAGTACCCATAGTAGGGCCCTCCTTAGCTATCAAATGCACACAGGTATGGACAAGTAAATGAGAAAGTTAATATTAATGTAGAGCTTTTTTTCTCCTTTTCTTCAGGGAATGGTCCCTTCTGACAACATGACCAAAGTAGACTACATGAAGTCTGGCCGTTCTCACTACCAAGGAGCATTTCAGCTGCACTTCTTCCAGGACAGATTTCTTCATTCTTCTGGTACTTTCAGTATTCTCTGCTAACAGCACAGCTCAAAAGCATCAACTCTTCTTAGGTCTTCCTTATTCACTGTCCAGCTCTCACATGCATATGAGGCGATTGAAAATACCATGGGTTGGGTTAGGTGCACCTTAGCCTTCAAAGAGACATCTTTGCTCTTTAGCATGTTAAAGAGGTCTTTTGCAGCAGATTTAAGGAACTCTGGTGGCATAATGTCTAAGGCATTTGACTGCTAACCAGAAGGTTGGTGGTTCAAACCCACCAGCAACTCTATGGAAGGAAGACTAGGCAATCGACTTCTGTAAAGATTTACTGCCTCACAAACTCAAAGGGAATTGACTTGATAGCAGTGAGTCTGGTTTTGCAGCAGATTTGCCCAGAGTAATACGTCGTCTTGACTGCTGCTTCCATTGGGGTTGATTGTGGAACCAAGTAATATGAAACCTTTGACAACTTCAATCTTTTCTCCATTTGAACAAATGCTGCTAATAGGTCCAGTTGTGAGGATTTTCATCTTCTTTTTATTGAGGTATAGTCCATACTGCAGACTGTAGTCTTCAATCTTCATCACCAAGTGCTTCAAGTCATCTTCAATTTCAGCAAGCAAGCTTGTGTCATCTGCATATCACAAGTTATTAATGAGTCTTCTTCCAATCCTGATGCTGCATTCTTCTTTATATAGTCCAGCTTCTCAGATTATTTGCTTAGCATAGAGACTGAATAAATATGGTGAAAGGAGACAACCTTGACACATTCCCTTCCCAATTTTAAACCATGCAATATTCCCCTTTTCTGTTCAAACAACAGCCTCCTGGTCTATATACATGTTCCTCATGAATACAATTAAGTGTTCTGGAATCCCCATTCTCAATGTTATTCATAATTTGTAATGATCCACAAAATCGAATGCTTTTATATAGTCAATAAAACATAACTGAGCTTTCTGGTATTCTTTCCTTTCAGCCAAGATCCATTTGACATCAGCTATGATATCCCTCGTTCCACATCCTCTTCTGAATCCAGCTTGCATTTCTGGAATTCCTTGTGCATATACTGCTTCAACCATTTTTGAGTTATCTTCAGCAAGATTTTACCTGCATGTGATATTAATGATATTGTTTGATAATTTCCACATTCTGTGGGATCACCTTTCTTTGGAATGGGTACAAAT
>NW_006921754.1:1131732-1133596 GCF_000298275.1 Orycteropus afer afer | reverse complement strand
TTTCCAACTTCCACATTCCAATCACCTGTAATAATCAATACATCTTGATTGCATGTTTGGTCAATTTCATACCACAGAAGTTGGTAAAAAATCTTCAGTTTCCTTATCTTTGGCTGTGGTTAGTGTATAAATTTCAATCACAGTATTATTAACTTGTCTTCTTTGTAGATGTATGAATATTATCCTATCACTGACAGCACTGTACTTCAAGATAGATCTTGAAACATTTTTTGTGATGATGAATGCCATGCCATTCCTGTTCAATTTGTCATTTCTGGAATAGTAGATCATATGGTTGTCTGATTCAAAATGGCCAAGACCAATCCATTTCAGCTCACTAATGCCTAGGACATCTATCTTTATATGTTCCATTTCATTTTTGACAACTTCCAATTTTCCTAGATTCATACTTCACACATTCTATGTTCCAATTATTAATGGATGTTTGCAGCTGTTCCTTCGCTTTTTGAGTTGTGCCAAATCAGCAAATGGAGGTCCTGAAAGCTTTACTCCATCCATGTCATGAAGGTCAACTCTACTCTGAGGAGGCAGCTCTTCCCCAGTTGTATTTTGAGTGCCTTCTGACCTGAGGGGTTCATCTTCCTGTACTATATTGGAAAATGTTTCAGCGCTATTCATAAAGTTTTCCAGTAACATACCAGATAACATTTCACTCCCATTTATAAGGTTTTCACTGACCAATTCTTTGAGAAGTAGATGGCCCCTTCGTTCTTCCAAGTATGTCTTACTGGAAGCTCTGCTGAAACCTGTCCACCATGGGTGATCCTGTTGGTCACTTCTTACTTGCCCTTTAACGTTATGCAAATTATCCCTCACTTAAACCAACTCCTATCAAAAACCTAGTGCCTAAGCCACTCCTTGTAAGGAAGGTTGGGCAATCCTACTTCCGTAGTGATACTGCCGCGGAAACCCAAGGAGGGATCACTATGAGTCAGGGTTGACTCGACGGCACATAACAACAACAACAACCAAAAACCCACAGCCATTGAGAGATTCCGACTCATAGTGACCCCCATTAGGTGTCTAAGGCTGTAAATCTTTACAGAAGTAGATTGCCTCATCTTTCTACAGAGCAGCTTGTGGGTTTGAACTTCCAACCTTCTGGTTAGCAGCCAAATGCCTTACCCAGTATGCCCCCAGACTCACAACAATTGTTCATCACATTCACCTTCACTTGCTGCATGTATAGCTTCTAAATCACTGAAAAGACATTGAGACTTTTCTTGTACTAAAGTAAAGCTAAATATGAACCCAAGAGTATTCTGAGGTGGGCCTGGGGCACCGGTGTTTCTTAAAAGTTCTCCAGGTGATTGTATTGCACAGCAAGGGTGGTGAATTAACCACTTACTTCCACAGTTGTTGCCCTGCTTTCCCTGCCTTCTGTCTTGTCCTCCTGTTAGATCCTCTCGAATGCCTAAAGAACTCAATTCAAACTTGTGAGCATAGTGTAAAAGACTCACCATGACCTGATCTTATCTACCTGAACATCTCTCTTCTCTCCTCCCTCCCCACCTGTTTACAACATGCCATGACCTCAGCTTCTGAGCCTGCACACTTACTCATCTCTTGCTCAGAAATGCTCTTCATTATTTATCTGCTTGGAGAGCTGCACCTTCTCTCTAAGGTTTCCAGATACCCTTTTTCCTAATCCTCTTCCAGCATTATGAAAGCACCCCATTTGTATTATTATTTTTTGACTAATAATATTTATCCCTATTTCATAAGATGTCTCTCACCTTCATTAGGCTTTTTAAGAGTAAAGATTATGCCATATTTGCCTCTGTATTCCCCAAACTAAGCACACTGCCTAACATATATATACTGGCATTTTATATTTGCTGGA
>NW_006921754.1:1123170-1131472 GCF_000298275.1 Orycteropus afer afer | reverse complement strand
GAACCTGGCAGGAGCAAGAAAAAGCGCCTTGGGGGGACGGGCTTAAGGAGGGCTGCGTCACTTCCGGTAGCCGTAGCTGGGCGGAGGTGGCGTGGGGGTGGTTGGTCTCTCAGCAGCTCTGAAGGCAGTGCGTTCTGTGAGTTTGCTACAGATCCTCTATAAAGAAGGCCCAAGCGGTAGACAGCTTCGATTTAAACACATGGAGCGGTGACTGCAGCCAGGAGTCATGAGCGACACCAGCGAGCAGAACTACGGGGAGAGGGAATCCCATTCTGATTCAGAAGTAGAAGTGCTTGTGGATCTGGGAAATCTGCAAGGCATACCCGTGCAAGGTCTCTCTCCAACGAATATTCTAGGCATTCCAGATCAAAGTCAGGTCCAGATCTGAATCTAGGTCTAGATCCTGAAGTTCTCGAAGGCATTATGCACTATCTCGATCCCGCTCCTGTAGGCGATCCCGTAGCAGGTTTTACAGTCGAGATTATCTCAGACCGCAGAGCCACAGTCATTCTCCCATGTCTACTCATAGGCGTCATGTCGGAAATTGGGCAAATCCTGATCCCAACTGTTGTCTTGGAGTATTTGCGTTGCTATACACGACAGAAAGAGATTTGAGGGAAGTGTTCTCTAAATATGGCCCTATTGCTGGTGTGTCAATGTCATAGGACCAGCAGTCTAGGCGTTCAAGAGGATTTGCCTTTGTATATTTTGAAAATGCAGAGGATGCCAAGGAAGCTAGGGAGCGTGCCAATGGAATAGAGCTTGATGGCCGGAGGATTAGAGTTGATTTCTCCAGGACAAAAAGACCACATACTCCAACACCTGGAATTTATTTGGGGAGACCTACTATGGCTGACTCGACGGCACATAACAACAACAACAACTATGAGTTGGGGCCAACTTGACGGCAAATAACAACAACAACTATGGGATTACTATGACGCAGGATTACTATGATGGAGAAAACCATCTAGGCTATGATGATGGGGAGTACTACAGCAGATCATACAGAGGAGGAGGAGGACAGAGAGCTGTTCAAGAGAGGGATCAGATTTACAGAAGGCGGTCACCTTCTCCCCATTATAGTTGTGGAGGTTACAGATCACATTTCAGGTCTCGATAGTACTCTTCTCGCTTCTATTAAAGCATGAATTGAAGACTTTCTGAAACATGCCCCAGATTTGGGATATCGATTGTGGACAATATTTGTTATCATCTCCTGTTTAACAAGTGAACAAGCGCCTAATGAAGTTAGGTGACTTTTACATCTTTTATGATGACTACTTTTGGTGGAGTTGAAATGCTGTTTTCATTCTGTATTTGTGTAGTTCCGTGCTTTGTTCAAAGTTAAGTGTTTTCAGAAAAGTATGTTTTGCATGTATTTTTTTTTAGTCTAAATTTTGAATGCCAAGAAGTTTCTATTGTACAGAACTTCATTTAACAGGTTTTTCTACTGAATCCAGGGCATTCTGAAGATCAAAAGCCGGTGTATAAAATGCTACCAAATGGCAAAAAAGTAACAATGAACAGTTTGATTTTCACTTTTCTTTCTAACATATTAATGCTTAGTAAACCTGTTGAGATTAAGTTGTCAGCAGTAAATTTAAATACAAAAATAACCCATTTTGCTCCAGTTCAGTAAAAGTACCAGACTTAAGATACTTGGAACTAAGTGTTAGAACTATGCTTTGTAACGCTGTACTGCTAGTGTTAGAGCTAAAGATATTTCAATATAGTAAATGCTTATCTAAACGTGGATTTGTCGGCCTTTATGTAATCTGTATGATATATAGCAGGAAATAAGAGTTACACAGTATATGCCTAAAAAAGGCTATTTCTTCAAGCTGTTACAAGGTGATAATGGTATTTCAGCTAGTTATCAGCAAGTGACAATACATTCTACCACAAATGTACTCTCGTTCTTCTAGCTTTTAGGTTATGTGAAAAATACTGGGTGCTTCAGTCATGGATGAACTGAAGATTTGTCTGTTCATTTAAAAAATATTCTTTTCAGCTCCTTTGCTTACCAAAGGAGGCCCAATTTCACTCAAATGCTTTCAGAACTATGTTTAAATAAACTCAAATGAAGAGAGGAAAAAAAAAATACTATTTTATCATCAGCCTCCCCAAGCCATACTAATTCAAAATCATAGCCAACATATACTCACCTTAGGCTCCGGTAAGGGAAGGAAGCCCATTTAATGCCCACCTCAAGTTGGCCTAATTTGGCTGCTCCCATTCTGTGACATCTAACCCACAACTCTGGTGAACATGCTTACTTTGTATTTGCTTTCTGATCTGGAAGGGGTGGGAATATGTCCTTTTTTCTTGAAAGTTGTAAAGTGCTTGCACTGAGGACATGGCTTGGTGCTGGAATCAATACGGCCAAGTTCCAAGAAGTACTTATATTTGATGGAGTCTTCATGTGTTAAATTATAGATAACAGTTGTTTCTTCCAGGAATTCAAAACACTCTGTGATTGGGCATTTGATTTCTACCTGGCCAAGTTGGACCTGTATGAAAGAACAGATGGGAGAGGAAAAAAAGGTCATTGCTTTTATTACATTTCTTCTATATTTTCATGTTTTGCATGCAGTATTGTTTATTTATGATTACAGTAAAGGATAATTTAGTCATTTTTCAAGATTAAGATGCAATTAATGGTAATCACCTTGGTACCATAATAATGAATCATGATATAATGATTTAAAAATAACTTACAGAGTATTTAAACCTTCACTGATTTGTGAACTTAAATGGATTTAAGCCACAAGCTCACTAGAGAAGCAAATTATCATCCCATCCTTCTGGAAACCAGAGAGTGAGACAGAATTTAGACAATATGCCAACTACAGGAACAGTTAGAATGAAAAGATGTTTCAGATTTTTCAATCTTACAACACTAAACTCAGGACACATTTTATTACTTTAAAAGGACAAAAGTGACTTTTGTAAACTATATTTATAGTATACAGTAGTTTGAAAATTATTGCCAAAAAAATGACTATTTTCCTTGACCTTTTATGTCAAAAACATATAGTAGTTTTCCTTATACCATCAAAATCACAATCACATGAATAAGTAAGGAAGTTAAAAAATCAAAATGATGTCTTTTTTTTTTTTTTTCAAGATGTGTGAGGGAAACCCTCCTACCCTGACATCTCATTACTATCAAGGTAATTTACAAAATAAGCTTTTTCAAAGAACCACAGTGCTAGACTGGGACAGGGGTGGAAAAGTGGTGGGAGGAATATACCAGAATGCTACATTTTATATTTAGTATGGGATTCTAGATACAACTAGCATTAAAGATTATCATCCACCACTCATTGTCAGTTTAGCATATTGTTGTTGCTGTGTGTGGGAAGTTATGTTCCTGGTATTTCAAATACCAGCAGGGTCACCAGTGGTGGATAGGTTTTAGCAGAGATTCCAGACTAAGACAGACTAGGAAGAAGTATGTGGCCAGGTGCACTTCAGAAAAAAATTAGTCATGAAAACTTTATGAATAGCAGTGAAACATTGACTGACGTGGTCCTGAAAGATGAGTCCCTTGGGTTGGAAGGCATTCAAAATATGAATGCGGAATAGCTGCCCCTTCAAATTAGAGTCAACCTTAATGACATGGATGGAATAAAGCCTTCATCAAAAGGACCTTTATTTGCTGATGTGTCATGACTCAAAATGAGAAGAAACATCTGCAAACATCCTTTAATAATCAGAATGTGGAACACAGAAAGTATGAATCTAAGAAAACTGGAAATTGTAAAAAATGAAATGGAACACATAAAGATCAATGTCCTAAGCATTAGTGACCTAAAATGGAATGGTATTGGCCATTTTGAATTGGATATCCATATGGTCTTCTATGCTAGAAATGACATAGTGAAAAGAATGATGTCACATTCATCATCCAAAAGAATATTTCAAGATCTATCCTGAAGTATAATGCTGTCAGTGATAGGATAATATCCATACACCTATATGGAACACTGATGGCTCAGGTATAGCAAAGACTGTGAGGCTGGCACAGGACTGGGCAGTATTTTGTTCTGTTGTACATAGGGTCATTATGAGTTGGAGCTGACTCAATGGCATCTAACAACAACAACAGCATAAGGAAGACCGGTTATTGCTGCCATTATTCAAATTTATTCACCAACCACTGAAGCCAAAGATGAAGATATTGAAGATTTTTTACCAACTTATGCAGTCTGAAATTGACCAAACATGCATTCAAGACACATTGATAATCACTAGTGATTGGAATGTAAGAGTTGGGAACAAAGAAGCACTGGTATTTGGAAAATATGGCCTCAGTGATAGAAATGACACCTGAGATCTCATGATAGAATTTTGCAAGACTAATGACTCATTCATTGCAAATGCCTTTACTCAACAACATAAATGGTGAGTATATATGTGGACCTTGAGAGATGGAACATACATGAATCAAATCAAGTACATCTGTAGAAAGAGACTATGGTGAAACTCAATGTCATCAGAACAAGGCCAAGGGTCAATTGTGGAACAGACCATCGATTGTTTATATGCGAGTTTAAGGTGAAGCTAAAGAAAATTAAAAGAAGTACATGAGAGCTAAAATATGACCTTGAATTTAGACACTATTTGAAGAACAGATTTGATGTACTGAATATCAATGACTAAAGACCAGGTGAGTTGTGGAGTGATAGAAGAAACATCATACATGAAGAATGCAAAAGGTCATTAAAAAGACAGGAAAGAAAGGACAAAAATGGACATCAGACGAGACTCTGAAACTTGCTTTTGAGAACAAAATGGCTAAAATGAATATTATGATGAAGTAAAAGAGCTGAACAAAAGATTTCAAAGGGCAGCTTGAGAAGACTAAGTAAAATATTATAATGAAACGTGCAAAGACCTGGAGTTAGAAAATCAAAAGGGAAGAGCAGGCTGGGCATTTCTCAAGCTGAATGAACGGAAGAAAAAATCCAAGCCTTGAGTTGCAATAGTGAAGGATTCTATGGGCAAAATATTAAATGACACAGGAAGCATCAAAAGGACATGGAAGAAATAGACAGTCAGTCTACCCAAAAGAATTGGCTAACATTCAAGCATTTCAGAAGGTAGCATATGATCAAGAAGTGATGGTACTGAAGGAAGATGTCCAAGCTGAACTGAACGCACTGGCAAAAAACAAGGTCTCCATGAACTGAAAGAATATGTTCTGTGTACATAGACACAGAACTGCCAGGAATTCAAACAGGATTCAGAAGAGGACGTGGAATGAGGGGTATCACTGCTGCTGTCAGATGGATGTTGGCTGAAAGCAAAGAACACCAGAAAGATGTTTACCTGTGTTTTATTGACTCTTCAAAGGTTTTTGACTGAGTGGATCATAACAAATTATGCAACACTGCAAAGAATGGGATTTCCAGAACACTTAATTGTATTGGTGACCTATAAATAGACCAAGAGGAAGTTATCTGAACAGAACAAGGGGTTTAAAATCAGGAAAGATGTGTGTCAGGGTTGTATCCTTTCACCATACTTATTCAATCTGCATGCTAAGCAAATAATCCAAGAAGCTGGAGTAGATAAAGAAGAAAACGACATCAGGATTGGAGGAAGACTTATTAACAACCTGCCATACCCAGGTGACACAACCTTTCTTGCTGAAAGTGAAGGAGATTTGAAGCACTTATTGATGAAAATCAATGACTACAGCGTTCAGTATGGATTACATCTCAACACAAAGAAAGCAAAAATCCCCCCAACTGGATTGAGAAGCAACATCATGATAAATGGAGAAAGATTGAAGTTTTCAAGGATTTCATTTTACTTGGGTCCACAATCAACACTCATGGATGCAGCAGTCAAATAATCACAGGATGTATTATTGCACTGGGCAAATCTGCTGCAACAGAACTCTTTAAAGTGTTAAAGAGCAAAGATGTCACATTGAAGAATTAGGTGCACCTGACCCAAGGCATAATATTTTCAATAGCCTCACATGCATGTGAAAGTTGTACAAGGAATAAGCAACACTGTAGAAGAAATGATGCATTTGAATTGTGGTGTTGGCAAACAATACTGAATATACCATGGACTGCCAAAAGAACAAACAATCTTGTCTTAGAAGAAGTATAATCAGAATGCTCCTTGCAAGAGAGAATGGCCAAACTTGATCTCTTATAGTTTGGTCATGTTGTCAGGAGAAGGATATTGTGCTTGGTAAAGTGGAGGGTCAGTGCAAAAGGTGAAGACCCTCAAGGAGATGGATTCACATAGTGGCTGCAATGATAGGCTCAAGCATGGCAACGATTGTGAGAATGGTGAAGGACTGGGCAGTGTTCCATTCTGATGCACACAGGGTTGCTTTGAGTCACAACTTACTTGACAGCACCTAACAACAACAAAGATTACAGTAAAAAGCACAGCTTGTGGGTACAACTGAATTTTAAAAGATGGAAAAATAAAAGAGTTTGAAATTAGGAGAATCAAATATTTTCCTCAAGTAGTTACCTCTTTATTATCATGACATCATAGATTTTTTTTGGCCTTCCTAATATATCAAATAGAAGCTATGAACACCACAGATGGCAAACAATGACAGAGTATTTCTTTTTCATTTGAGAGAGTCCAATGTTCGGAGAAGATAACTTTCCACTTTAATGAGAAAAGAACACTGTTAAAAGACTGAGCTAAGAATGGAAAAAAAGGTACTCAGGCAGGGAAAAGAAAAATATCACCATAAAGAACATTAAAAAGAATAAATTAAGCTGCAAAATGACCTGGCATTGTCATCTAATCTGTAATTTCACAAGGTGGGAGCAGGGTCAACATCAACACAAGGCTGCTTCCTATGAGGTGGAGGTCAGACATGCTTCCATTCTCCAAACTTACCAGTTCTGACACAAATCCTATGGCACTCTCAACTTTTCTGCTGGATTTGATAATTTATTGTAATGACCACACAGAACTCACACACTACACTCACGATTATAGAATTTACTAGGGAAGTAACAGGTTACCATTTATTATCAAAAACAACTCACGATACTGTTCTTCGATCAGGACAGACTCTTCTCAGCAGTGTACCTCTCTCTGGCCCTTGGTCTCTCAGTTCCACAGTCCTTTGACCTCTGCCCTCTCAGATAATTTTTACAAAGTTCTTGTAGCTCTGCAAGTAAGTTCCTAAAAGCACCCCACTCTGCCAGTAAGTCTCAGCCTGAAAGCACTCTCAGCTTTCTTGCTTTGGGGGTCTAGAAGCGCACTGCCCTGTCTGCCACTGCTGCTGTGGCTATTGCCATCGTTTCTGTGCTGCTGCTTCTCACTCTCTCTGGTGTCACAGCACTCTGTCTCCTGGATTGAGAAGGTTCAGTGCAGGGATCTTGGGTTCAAAAGATGCGTTCCACTTCTAGCTCTTCTTTCTTGATGGTAATGAGATCCTCTTTTCATCTCTGGGATGGTTCATTTTAAGCCTAGCAAGAAGGCAAAACTGACCAATCTCTATGCTAGGGTTTCATTCTCCCCCCAGGGTATCAAACACCTCATTTATATTATTAGCAAGCTATCTAATCCCATTTGTAGGCCACAAGTGCATCACATTTAATAGTCCCACTCAGTAGGAGTCATAAAGACTATGGCTAGAAGTGCCATACCAAACAATTCACTGCACTGCAGAAAATCATGTTGTTGTTGTAGGTGTTGTTGAGTCATCTCCGACTCATAGCAACCCTGTGTACAACAGAATGAAATACTGCCCAGTCCTGTGCCAGCCTCATCATCCTTGCCAGACCTGAGCCCATCATTGCAGCCACTGTGTCAATCCATCTCATTGAGGGCCTTCTTTTTTGTTGACTCTCCACTTTACCAAGCATGATATCCTTCTCTAAGAAATAGTCCCTTCTGACAACACGACAAAGTAGGTCAGATGAAGTCTGGCCATTCTCGCTTCCAAGGACCACTCTGGCTGTACTTCTTCCAGGAAAGATTTGTTAGTTCTTTTGGCAGCCATGGTATTTTCAGTATTTTTCACCAACGCCAAAACTCAAAAGCATCAACTCTTCTTCGGTCTTCCTTGTTCATTATCAAGCTCTCACATGCATATGAGGTAACTGAAAATACCATGACTTGGGTTAGGCACACTTTAGTCCTCAAGGAGGTATCTTTGCTCTTGAGCATTTTAAAAGAGGTCTTTTGTAGCAGATTTGCCCAGTGCAAGACATCATCTGATGTCTTGACTGTGGCTTCCATTGGGGTTGACTGTGGAACCAATAGGAAATCTCTGACAACTTCAATCTTTTCTCCATTTATC
>NW_006921754.1:1117502-1121045 GCF_000298275.1 Orycteropus afer afer | reverse complement strand
TACAACAACAACAGTATCTATCTGTAGAAAATACAGAGTGCTACATAGTTTTCTGCTATTGTTGTATAAAAACATGGATCACAATCAATGCCCATGGAAGCAGCAGTCAATAAATGAAATGACATATTACATCAGCCAAATCTGCTGGAAAAGAACTCTATAAAGTGTTAAAGAGCAAAGATGTTACTTTGAAGACTAAAGTATGCCTGACGCAAATCATGGCATTTTCATTTGCCTCATATGCATGCAAAAGCTGGACAATGATTAAAGAAGACCAAAGAATTGATGCACTTGAATTATGGTGCTGGCAAAGAATACTGAATGTACCATGGCCAGCCAGAAATCTGTCTTGGAAGAAGTACAGCCTAATGCATCTTAGATGAGATGATTGCTAGACTTTGTCTCTTATCCTCTGGCCATGTTACCAGGCCTAGAGAAGGCCATCATACTTGGTAAAGTAGAGGGCCAGAAAAAAAGAGGAAGACCCTCAATGAGATGGGTCGACACAGTGGCTGTAACAGTGGGCTCAAGCATAACAACAAGTGTGAGGATGGGGTAGGGCTGAGTAGTGTTTTGCTCTGTGGTACATGGGGTCACTATTGAGTTTGAACCTTCTCGAAGGCACCTAACAACACCACTGAACAATATAATCCAGAGGTTTTTCAATATGTTCCTACTTGTTTTCCATCTTTTTTGATGAGTCTGCTTACTGTTATATATTATATTATTTTACCAGTATTGTAATAATGTTATATTTTAACTCAAATTACATTTTTGTAACATTATTTTAAATTATAGTCCAAGACAGAAATCCTCAGATTTTTAAATAGTTAATCTCAAAAGCATTTGTAACACAATAAAAAACTGGCTTAGTGAAGTATGTAACTTTAAACACTGATAATTAATACATGTTTGATCTTTTGACATATTACCCATTTTTATCAAGCCTGATTCTGAGCCAGATATTGCGTTAGGCCCTGGAACTTCACAAGCACCTATTAGTAAAGAGGCAACCATGGCACAACGTAGTAAGCACTCCTGACAGAATAAGAACAGGATGTCAGCAAGAGATTGTGGAGGAGGCTCAGTAACCTCAGATTTGGAAGGTTCTTAGAAGAAGTAAGGGTTCAACTGAGACCTTAATATCAGTAGAGCTTTGTCAAAGAAGACTGAAGGGATTCCAACAGACCGATTATACACTGTGGGCAAAGGCCTATAAGAGTGCTCTAGAACAAAGATATCCATATTCTTCCCATTCCCCAAATGGACCAACTTGAAAACATCCCTGACGTAGGCACATCCTAACTGAAAGATCTCACCCTTAAAAGGACTAGAACATGAGACTGGTCCACAAGCAGGATTATAAAAGGATGGGCTATACAGACAGATGCACTGGAACCAGAGCATGTGGGTAGCGCTTAACACCACCTCAGCAATCTGGAACTTTTTCCAAAAGAAAAATAGAAAACTATCCAGTTTTCAGCATGTGAATGACAATTTACTTTCATTCTACATAAAAGGAAGCTCTCTTGGAAAACCATTGGTGGCTTTTGTTTATGGGCAAACAGTACATGTTCATAAGAGTCTGAAGTTAGTAAGATCTGTTTGAATCCAGTCTTCCTCACCTAGTCAACTATATACATGTTAATAATGGAGGCAGCAATGTCACAGCCATCTGGGAATAGTCAGGTCTTAGGAAGAACGGAATGTAGTTTAGGGACTAGAACAATCCAATGAGCTCAAGAGGGCAGGCTATTTTACTTTTCCCTCAGCAGTGGGTTATCATTATGCCACCACACTGGGATAGTACCCAATATCCAACCAAGTACTTTGTCTACTTCAGTATTTCTCAACTCTGCCTGCAAACCTATTCCATCACCTCAGAGCATACAATTTCCTTGTTTTCATACTTCTGCATTGACGAATGCACATATTCTTTCTAAAAGCTTAAATATCCCCTCCCCCACTACATTCTGGGACAATGACCTTATATTTTACTGGGGAGGAGGGGACAGATGCAATAAGATGCATATTCCCTCATGTTCCAACTCCAAACTCTACCAACCTATATCTGTCTGTCCCCACCTTCTCTGTTTTCCTTCCTTTTATAGTATAGGAACTGAATCTATTTCCAGGACAACTGCCTAATAGTCTCTTGAAGTATTTGATGAGAATTCAAACCTCCTGACCTACCCAAAACTTATAAAATTTGAATCTTAGCTGGTAGGTCAGAAATTGGAAGTTTAGAACAATTACTCACACAGTCCTTTCAGTTACTCATACTTCTTCATTCTAATAATATCCCCTTTTTCATAATGTAGTATTACTCATGGTCTATGCAATCTCTTGGCTTCTGTATGTTTATCTTTTGCAGAATAGTTTTCTCAAAAGATTATTAGCAAGCAAGTAATCATGATTAAGCAAAGAACATTTATTCAACAAGATACATACTTTATCAAATTAAGAATACACTTTTAAAAAAACATTTTAATATCTCAAAAGCTGATATTATTTTCTAGCTTTGTGCCATACTTCATCTGGAAGTAGCTTTACTTTTTTGGTGGCACATAAAATAATTGTGCATCCTACAAATGATCATGACTTAGATTTCAATGAAATGTATTTTTTATGGGATAGTATCTGTGATGGACTTTGGAGAGAAGAAAGGACAGAAAAACAAAGGGTTTCTCTTGGGGGAAATGGATGATAGACAAGTAAATGAATAAATAAACAAGACAGATTATAACCAGTGTTGTGAAGGGATGACACATCAGCTGAGAACTGAGAGAAGGGCCTGTCATGCAGAGAATTTGGGGAGAGACTGCAGGCAGAAGAAGTAAGAACAACAGCCCCAGGGCAGAAAGTGACTGCTGTGCCTATGTTCAAAGCACAGAAGTGAGTGACTGAAACAAACTACGTGAGTGAGAGAACAGTATGAGATGAAGTTGGAGAGGTCAGCAGGTGCCAACTCACACTGGGCCTTGTAGGCCATGATGAGGAGTTGAGACTGTATTCTAAATTCAACATAAATTTACTGATTGGGTTTATGTCCTAATTTGCATTCTTTCTTTCTTTCCTTCTATCTATCTATCTATCTATCTATATAGTTTGGGGTCTTCCTGGAGAGTGGACTGTAGAAGAACAAAAGTGGAGGAGTGGAGCACACTGGCACTCTGGATTGCAACTGCTCTTCCCGTTAGTGGTACTGGCTGTTGTAGTTTCCAGGCAATAGATGACAGAGGACTGAAGTAGGTAGGAAGAGGGGGCCTGATAATGTGTGCATTCTGGAAGTAGAATCAATGGGACTTGGTCATGGACTATCTATGGGGGATAAATCAAATATGACTCTAGACTTGCTTAAGTAAGCAGGTAATTGGCGAGTGCTATTTATTGAGAAGTTTCTGATATAGTTGACATGGATATGTGGCATTTGATGGAAATGATTTGCTATGAAGTTTTTAGAGTAACAAGGATACAGACCATTCATTGACTAAAAAAAAAACATATATGAGTTCTAATAGTATGATTGAAAAAAAAAAAAAA
>NW_006921754.1:1105527-1115097 GCF_000298275.1 Orycteropus afer afer | reverse complement strand
CAGATCTGACTCATAGCGACCCCTCCTTGGGTTGCCGAGGCAGTATCACTACGGAAGTAGATTGCCCAACCTTCCTTCCGAGGAGTGGCTGGTGGAAGGACCTGGTCTTTGGAAATTCCCCATGTTGATAAGTGAGGAGTTGTTGTACAAAGGAAATCACACCTAGGCACATCATGTAAAAGTGCTAAATACCACACTCCAAGAGAACATCTTAGAACTAACCAGAGGGAAAAACCATTTCCTTCAAAAGAGCACCCGTAAGACATATATATGACTTCATATGTAGATAGCAGAAAATAATAAAAGCTATTGTCAGAATGCTGGAAGAATATGCATAGCTTCTAATATGGAATTGCATTCTTAGTAAAAACTTCAAAATGAAAGCAAAGTGATGGTATTTTCAGATAAACATATACAAAATTAACTCACGACCAACAAACACATACTAAAAGAAACAATAAAGGGAATAATTTAGAAAGAAGCTAATCCTAGATAACAGTTTGGGAATATAAGAAAGAAGAAAGAGCAATGAAATGGATATGTGAGTAAACCCAAATAAATATTAATGACATAAAATTATAATGATAGTATTTAATATCTATCAATAAATTGTATAACAATTACACAAAAGGAAAGGTAGGGAACAAAACATGCTAAGAACTTTGAGTTATCATCAAATAGATAAAGTACTGGTTTATACTGTTAGTTGCTGAAAAGTTGGTGTTGATAAATCAAGGATATATGTTTCAATCTCTAGGGTAACCACTAGAACAATAACAAAGTCCAGTAAGGTTATTGAGGGGAACAAGAAGAATAATAAAAATTTATAACTAATCCAAATAAAGGCAAAAAAAGAGAGAAAAAGGAATATGTAGAACAAGTGGAACAAATAATAAACTGGTAGATTCATAATCAAATCTATAAATAATTATATTTAATGTAAATGTACTAAAATCTACAATTAAAAGAATAACACTGCTTATTTGGTTATAAGAAGCTCTGGTAGTATAATGCCTAAGGCACCTGACTGCTAACCAGAAGGCTGGCAGTTCAAACCCACCAGCCACTCCTCAGAAGGAAGGTTGGACAATCTTCTTCTGCAGTGATACTGCCTTGGAAACCCAAGGAATGGTCGCTATGAGTTGGATCTGACTTGATGGCAATGAGTTTGGTTTTCTTTTTTTTTTGGTTTAATAGTATTCATATCTGAAAAAGTAGATTTTAAGACTAAAGCATTATAAGCAGAAAAGAGTGAAATTTCATAATGATTAGGGAGTAAATTCACAGGAAGATAGGACAATTCTAAATTGTTATGTGCTTAACAACATAACTCCAAAATATAGAGACAAAAATTGACATAAGGAAAAATAGACAAATCCACAATTATAATGTCAATTTTTCACCTAGAAAATAAGAAACCTGTAAGTATATAGAAGACTGAGGACATAAATTGACTAAATTGACACATATGTAGCTCTGCATCCATTAGCTACTGAACACACACTCAAGTATATAAGGATGATGGGCCAAATTTGAAAACGTGCTGATCAAAAAGCAAGTCTCAAGAAACTGAGAAAGACTGATATACAACAAAGCTTTTGTAAAAGGACCAAATATGTTTGTCAACTACAGTGGAATTAAGCTATAAATCAAGAACAAAAACACAGCTATAAATTTTTTAATATTTTGAAACTATACAACATGTATCTATCTCAAGTACCAATGGAAATAAGTAATTATTTTGCACTAAATGACAACATACTAACACTTGTGGCAAGAACTAAAGTTCTATTTAGAAGAAAATTTATAGCCTTAAATTATTAAAAAATAAGAAAAGCTGAAACACAATGATCTAAGCATCAATCTCAAGAAATGAGAAAAATATCAGCAGACTAAACCACTCAAAGATAATAAAGGAAAGGAAGTAATAACGATAAAACCAGAAATTAGTGAAACAGAGCTGTTGGTAGTTCAGTTTGTGTGTCAACTTTGCTGGGCCTGGTTGAGTGGCTGGGCAGCTGGTGGTAGTTATTCCCCATGAGGAGACTGGCAATCAACTCGATGGTGGGATCTACCACAAGCAGCTGGGTAGCTGCCTTTGGGTATGTGGTCTGCTTCCTGTATATAAGGAGAAGCCTTTGGGAATAGTCTCTAGCCTATGGCACGCTTTGACCCTACATGTAGCCATGTCATTGCTCAGCAGCCTGCTATGCTCTGCCGACCTTGGGACTTACAGTGGACTTAAGTTAATGGTCTGCCATGTCGTTTGGTAACATTGAGACTGTGCCTTTTTCCTTGTCAACCTTAGGGCTTCTCAGCCTCAGCAGCTGTCTGAGTGAAGAAATGCCTCTAGCTCCAGTGGGCCAAGAGCAGGAGGCAGAACTGGACCCCAACGTTGAGGGGCTTTCACCTAGCCCCTAGAGCCTGGCACTTTGAACTTCAACTTAAAGCCTCCAAATTGTAAGAATAAACTGTTTGTTAAGGCCATCCCATTTGTGGTATATTCCTGTCCAAGTGGCACTAGGTAACTAGAACAAGAGCCAATAACTCAATAGAAAGGATCACCAAAGCCATATATTGAAAAGACACAGGAAACAGATAAACCCTTGGCAAGATTGATCAAAGTGGGAGGTGGAGAGAAAGATTACAACAACAAAAAAAAGAGAGAGAGAGAGAGAGAACGTACTACTACCAATCATGTAGTGATTATATTTCAAATAAGAGGATATTTTAAACAAATCCATACTAATAAATTTGACAGCTTAGATGATAGCATGATTTGGACATATTCTTAGAAAAATTCAACTTAGTAAAACTGACATAAGGAAACAGAAACATTGAAGTGTTTAATGTTCTCTAAAAAGTGAAACCATAATTGAAAACATTCCTACATAGAAAAACTCTGCCCCAGGTGCCTAGCTGGTAAATTCTACCAAGCATTTAAGGATGAAATAACACTAATATTATACCAGCAATTTAACAGGCATAAAAAAAGGAGGGGGGTGTTTTGATTACCTTGTGCTGCTCTAACAGAAAATAACACAAAAGGGACAGCTCTAACAAACAAGGATTTATTCTCTTACGATTTTGGAGGCTAGAAGTCCGAGTTCAAAGTGCCAGGCTCCAGGGGCTGGGTGAAAGCCCCTCAACCTCGGGCTTCAGCTCTGCCTCCTGCTCCCGGTCCACTGAAGCTGCAGGCTTTTTTTCACTCAGCTGCTGGCTGCTGAGGCTGACAACCCAAGATCGACAAGAAAAAAGGCAAAGTCCCAATATAATCAAACAATATGGCAGGCCACTAATTCAAGTCCAGAAAAAGTCCCAAGATTGGTAGGGCATGGCAGGCTGCTGAACGACGACTTGGCTACAAGGAGGGTCCAAGCGTGCCAAAAAGCTACAGAGCTTCCTCAAAGCTGCTTCTTACTCCCTGGAAGCAGACCACATCCTTAAGACAGCTACTGAGCTGCTTCAGTAGATTCTACCATGGAGTTGATTGCCAGTCTCATGATGGGGAACAGCTGCATCCAGCTGCCCAGCCACTCAACCAGGTCCAGCCAAGTTGACACACAACCTTAACAACCACAGGGGGTGTGGATCAGCACACAAGTTGTTTTGAATTTTGTATAACTCTAATACTAAAATCTGGTAAGAGCATTGGAAGTGACCAATATCCTTCATAAACAAAAAGGCAAAAATCTTAAAGTTTAGCAAACAAACTGAACAATACATTAAAAAGATAATAAATCACAATCAAGTTGGGTTTATTTCAAGAATTCAGAGTTACATAACATTTAAAGTTTAATTTCTGTAACTCACATACTAATAAAACAGACTACTGTGCTCCTTTACAAAATCACCTGAGACCAAACAGTCAACAATTCTTTAAAACAAAGATGAGCCTGTATGGGGGCAAGAAAACTAGATAATGGAAATGGAATAACCAGATTGGAAATAATGAAAATGTCCACACACTGTGAAGAACGTAACCAACGTCACTGAACAACTTGTGTAGAAACTGTCAAATGGGAACCTGAACTGCTGTGTAAACCTTCACTGAAAACACAATAAAAATTATTTGAAAAAAATAAAGAGAAAAGTAATACAATTATCTCGATGTATACAAAAAAAGATTAAAAGGCAAGAAAAGTAGTTGCTAAATTTAATATTTATTAATGATACAAAAACTCTGGTGGCATAGTGCGTAAGGCATTTGACTGCTAACCAGAAGGCTGGCAGTTCAAACCCACCAGCCACTCCTCGGAAGGAAGGAAGGTTGGGCAATCTACTTCCGTAGTGATATTGCCTTGAAAACCCAAGGAGGGGTGGCTATGATGAGTCAGATCTGACTCAACAGGCAGCGGGTTTGGTTTTTGGTTTTGTTTTACTAATGATAAAAATACAACCGAAATAGATGAAAACTCTTTAATCTGAGAAAAGTAACTACAAGAAAATCCATAAAACAAAACAAATAACTGTCATTACTTACAAGCTATATGATTGCATATGTAGAACATCCCACATGACTCCATATAAACTATTAGAATTAAGAAGCTAATTTAGCAAGTTTGCTGAATAGAAGATCAACATACAAAATTAAATGTACTTCTATAAATCTGTAGCAAGCATTTAGAAAATAATATTTAAGAAATAACATCATTTACAATAATATTTAAAATATCAAATACAAATAAATCCAACAAAAGACGTTTCTACACAGAAATCTTGAAAATATATTTTTGGAAATATAAAGAAGTAAATAAATGGACAAACCACATTCTTGAATTGGAAGACTCAAAAAGATGTAAGTTCAGCTCAAATTGGTGTATTGATTCAAGGCAATTTCAAAAAAATTTCCAGTTATTTTCTTTCTTCTTTTTTTTTTTTTGAGGAAGAAGTAGGATGTAAATTACAAGCTGATTCTAAAATACATATGGATATGCAAAAGGAAAATATAGTCATGAAGAATAAAGTAGTAAGACTTGTTCTACCACATATGAGACTAACTGTAAACTACGATAGTGGATAGTGATAAGTGCTATTGGGACAAGGAAAGATATTAGAACAATGAAACAGGATAAAGTCCAGAACAGAACTGCTTACATAAGGACACTAAATGTACTGGAAATACAGAGCAGTGGGACCATGGTCTTTTCAACAAATGGTTCTGAGTCAATTACATATGTATTTTTAAAAAATCAGTCTTGATCTCTACCACAAAACAGATAGACTGCCGCTTAACAATGAAAGGTGAGAATAATAAAGCTTTAAAGACAAATAAGAATCTTCATGACTCTGGGGAAGGGAAGATTTCTTATACATGGCACTAAAAGGTCTCATCCTAAAAGAAAAGACTGACACTGCTGACCTCTTTGAAAGGGATCACAAGAGGAAATCCTGGGCAGAGTGGGAGAAAGATGTGGACAAAACTCAAAATCATAAAAAAGACCAGGTTTACTGGTCTGACAGAGAATGGTGGAATCTTCAAGACTACGGCCCTTAGAAACCCTTCAATCTGGTAACTAGACTCAAGCCCTGTGGCTCAACTTTTAGCCAAACAATAGGCCTATAAGGGTAAACAACAATGCCAGGAAGGTATGCACTAATTAGAAGAATCAACCACATGGAATTAAAAGGGCAGCGTTTGCCCAAGAGCTCTGGTGGTGCAGTGCATAAGGCATTTGGCTGCTAACCAGAAGATCAGCAGTTCAAACCCACCAGCTGCTCTGTGCAAGGAAGATGAGGCAAGCCACTTCCCTAAAGATTTACAGCCTTGGAAACTCAATGGGGGGTCACTATAAGTCAGAATAGACTTCATGGCAGTGAGTTTGGCTTTTTTTGGAAAGCTAAAAAGACAGGAAGAGATAGGAAAACTGTAGAATGCAGCAGTTAAGAGAGAAGTTTCTAAAGACCCATCTCCTTACCCTTCACTACCAGATCCTTAACCTCTCCCTTGTTCAGTATCTGCATCTGTAAAACTGAAATGGGAATATACCAAACAATTTTATTGTTATGTGCCATCAAGTCAGTCCCGACTCATAGCGACCCCTCCTTGGGTTTACAAGGAGGTATCACTATGGAAGTAGGTTGCCCCATCTTCCTTCCGAGGAGTGGCTGGTGGGTTTGAACTGCCAGCCTTCTGGTTAGCAGTCAAGTGCCTTAGACACTACGCTACCAGAGCCCCCAACAATTGTGTAGAGGATTGTAATTAAAGGTAATTCATGTAAAATACTTAGAACACTACCTGGCTGATAGAGAATAGTCAATACAAGTTTTCTAAGATTTGTTGTATTTGATATTTCGAAACCAGTATTTTACAAAATTAATTTTTGAAGTTAAAAATTCTTATGCTTATTACTTACTTCAGGAAAACATTGTAAGTTCTGCAATCAT
Source organism: Orycteropus afer afer (assembly GCF_000298275.1). NCBI lineage: Eukaryota > Metazoa > Chordata > Mammalia > Tubulidentata > Orycteropodidae > Orycteropus > Orycteropus afer. Next base: position 1,108,710 of record NW_006921754.1, on the reverse strand, counting down.
TCATAATTCAGTATTCTTATTCATAATTCATTATCCTACCCAATTTTGGGTAGGATAATGAATTATGAATAAGAATACTGAATTATATTTAAAGGAATATTATAATATAATATTATAATAATATAAAGCATATAATATAATATAATAATATAAAGCATATAAGAATAATAATATAAAGCATATATTTAAAGGAATACAAATAAAGGTACAAATTGTATGAAGTACACTGTATTCAAGTAAGTAAGACTAAATGCTGAGGTATATAAGAAAAAGAAATTATATACATTCACATCAAAGGGCCCCATTTTCTTATAAATATAACAAAGAATGAAAATACAAGCACATGGTTAAAGAAATATAAACATATAGTTCACTGTGGTATATGAGGAATAGCATAGAAAATATTTTTGGTTGATGTAGCAGTGTTACTATAATGAAAGAAGGAAACCTTAAAAAAAACCTTAAAAATAAAAAGGGCTGAATGAAAAATTCAAATACAACTTTAAGAAATAACTTGAAGTTTAAAAATGTTTTTACTGAGCCCCTAAGAAACCTTTTCAATCTCTCCTACTCAATTGGTTTCTTCCCCTCAGTCTTCAAAATAAGCTTAAATCACACTATCCTGAAAACGCCAAAAGCAAACAAAAGCAAAAATCATTGGTGCTTTAATTATAGAAAACTGTGCCCTTCCATAAATCATAGTAACTCCTCTTAGCAACTTTTGAAAAGTATAATTACAAACCAACCTTTTGAAAATTAAAAGTAATTTTATAAGGATTTATGACAGAGAAGTGTCATTAACTCAAGTGTGGGCAAAGTAACAAATCAGGAGAAATTACTGCAAAATAGACATGGTAGCCCAGAAGAATAATCTAGTAGCTCCCCAAATTTGTTCCCTGTATACAAGACAACGGTTATAATTCTCTTGGGTCATATAGGATGTGTTTACCCATTATTCCTGGTTATAGATCTTCAAATACTTGAACGCAGCTACCACGTTCCTTTAGCTTTTCCATTAAGGTAATATCTCCACTTCATTAGCTGTTTCTCCACAGGTTTACAGTCTTTCCTTCTTCCTAGTTTTGTTGGTTTGTAAAAATGTGATGCCCAGAAACAAAAACCATCATTCAGGTGTGGTCTGGCCAACAGGGAAACAGGATTAGCCTCATGCTCAACCAAGATACTGCACTTCTATTTAATCAATCTTATTTTAGTTCTTTCTTGATTTTATCAAGAACAAATCAATATATGCTCATTGTAATAAGTGAAACAAGTCAATATAAAGATATAGCAAACAAACTGTAGATGGCCTCTGTAATCCCCACCTCTATTTGCCCAAGCCCTTGTATTATCCTCTCTTCCTGAGTTTGGAGGGAATTGTGACTTGCTTCTAAGAAACAGACTACAGCAAAGATGACAGAATATACATGATTACATGTATGTGTATGTTATTTTGTCCCATAACATTGGCGTGTCTGTCTTACTAGGAGACTCTCTCTCTCTCTCTCTCACTGGCTTTGAGGAAGCAAGTGGTCATGCTGGCAAGGACATATCGCAAGAAATGGAGGGTGGCCTCCTGCCAACAGCTAGCAAGAAAGTGCAGCCCTCAGTCCTTTAGTCTGCAATAACTGACTGCTGTCAACAACCACATGAGTTTAGGAGTAAATTCTTCCACAGTAAATCTCAGATCAGGCACCTTGTTTGAATCTTTGTGAGATCCTGAAGCCATGTCTGGACTTTTGATCTGCAGAAACTGGGTTAATAAATACAAAAAAAAAGTTGATAATGTGGTATTCAAAACATTAATTTTGTGGTAATATCATTATGCCACAATTAAGAAATAATACAGATGTATAAAGGCAAAGGTAACCAATTCTTCATCTCTGTTTCTCCTATCATCTTTACTCTCACCCACCTATTCTCAGGTTTTGGCCTTATAATTTTTATTAAATAAATTGGGGAGGTCTCATTTTTCTTTAGCCTAGACTAGCTTCAGCAACACAATTCTTCAATGGTGGATAAAATTCAGTTGTGAACTCATCTGGTTTGCATCTTCCTTTAAGCACCTTTCCAATGTCTTCTGAGGCAATTGGTTCATTCAACTACTCTACTTCTTGGGTTAATTTCAGTAGTTTGTAATTCTTAGGAAACAATCTATTTCTGTTGCAATTCAGTATTCTCTTATTTTTGCTTTTGCTGTTCTTATTCCTAATTTTGTCTCTGTTTACTTTCTTTGATCCTTAAATTCAGGTTCATAAAGGGGTTTATGTTTTGTATTTTAAAATAATTATAGATTTTGAACTTATTTATACTTTACATCATTGTTTTCTTTTGGTTTTAACATTTAGAATTTTCTTCTTCATGCTTTCATTTGGTTCATTTTGTTATTTTTCTAATTTATTAAGATGAGTCCTTAGATCCTTTATTTTCTTTTATTCTAATGAATACAATTTTTACTATGTCTCCAAATTTTGGCATAAAATGTTGTCTCTGTATTATTTTCTAAGTGGGTTATAATCTAGGAGCTCTGGTGGCATAGTGCCTAAGGCATATGACAGCTAACCAGAAGGCTGGAGGTTCAAACCCGCCAGCTACTCCTCAGAAGGAAGTTTGGGCAAACTATTTCTGTAGTGATACCGCCTCAGAAGCCCAAGGAGGGGTTGCTATGAGTCAGATTTGACTTGATGGCAGTGAGTTTGTTGTTTCTGTTTTAGGTTATAATCTCAGTTATCAATTCCTCTTTAAGTATTTCTTTATTCCCTTTTATGTTATATATTGAAATTTGAGGAGCCCTGATGACACAGACTTAAGAAGTGCTCATCTGCTAACCAAAAGGTCAGCAGTTCAAACCCACTAGCCTCTCTGTGGGACAAAAATGTGGCAGTCTGCTTCCCTAAAGATTTATAGCCTTGGAACTCCATGAGGCAGTCCTACATGTTGTTATGAGTTGGAATTGACTCAAAGGCAATGGGTTTGAGTTTTTTTTTGTTTTGTTTTACTGCAATTTTATTTGATTGCTAATAAAGTGGCCTGTAAAATCTTAACTTTAAATATACTAAGGCTAGAGGTGGAGCAAGATGGCGGCCTAGGCAGAAGGATTGCACAGACCCTCTTCAACAAAGAAAAGGGAAACCAATTAACACAGACACAGAAGATAATCTTGGACCCCTGAGCCTTGAAGGA
>NW_006921754.1:1063658-1100367 GCF_000298275.1 Orycteropus afer afer | reverse complement strand
CAAAAAACTATGGAGCTCTGGTGGTGTAGTGCCTAAGGCATTTGACTGCTAAACAGAAGGCTGGCAGTTCAAACCCACCAACCACTAAAGATTCTTATATTTTCATAAATAATCTCCTCCTTGTGTGATGTTTCTATCCTTAAATCACACTTCCACCTCATCAAAAATTAATACTGGCTCTTCTGCTTCCTTTCTGTTGGCATTTGCCTGCTATGATTTTGCTCATTTCTTCTCACCTCAGTCTCTTTCAAAATCGATTTCTATAAATGATTCTATGGATTAGTTTTAATTCAGTGCTATAAGTACAGTAAAACCTAAAAAATCTTGAACTTGTGTAAGCTGGAAACCTGTCAGAGAAGGAAAAAGAAATATATTCTACTAAAATGAACAAAAGAAAAGTGGTAAGACTGTACATTATCAATGGCAGAAAATTTGCAAGACCTGGGAAACCAAGAAGGTCTCACTGGGTTCTGGCTATCATAGATTTCACAGTACACATTCAATGTCTATTCTGAGCAAGGCACTTATTAGCTACTGAGGAAAATTAAAAGAATATTATTACTACCCTTAAGTAGTTCCCAGTCCATCAGTGTAAATGGACATTGACATAAATAACCACAGTTGAGGGAGAGAAGCACAAAGGAGAGGGAGTTTTGTCAACTGATGGAAGAGGAGGTAATGTAAGTAAACCATGAAGTGTGACTATCTCATTGAGGAGACCTGGCTATGTCTTATGTTTTTAACCAGAAAAAACTATAAAAATTATACATACACATATACACACAGTAATGTTAGATGAGCAAATATAGCAATTATTTTTACATCATAAGCAAAAGATACAAGAAAGATGTTTACGTGTAGTTTATTAACTATGCAAAGGCATTAGACTGTGTGGATTATAACAAATGATGGATAACACTGTAAAGAATGGCATTCCAGAACACTTAATTGTGTTCATGACGAACCTGTACATGGACCACAAAGCACTCATTCAAATGGAACAAGGGGATGTTTCACAGTTTAAAATCAGGAAGGTGCGCCTCACAGGTGTACCCTTTAACCCTGCTTACTCAATCTGTATGCTGAACAAGTGATCTGAGAAGCTGGACTATGTGAAGAAGAACATGGCATCCTGATTGCAGAAAGACTCATTAACAACCTGTGATATACAGATGACACTACCTTGCTTGCTGAAAGTGGGGAGGACTTGAAGCTGTTACTGATGAACATTAAAGGATTACAACCTTCAGTACAGATTATACCTCAATATAAAACAAAAATCTTTACAACTGGACCGATAAGCAACATCATAGTAAATGGAGAAAAGACTGAGATTTTCAAAGATTTCATTTTACTTGGATCCACAATTGACACCCATGGAAATAGCAGCCAAGAAATTAAATAAGGAACTGCACTGGGCAAATCTGCTGCAAAGACCTCTTTAAAGTGTTAAAAAAACATTTAAAAAAATTTTAGAGGACTAACGTGTGCCTGATCCATATCATTATATTTTCAATCACTTTATATGTTTGTAAAAGCTGGACAATGAATAAAGAAGACTGCAGAATAATTGATGCATTTGAATTATGGTGTTGGTGAAGAATACTGAATATATGATGAACTTGCAGAAGAACAAATAAATGTGTCTTAGAAGAAGTATAGCTGGAATCTTCCTTGGAAGCAAGGATGGCAAGACTTCTAACATACTTTGGACTTGTCATCATGATGGACCCATCCCAAGAGAAGGACATCATGCCTGATAGAAGGTCAGCAAAAAAGAGGAAGACCCTCAACAAGATGGACTGACATAGTGCCTGCAACAGTGGGCTGACATACAGCAATGATTGTGAGGATGGTGTAGGACCACGCAGATGTTCTGTTCCACTATACACAGGGTTGCTGAGTCAGAACTGACTCGATGGCACCTGACAAGAACAACAACTGTGTAAAAGTATATCTGACAAACAATATAAGCCAAGAATGAAGGAAAAGAAGCTACTAAAAATGCCTTTTTTCAGGTTGTGAAATTATTTTTCTTTTCTTACTTATATGTTCTAGTATTTTTGTTAAGATTTTTATTGCAACAAATATATTTTTTGGCACAGTGTTTGCAGTACTTTAGGATATGATAGATCAGAATTGATAGCAAAGCCAATAAACAAATCTTTAGATTTACCTTGAAAAAAAAGACAGGAAACAGGGTTACAGTTACAGAAATCTAGTAATCAAAACTGAATTATAAATATTATTTGAGTTTCTTCCTGATATACTTGGTAGTCTAAGTTTATATCCCATACAATTGCACTAATGAATTCTGGGCTTTGGGCTAACTTTGTGAAGTGTGTAATGGAAAAAACAGCTATGCCCTAAGTAAAAGAAAGCCTGTAAGAACCACACCCCACACAGTGCTGTTGTCATTTCAGTTAATTCATAGAAAACAATGTACTTTTTATGGTGCTAATGTGAAAATAGTAAAAAAAGAAAATAAAAATAAAAATAATTCTTTTACAATTTGTTAAAAAAAAAAAATCCAAACTCATTTGCTTTTCAGTGATCACCAGATAGTAAGCTTTAGGATTGGTGATTCAGGAAAGAGAAACAAAAAGAGCAACACAATCACTCCCCACAATCATACTTGTAAACCTGGAGGTAGTCCAAGTTTGACACATTGAAAAAATACATGTTCTTTATTTTTATTCACAACCATTTAAATTTTTTTTTTTTTTTCCTGCAGGTTTTGCCAAGTATCAACACTCTCCTAGAGGTTAAATCAGGTTAACATAGTTATCTAATTTAAAAGCAGCAATTTCAACGAGCCACTCAGGCCTAAACAAAGTATCTTTGTGCCCCATCTACCCAGTTCTAGGAATAATCAATCTGCTCATTACGTGGAGTTTTTAGATTTGGCAAATAAAAAAATAACTCCCCAGTGTAGTGCTCAAGGCATTTGACTACTAACCAGAAGGCTGGAGGTTCAAACTCACCAGCTACTCCTTGAAAGAAGACTGGGTGTGATAGTTGGAGCTGTGTGTCAACTTGGCTCGACCACAATTCTGTGTGGTTTAAGCAGTTGTGATGTGGTCATTCCCATGATGGGATCAGATGTACATGCTTTGAGCAGCCAATCTGTTGAAAGGGAGTATCCCTAGGGGTGTGGCCTGCTTCTAGTATATTTATGGACATCCTGGGAAAAGAGACATTCTTCTAGATAAGGATTCTGTTGTGCTGTCCACAACTGTCCATGAGCGAACAATCCACCATTCGTCCTGGAGATCTTCGATTCATCATTCTTTGGAGTCAACAGCCAGCATACTGCCTGCCAACCTTCAGCTCCTCAGCCCCCATAGTTGTGTGAGTCGGAAACACCTCCAGCTTGACGTTTGATCCAAGAACTTTGGACTTGCCAGCTGCTATAAGTGTGTGAGCTATTTTCCTAAGATAAATTTCTCTTTCTCTCTCTCTACAAGCTTTACTGGTTTTGTTTCTCTAGAGAACCCAGTCTAACACACTGGGCAATCTACTTCTGTAGAAATACTGCCTCAGAAACCCAAGGAGGGGTTGCTATGAGGCGAATCAACTTGATGGCAATGAGTTTGGTTTTGGTAGAGCATCTACTTATTATTCCAGACATAAAATACTGTTTAGTGTAGAGTCACCAAATTCCCCTTTTTATCTCCCAGGAGCAAAGTTAATCTGTAATTGAAAACGAAAAAATAATACATGTTTTTGTTTTAAAAACATCTTCTCTTTTGAGGAATTTTAGTGTCTTCAAAGTGGGGAGAAATATTAGTCTAGGAATAGAGCTATTTTTTCTTTCTGATGGTGATAATACTAGCCACAGCTAATATTTATTCAACGTTTAATATGTCAGGCACTCTTCTAGGCATTTTCATTAATTGCCTTACTTATTTCTGACAAAGAGACTATTAGGATCCCGAAGGAGCTCGAGGTGGCGTAAAGGGGTAGACTACTAACCAAGACATTGACAGTTGGAACCCACCCAGAGGCATCTTGAAAGGAAAAAAAAAACAAAAAGCAAAACAAATCCACTGTCATCAAGTTAATTCCAACTTGACCTATAGTGAACCTATAGGACAAAGTAGAACTTCCCTATAGGGTTTGCAAGGCTGTAAATCTTTATGGAAGCAGACTGTCACATCTTTCTCCCACTGAGTGGCTGGTGGGTTCCAGTCACCAACTTCCTGGTTAGCAGCCAAGCAGTTTAACAACCGAACCACCAGGGCTCCTCTCCTGGGAGAAAGGCTTGGCGACCTATTGCTGGAAGGTCAAAGCCTTGAAAACCTTAGGAAGGGCATTTCTGCTCTGGGGCAGATGCAGAGGGACGCTCTCGGCGGCTACTGGGAAGGATCCCAAAGCATAGAAAAATAAGTACTTTGAACAAGAGCAGACAGAAAGCTTTAATTCAAACCTGATCACTGACAGAGCCTGGTCATATCACCAGATTGCCACTGCAGATGCCTAACCCAGTAAAACTGTTGTTGTTGTTGTGTGCCATCGAGTCAGACCCGACTCATAGCGACCCCTCCTTGGGTTTCCAAGGCAGTATCACTATAGAAGTAGATTGCCCAATCTTCCTTCTGAGGAGTGGCTGGTGGGTTTGAACCACCAGCCTTCTGGTTAGCAGTCAAGTGCCTTAGGCACTATGCTACCAGAGGTCCTATGAGTAAAACTAGTCACTTGGAATAATGGTGAGGTGTCACTAGTGGCCACCAAAAATTCTTAAATACTTCATCAAAAGCAGTTAACACCCTCTGAACATGACACTCTGATAAGCATAAATAGTCCAACTTTCATCACTCTCCCCCAGTGTCAGTCATGTAGACAAGCAGATGGTCTTCAAGTTCGTCTGTTCATCACTGAACAGGACCCTTCTCTGGGCCCCTCTGGACTACCCCTTCCTCACCCATGAACCCTTTCAAGTTTCCGCCTCCCTCCTCAAGGCCTCACCCCCAACTTTTCCTTTCAAATGACAAATACATGTTTTCAACAACCTCATCTACTTGACAGGGTAAAATTCAATGTGGTCAGGTGAGAGTATCTTCAACTTTCTGTTCCCCACCCATAATGGATATGCATTCCTTTCCATCCTTCCTCTCTTGGTAGAAACTGGATTGCTCAAAGCTTTACAAAATGAATATTTCTACTGGTCTTTTCAGGGATCTCACCTTCCTTTGGTAATTTCACACACTCAAACATAGAAACTTTCCCAAGTTTTTCCCACGATAAAAGCAAAACCAAAGAAAGACTCATTAGGAATCTATGTACCTTAAAACAAAACAAAACAAAACAAAACAAAAAAACAACTCACTGCCCTGGAGTCGGATCCAACTCATAGCAACCCTCCTTGGGTTTCTGAGGTGGTATCGCTACAGAAGTAGATTGCTTGACCTTCCTTCTGAGGAGTGGCCAGTGGGTTTGAACTGCCAGCCTTCTGGTTAGCAGTCAAATGCCTTAGTCACTTTTATTCTCCTTCCATTTTAGCCAAGCTTTTGAAAGATTAAAGTTCTTGTCTCCATGTCCACTTCTAAAAACCCTCTACAATCTGTCTCACTCCCTCCAATTTAAGTCACTTTCTAAAAATTTACAAAATACTTTCTGGTTGCTAAATGCCATTTTGAATCCCTACCATTACTTTCAACTCCACAGATACTAAGAAAACTTCCATGTGTAGGCTCCCACTCATTTCTCTGTACTGAACAATTGATGCCTACATGCAACTCCTTACTTTATGTTTCCAGTCAAATACTTCAAATTTATCAATCAAGCTCATCACCTCCTCATCTATCCCGGCCAGCACACTTTCCCCCATGTTCCTTATCAGTGAATGGCAGAGGAACCAAAACAAGTATCATCTTCTCCAGACTTTTCTTCTGCCTCATCACTCCCACATCCAATCAGTCAGCACGTCTTATAGATTCTACTGCATTAACACTTCAAAGAACCATTTTCATAGTTTCATTTCCACTGCTACTTTCATAGTTTCTTTTCCAGGCTCTGGAGTACTCTTTCTACAATACAAATCATAACATTATAGTCATTACAATACTTCAGTAATTTCCTTATACACATGACACAGTGCAAACTCCCTAGTATGTGAAATAAAGTCCTTTTCTGTACTCTGTGTTGCTATTCTCTCCATTACAGGCTAAGCCCAGTCATACTGTCTTGCCTCAGGGCTATTGTGCATGCTGCCCCTTCTGTGGAACAAACTTCACAAAACTTTTTCTTGGTTAACTTCTTCAGGTATCACTTTCAATGTCAAATCCTTTTGGAAGTCATTCCTAATTCGTTAACACTGCACTTCCAACACCTTGCTCACCACCTGGCACAGAACAAGTACTTAATAAAGATTTGCTAGAATTTAAAAAATGGGTAACATAGCTAGTATGGGGTTTTCTTGGTAATGATTTGATATGGGTCTCTAGCCACAGGACGCTAAAGGATCAAGTAGATGTCAGAGGAAATAGGTTAGATAATGGAGAATACTGGGCCCTGACTCCAAGTACAACTTCAACCGCAGGGCAAGGACTTTTTTTTGGTCTAATGTATAATGTGACCTTGGGGCTAAAATAACAAATGTCCTGTTCTGGACTATTTTAAGGAGTTCAGTGGATTGGGGGGGGGTTTGTGGCAACAGCCAAACTGGCCTTGATTACCAGTTTTATGAAGATAAAAATGATTAGTTGCAACCACCAGGGCAGAAGCTTCCTAAAGGCCAGACACATGGCTTCCCTGAAGAGAAATGCCCCAACCCCTGGCTGGCCACAACTCAGCTGTTACACTCAGTGTGCCAACTGAAAGAAAAAAGGGGGAATGTAGGGGAGCAAACATTTCTGCCCCTCTCTCTACTGTTCTGCCCACTCTTCCTAGTCAAACTCCCCCAAAGTGGAGTTTGTTACTAAACTGCTCAGATTAAAGACACTGCTTGTTATTATTTCTTTTTAAAGTTGTTGTTGTTGTTGTTTGCCCTTGAGTCGGCCCCGACTCATAGCGACCCCTCCTTGGGTTTCCGAGGCAGTATCACTACGGAAGTAGGAATGCCCAACCTTCCTTCTGAGGAGTGGCTGGTGGGTTTGAACCGCCAGCCTTCTGGTTAGCAGTCAAGTGCCTTAGCCACTGTGCTACCATAGCTCCTAATATATAATAAAACTAAATGCATTTTATTTTTGAATAATCTCATCATTCTGAGGGAAAATAGAAACAATACATTTTTTATTTTTATTTTTCCACCTAAACCAAATGCTGTGTCTTGAGCTTCACTTGCTAGATCTACGAATCTTAGTTATATTAGGGTCCTGGGATGTGGAGAGGTGTTTGACTATAGTCCATGGTAGTCTTATTTATTGAGGGGCACACATCTCCCTAATTAAATTTTCAGTCATGCAGAGAAAGTGGGGGTTCTTGTGTTCCTACAGTAAACACAGTCTGATAAATTACTGTTATAAATTTGGGAAATTGAAGAAGGGGAAACACAAGGTTTCATCTCATCACCCTATATGTGTTCCTGTATTTCCTTCTAGAATATACTACATTTATTGTACGTTTACTGAGTTCAGTTTACACATAACATAACATGAGCATTTTTCATGTCATTGTCATCTGTAATCATTGTTTCTGAATGTTGTGGTTTTCAGAGAAGAGAAGTACTGTTAACCTCCAAGTGGAAGCCGTTTCCATTTTAATCTTATTCTAACTAATAGGGTGATGCACAGCACTGTCCATAAAGCTTTTTCTGTATCTCATGATGTCCCCAGGATAGATTCCCAGAACTGGGATTTGGGATTAAAGGATGTGTGCACTGTAATTAAGGGATATGTGCACATATTGCCAAACTGCTTTCCATAAGCCTATTTGTTTACTTCACAATAGCAACCATTTTATTACACCTATGATTACAAAACAAACAAAAAAACTGCAAAACTTCTGCCTTTATTTTGATAAGCAAAATGGCATTATTATTTTAATGTGTGTGCTTTTTAAAATAAAACTAATCATAAGCTTTAACATATATTAGTACATTAAATATGTGTGTGTATATATATATATATATATATATATATATATATATATATATATATATATATATATATATATATATATACAAGCTGTTTTCCCTTTTCCTATGACTTTTCTAGCCATGTGCTGACCTGTAATATGTCTGATGCACCATACATTTTATGCAGTATTCCTGGAGATTATATAATATTCTATGTGCAGTAAGAATAGTTTCCAACAAGGCAAGCCAAAACAGCAAGACTTTTTCCAGAATCCTACCCTGAACAGATGTTTACTTGGCAGCCTTTTTGCAATAATTAACATCAGAGAGCAGGGCAATTAAAAAAAATAAATAAGCCAGATCTCACATCCATGAATCATGGTTCTGTAAATGTCCCAAACCATCTGGTTGACTGGCTCCAACCCTCTGTTTTTAGAAAGAGCTTCATGATAATACTAAGAGACAAGGGGATTTCTGAATACCAAATGCTCTTAGTATTTTGCCTCTTAAATCACTTCTCAATCTCTCCCATTTAATAATAGATAGAGTTAACAATCTCCAACCCCCCTTCCCTGTATTATATACTTCACATCTGCACACAACCACCTTTTACTTTGTTTGATACTAGGGAGCACGAGAACACTACTCTGCATACAATATGCACTTAGTATTTGTTAAAATAAATCCAAATAGAATAATCAATGATTTGTCAGAAGTTTATTCCCAAACCACATAATGTCTTGAATTATTTGCAGCGGTAGCTGTTTATCATTATGATAAACAGTTCTAAAGTCCTCCTCCACCACTCATCTGTCAGTATGTCATATTGTGGTGGCTTGTGTGTTGCTGTGATGCTAGAAGCTATTTAGATGGTATTTTTAAAATACCATCAGGGACACCAATGGTGGGCAGATTTCAGCAGAGCTTGAAGACTAAGACAGACTAGGAAGAAGGATGTGGCAGTCCACTTCTGAAAGAACTGAAAATCTTAAGAATAGCAGTGCAACATTGTCTGACACAGTGCCAGAAGATGAGCCCCTCATGTTGGAAGGCACTCAAAATACAGTGGGGAAGAGCTGCCTCCTTAAGTTAGAGTCAACCTTAATGACATGGATGGAGCAGAGTTTTGGGACTTTTACATGCTGGTGTGACACAATTCAAAATGGGACTAAAGTGCTGCCAGCAGCCATTCAGAATTGGAATGTAGAATGTACAAAGTGTGAGCTGAGAAAACTGGAAGTTGTCAAAAATGGAATGGAAAGCGTAAAAATCAATATCCTAGACATTAGTGAGCTGAAATGGACTGGTATTGGCCATTCTGAATTGGACAATATTATGGTCATCTATGGCCAGAATGACAAACTGTACAGGAATGTTGTCACATTCTCCATCAAAAAGAACATTTGAAGATCTATCCTAAAGTAAAATTCTGTCAGTGATAGGATAATATCCATCGGACTACAAGGAACAGCAGTTAATACTACCATTATTCAAATTTATACACCAACCACGAAAGCCAAAAATGAAGAAACTGAAGAATTTTTTCACCAACTTCTGTGGTCTGAAATTGACCAAACAAGTAATCAATTAGATGCATTGCTAATTACTGGTTAGTGGAATGTGAAATCAGAAACAAAGAAGCAGCACCAGTAGTTGGAAAATGTGGCCTCAGTGACAGAAATAACATCAGAAATCATCTGGTAGAATTTTGTAAGACCAACAATTTATTCATTGCGATTACCTTTTTTTGGTAAAATAAATGGTGACTATACATACATGTGGACCTCATGAGATGTAATACACAGGATTCAGATGGACTTTCCACATCTGTGGAAAGAGATGATAGAGAAGCTCAATATAATCAGTCAAAACAAGGTCAGGGGCCGACTATGGAACAGGCCATCAATTGCTCATATACAAGTGTAAGTTGAAGCTGAAGAATACTAAAACATGTGCACAAGAGCCAAAATACAACCTTGAGTATATCCCACCCAAAATTAGAAACCATCTGAAGAACAGATTTGACGCTTTGAACACCAATGACTTACACGAGTTGTGGGATAACATCAAGGACATCATATATGAACAAACAAAAGGTCATTAAAAAGAAAGGAAAGGAAGTGTGGTAATTAAGTTTGTGTGTCAGCTTGGCTGGGCCTGGTTGAGTGGCTGGGAAGCTGGATGTAGTATTCCCCATGATGAGACTAGTAATCAACTCCATGGTGGAATCTACTGTGAGCCGCTGAGTAGCTGCCTTAGGGACGTGGTCTGCTTCCTCTATGTAAGGAAAAGCCTTGGGGAATGGTCTCTAGGTTACGGCATGCCAGAACCCTGCATGTAGCCATGTCATTGTTCAGCAGCCTGCCATGCTCTGCTGACCTTGGGATTTTCAGTGGACTTGAATTAATGACCCGCCATGTAGTTTGTTAACATTGGGACTGTGCCTTTTTACTTTATCAATCTTGGGCTTCTCAGCCTCAGCAGCCATCATCTGTCTGAAGAAAAGCCTCCAGCTTAAATGGGCCAGGAGCAGAAAGCAGAGCTGAAGCCCAAGGGTGAGGGGCTTTGACCCAACCCCTAGAGCCTGGTACTTTGAACTCAGACTTAAAGCCTCCAAACTGTAAGAGAATAAACTCCTATTTCTTCAAGCTGTCCCATTTGTGGTATATTCTTGTCAGAGTGGTACTAGGTAACGAGAACTGGAAGTGAAGACCAAAATTTATGTCAGAAGAGATTCTGACACTTGCTCTTGAATATGGAATGGAAGAAATGTGAAGAAAATTGAATGGAAGAAATGATGAAGTAAAAGAGCTGAACAGAAAATTTCAAAGGGTGGCTTAAAAAGACAAAGTATTATAATGAAATGGGCAAAGACCTGGAGTTGGAAAATCAAAGAGGAAGGACACACTTGGCATTTTTAATGCTGAAAGAACTAAAGAAAGGTCTCAAGTTGCAATATCGAAGAATTCTATGGACAAAATATTGAACACTGCAGAAAGCATCAAAAGAAGATGGAAGGAATACTGACAAAGAATTGGTCGACATTCAACCATTTCAGGAGGTAACATATGATCAAGAACCAACTGACTGTATTGAAGGATGAAGTCCAAACTGCACTGAAGAAATTGGCACAAAACCAGGCTCTAGGAATTGACAGAATAACCATTAAGATGTTTCAACAAACAGATATAGTACAGGAGGTGTTCACTCATTTATGTCAAGAAATTTGGAAGACAGCTACCTGGCCAGCCAAGTGGAAGAGATGCATATTTGCACCCTATGAGTTGGAATCCACTGGATGGCACCAAACAAGAAAAACAATGGGGGCATAATCTGTCCCTCAAGTTATTTCTTTCCAGCTTTCTATTTTGAAGCAGTTTAAGTCTAGAGAAAAGGAGAAACAATAATGCTCATTTTGCCGTATTTGCTTTCCTTTCTTTATATTTTAGTCTTTCATACACACAACACACATTATTATTATTTGCTTAGCCATTTAAATAGGGTTTTCTCTTAATCATCATATGGTTATCATCAGGAAACAACACAGATAAAATATTTCTATCTAATATACATTCTTTGTCCATATTTTCCCAAGTATACCAAAAATGTTCTTTACAACTTTTTTTTTTAAATTAGGGATCTAATCAAACATGACACAGCCCATTTGTTATTATTTCATCTGCTTTAATATTCTAGCTTTAAAACATAATGAGTTTATGTAATTAACATATTGAAAAATTCAGGCTAGTTGTTTTGTCAAATCTCTCTAATCTGAATTTATTCAATTACTTCCCCACAATCAATTTTAAGTGAAATATTTTGGTGATGGTGTGTACTTCCCTTCACATCAGATCAGGAAGCATATCTTTTAGTTTATTCTATTATGATGATAACAAGTTTGATAACTTGATTGTAATGATATCTGCCAGATTTATTGTAAAATTATTTTTTCTCTTTGTAATTATTATGCAAACTGCTGTTAATACTTGATCATGTGACTTTATCTTGTACACCAACATGCTTCACCTAATGGTTTTACCATCTGTGGTAGTTAGGGTTGCTGTCAACTTGGCTGGGCCTGGTTGAGTGGCTGGGCAGCTGGAGGTAGTTATTCCCCATGATAAGACTGGCAATCAACTCCATGGGGGAATTTGCCACAAGCAGCCGAGTAGCTACTTTAGGGATGTGGTCTGCTTCCCGTATATAAGGAGAAGCTTTGGGATTGGTCTCTAGCCTTTTGACACACTTGAACCCTGCATGTAGCCAAATTGTTCAATAGCCTGCCATGCCTTGGCTGATCTTGGGACTTCATCTGGACTTGAATTAGTGATCTGCCATGTTGTTTGGTAACACTGGGACTGCGCCTTTTTACTTGTCAACCTTGGCTTGTCAGCCTCAGCAGCCAGCAACTGTCTGAGTGAAGAAAAGCCTCCTCCTTCAGTGAGCCAGGGGTAGGAGGCAGACCTGAACCCCAATATTGAGTGGCATTCACCCAGCCCCTAGAGCCTGGCACTTTGAACTCAGACCTAAAGCCTCTAACTTGTAAAAGAATAAACTCCTGTTTGTTCAAACCATTCTATTTGTGGTATATTCCTCTCAGAGCAGCACTAGGTAACCAAAACACCATCTACTGATGATCCTTCTCTGAATCAGACATTAATTGCTTTTGAAGAACATAAAATGGTGATTTTTCTCATTCTACTAATCCATGTATATTTATTAGCTAGCATTCTACTATCTAAAAGAGAATTTTTTACTCCACTTTTTTTCTTTTTTTTTTTTTAAGTATCACAATGGACTCAGGGTTTCTTTTTTTCATTCAATTCATGACCATCATCTGAACTGTCTGACATTAGGTTAATGGGGGGTCTCTTTAGGGCAACACTTTCATCCTTTTTCCAGGTCAGCATTAGACCTGAATACATCCTTGTCCCAGACCTGGAATCAGCTGATTCATCAAAAATATTTTACTATTTAGGGTAGTGTGGTATTTAGAAACCAAGATTCAAGCTTTAGCTGTCTTAGTTTTTACTGGGGATCATTTCCATCAGCCTCCTCATGTTCACTATGGTGCCTTTCCATCACCGCACTAGGTCTGGAGCATCCCTGCTAACTTTCCAGTCTTTATTATCCTGGAAGAGGGAAGAGGTAATCACCCAGCTGTGCAATGTTGGGAGAGGGGAAGGGGTGGGAATCCTTCCTTATTCAGAAATTCAATGAATCCTCCTCCTATTATTCCCACAACTCATTACCATCTTCTAAATATTCTGGCACCTCCTATCTCAAAGCTTTTCTGAGTTTCTCTGGTAACCTCTTTCTTGTTGGCATCTCTTCTTTAATCACTCAAGCTTTAAATAACTCTTAATTCATATCCCTCAACCCATTGTTTTTCCTCTAAAAATGAGTCTGGATTTCTTGTCCACTGTTTTCCTTGTCCTTGTGGGTTAAAACCCAAGTTTTGTGAATGCTAATGTATTTGGAAAGCTTTGAACAAAAACAAACAAGATATTATGCTTTCAATGAAAATGCTTATGCTGAATGATCTGTTCCTGAAGTTCCACAATGAGTTCATTCTATTGTATCAAAATGAGGTATGAATTATGTAGAATTCTAGGAAAAAAACATATAAATAACTATTTTTTAACTCAATAGCAGTGGCCTCTTGATTTTCAACAATTCACTTGATCTTATGGAAGTAAAAATAACTGTAACTTTCCTCAAATGTAAGGCAGATGAAACTAAGAAATTATTTAAAACAATGTACAAAGTATAGATAAAGCAGTAGCATTTTTCAGTTCTGTACTTCCTTTTCATTTTCCTTGTGAGTTAAAACCCACCATTTGTGAATGCTAATGTACTTGGAAATACATTAATGCAAATGCTGAAGAAGGAAGCATTCTTACTACATCTTTATACAGAAAATAAAGCTTTTCTTAAATACTTTAAGAAAGTATTTAAGAAACTTAAATACTTTAAAGTCTCAAATAACCATTATTAGAAATGGCTGTTAAACTTGTAACAACTCTAATTCAATTGTGTACTATTAGAAGGTTGGGTGGAACCAAAAATCTTTCTCATGCATTAAAAGTTTTGATTAAAGGATTGCATATTAATTTATTTTGTGAAGTGAATACATACTTCCTTGTATCACTGGCTTTGTAATTCTATATGCATTATTTTAATCTTTCAACACTGAATATGTTAATACATTTATAATTCTAAACTTATGCCAAAATAACTATTGAACACAATTTGAATGAAAGAATTAAAGTGATTGGTACTCACACTAAAATATACACTCATTAAAGATTTAGTAATAACTTCCAAAAAAAAAGTCAATGGTTTTTAAATATACAAAATTAAGGAAGGAATTTAATCCTTGTTTAAATCATAAGATTATATACACTTGAGCTTGAAGGCCTATAAAACACACGACCCTAATACTAAACAGAGGAAAATGTGTACACTCTCTTAATAACATTGCCTACTCAGAAATCTTTTTTTCCTCAAGATAGGTTATCCTTGTAATTTTATGCATTTTACACTTGTTTCCTATATCTGATGATAATTTCACAAAACAAAATTCATACAGTTCATGCTACGGGGGACAAATACAATATGCTGCAAAATACAGGTAAAATAAATGGTGACAGTTAATGAAGGAGCTAATATTTCTCAGAATAACAATGCCAATAAGCCTCAAATTTAACTCTTTGTCTCCCAGTACAAAGACCAATGTGGTGAGTAGCTTGTCTTTGTCCAAAAAAGAAAAGAATTACCAATTCACTGGGAGATAAAATAATTTGTTTCTATATGAAATGCTAAGAAAATTTGTGTGGTTTTCACAGACCACATACTGAATACCTTGAAAGATACTGTCATTAAAAGCAGTTTAAAAAGTGGTTTCATATAACCAAGTCTTTTACATTATTCTTTTCAGATCACATAAAATTTGGAAAATACAGAGAAAATGCAGAAAATATAACTACGTGTAGTAGTTATCATATTTATGACTTTCTATATATTATACACACACACACACACACACACTGGCGTAAAGTTGTATCCGACTCACAGCTACCCCTCCTTGGGTTTCCAAGGAGGTATTACTAAGGAAGCAGATTGTCTCACCTTCTTTCCGAGGAGTGGCGGTGTGTTTGAACCACCAGCCTTCTTGTTAGCAGCCAAATGCCTACACTACCACAGCTCCCATACATATAAAATCTACTTCTGTAGTGAAAGTACAAGAAGGGAAACCCAAGTAGGGGTCGCTATGAGTCAGATCTGACTTGATGGCAGTGAGTTTCTATATAATTATAGGAGCTCTGGGGGCATAGTGGTTAAGGCATCTGGCTGCTAACCAGAAGGTCAATGGTTCAAACCCACCAGGCACTGCATGGAAGGAAGATGGGGCAATCTACTTCTGTAAAGATTTATACAGCCTTGGAAACCCAATGGGGGTAACTATGAGTTGGAATCAACTCAGTGGTAGTGAGTTTGGTTTTTTTTAAATATGTAGTTGTAGATGTTTATACATAAAATTTAAATGAAATAGGGATTATACTATGCATGCTATTCTAACCTGCATTCTGTATAACCATTTTTCATTTCTAAAATACTTAAAAGTTGCTGCATATATTGATGCCCTATTACTTATATAACCAATCTTAGCCATTTGAGATCTAGAGTTTTCCATGTTTTTTCTAATACACAATATCAGGATGAGTATCCTTGTATTTTTGTGTGTGTGCATTTCTGATCATTTTCTTAGGAAAATTCTCATAAGACTGTTAACTTTAAAAGAATGAACTTTTACAAGATATCTGATAAATATAATATGCTTATTTTTTAAATCCAGTGTTATAATTCAGTGAAGAGATTTTTACAGGGATGTAAAGCAAAGTAATCCCAAATTTGTAGCTTTCTGATAATATGACTTTGGACTAGATAGGTAACATGTCCCTTTGTTTTCTTTTCTGGAATACCAACAATGTTAGTTGGCCTACTAACAATTAGATAGCATTCACATAGATATCAAGACAATTGTTAAGTGACTGGTAGGCATTATTTGGTGAAAGTCTATATGCTTAAGAGAACAGGTGTTTAGATGGCAATGTGAGTGACTGTGAAAATAAAAACACATCACTGGTATATTTATATAGTCACAGGACATGCCCATCTCAGTGCAGAGATAGCCCAATGAATATGGTGAGTGGGGTCAACACGGTTTATCAAGAAGCCATATGGGATTTGTTCAAATGTTCAAGCAAGCACATGGTTGAGTCTCCAATTAATACTATACTGTGAAATGTCTAAGGGATGATCTTGACCTGAAATACTATTTATTTTTAATTGTAGAAAATGATTTCCTTTCATCACAAAAATGAGTTCTCCAGAAAATCATACTCCAGGGAAATCAATAAGTCACTGGAGGATAAGAGTCTTTATTACTGTGCATCAGAATGCCAAGCATCTAACCAACATGAGAAGTTTAGTTTCGATATGTTTGATTTTGAACTGTTTCTGATAATAATTGCTAAAAGGTTTAGTTATCTTTGGAATCTGATTATTGTCTCTCCAGCTGGATGATATAATCAGTATAAAGAAGAATGCATATCCTATTTCCTGCACCAGAAAGGCATCATACTATTCAACAGATAGCTATATCAAATAATTTAATCATATTATATAAGGGGAAAATAGAGCTTTATACTACCTGTAATTTGATTTTCCTCTCTGTACTCAGTTTCCTTATCTATATGTACTTCATTGTTTCAAGGATATACTGAGCTAATCCATGAAGGCTTTTAGAGTGGAGCTTGGAATGCAATAGAAACTCAAGTAATTATTTACTTATAAATTACCATTATTATTAAAAACTCTGTTCCTACCTACTCTCAGGTGGTATATTGATAAGGACATAGGAGAGCTTCCAATCCATTCTGGTACTACTTATTTCAGTCAGAGCCATCGATTCTGCAGAACTCCAGGCAATCTGCATGGGGCTGTCTATGGGAGCAGTGCGTTCCAGAATTTATAACAATACATTTGCCCTGAGTTTAGTCCAGACACAGTTCTTGTTTAGAGAATAACAAGACGACTAGTAAAAACCTTAAATGAAATTCTTTTGTAAAGAGAGGAAAATTGACTTTGTGTAACTTGCATATGTATACTTCTAGGATTTATACTGGGAGCTCTGGTAGCATAGTGCCTAAGGCACTTGACTGCTACTAGAAGGCTGGAGGTTCAAACCCACCAGCCACTCCTCGGAAGGAAGATAGGGCAATCTACTTCCGTAGTGATACTGCCTTGGAAACCCAAGGAGGGGTCGCTATGAGTCGGGTCTGACTTGATGGCACATAACAACAACAACAGGATTTATACTAACTTGTTTCATAAATTAATTTTCTCTCTCATAAAAATAAATAATAACTATTTTTACTTGTTGATGCTGTTATATGTCAGTTCAAAGTCCCTGGGTGACACATATGGTTCAGTGCTCAGCTACTAATTGAAAGGTCAGCAATTTGAACCCACCTATAGACACCTTGGAAGACATGTCTGGCAAAAGATCACTGTCACTGAAAACCTGATGCACAACAAGTCTACTCTGAAGCACTCATGGTCTCCATAAGTCAGAATCAACTCCACAGTGACTGGGTTATATGTCAGTTGCTGTTGTGTGCCCTGGAGTCAATTTCGACTCACAGCAACCCCACGTGACATAAGGTTTTCTTGGTTGTAATCTTTACAGAAAGGAGCCCTAGTAGATCAATGGTTGTTGTTGTTATGTGCTGTTGAGTCGGCCCCGACTCATAGTGACCCCTCCTTGGGTTTCCGAGGCAGTATCACTACGGAAGTAGATTGCCCAACCTTCCTTCCGAGGAGTGGCTGGTGGGTTTGAACCACCAGCCTCCTGGATAGCAGTCAAGTGCCTTAGGCACTATGCTACCAGAGCTCCTAGCACTGTTAACTGAAAGGCTGGTAGTCTGAATGCAGTAGCAGGTTAGTGGGAGAGAAGATCTGGTGACCCACTCCCATGATGACTAGAGCCTAGGAAACCCTAAGGGGTAATAGTTCTATTTTAACCTATAGGGTTGCTCTGACTTGGGATCAATTGGAGGGCATATAGCAACAACAATATTCTCTATGGAAGCAGAGCACCAGGTCTTCCTCCCACAAAACCACTGGGTAGATTCGAACATCCAATATTTTGGTTAGCAGCCAAGCACTAAACCATTGTACCATTGGGTTTCCTTGTATGTCAGTTACCTTATAAATACCTACCAAAAAACCTCACTGCCAGTGAGTCATTTCTGACTCATAGCACCCCTCGTTGGGTTTCCAAAGCAGAAAATCTTTATGGAATTAGACTGCACCATCTTCCTTGTGTGGAGTGGCTGGTGGGTTTGAACCACCAACCTTCTCAGAAACAGTCAAACAGTCAAATGCCTTAGGCACTTTGCCACCAGAGCTCCTTATAAATATTATCTAGTAGTAGGTAAATAATGGCCAAGTAGAGATTTGAACCTAGATCTTCTAGACTAAAAACATTGTGCTCTTTCTCTTTGTCACTTAATGGGATGACATACTGAGTGATAAAAATATAATGAATATATGTAGCATATTCCTGCTATATGCCTTCTCTCAGCATTTGCATACTTTTACTCTACTATTTAATATGAATTAGATATGGTAGATCAATAAGGACTGTACAATGAATAAACCTGAATTAGAAGATAACAAAGGTGTCAGGCTTTATTGATTTATTTTTAGCCCAGGTATAATCTGATCTCAGCAGTTTTGTACCTGGTACTTGTTCTCCCTAGAAGGCTCCACACCTGGATGTTCACATAGCTCATCGTTCAGGTCCCTTCTGAACCATGCCCTCATTTGTGTAGCCTTCCATGACCACTTTCCCAAAAAATACCATATGGATATGCACACAGCTACCCCTCCCTCATACCTTGGTTTTGTTCTTCTTTTAATAATAATCATTATCACTACTGTCCTATTGTGTATATTTGTTTTATACCTGTTTGTTTTAACTAGAGTGGAAGCTCAAAAGAGTAGGGATTCATTTTGGTGAACTGCTGTATCCCCAGGACCATGAACAGTTTATGTTACATAGTAATTTGCTCAATAAATAGATGCTGAATCAATGAAAGAAAAAGAAAATTAAATGTCAGTTGTCCCAAATATATTGTTTTCAATCTTCTTGTTTCTTATGGACTTTTAAGAAAAATCATTTAGAAGTGTTAATTTTTAAAAAACATATACTTAATACTATATATCTGAAAAACTACTCATGACAAAGACTGTGTTGTTCAAAGATACTTTACTAGGAACTCTGAAAGGATACTTTCAATTTTAGGAGTTGTGAAATGAAGATTTGAAAAGGAACTAGAATATAGTCATTAAAATATAATACACTTGAAGAAGAAAATCAAAGATGCTCGTGGGTTTGCCAATGGAGCCAAAAATCAAATTAAACCAAATAATCAAATTTCATTTATTCAAATATGAATGACACAAGCATATTATAAAGGTAAAATATAACTTTATTTCCTACAGGGGCCAAGGTAGGGGGGTCCAGAGCTTGGGGGCTGCTTTTCACTTGGGGGTGCCTTTTTTTTTTTTTAATTGTGATTTGGGTGAAAGTTTACAGAGCAAATTCACTTCCCATACAGCAGTTCACATATACTTTGTCTCATGACATTGACCACAATTTACCACAATGCAACAGCTCCCCTCCCACTTCCTCCCAACAGTCACCTCTTCCCTGTGTCCATCCCTCCATGCACTCCTGCCCCCTGAGCTGTCTCCCTGTGCATACACAGCCATTCTTTCTCCCATGATTGTTCTCTCCAAGAAGTGCATCTACCTAATGTAAATGTTCACCTCATATGCCTGTCTTTTGTTTGGCTGGAAGCCACAGGAGTGGGTTCCATTCCAGACCTGAAGGTCAGCTAGGGGTCATAGTCTCAATGGTTCTGTCAGGTTCTATCAGACCAGCAAACCTGGTCCCTTTTTTTTTAAATGATTTTGAATTTTGTTCCACATTGTTCTCCCACTCTATCCAAGATCTCCTACCTAGGGGGGTCAGCTCTATTTTAAGGTCAGGTTCCAAGGTAGGTGGGCCCAGGGATTGAGGGCTGCTTTTTGTTTGAAGGTGCTCTATTATAAGGCCAGAGCCTGATGTAGGCAGGCTTGGGGGCTACTTTTCTCTTGGAGGCAGCTCTATTTCAAGGCCAGGGCCCAAGGTAGAGGGGCACAGAGCTTGGGGGCTGTTTTTTGCTTGGGAGCAGCTCTATATTAAGGCCAGGGACCGAAGTAGGCGGGCCCGGGGCTCAGGGGCTGCTTTTCACTTGGGAGTGGCTTTGTATTAAGGCCAGGTCTGGAGGAAGGTGGGCCTGGGACTTGGGGGCTGCTTTTTGCTTTGGTGTGGCTCTATTTTAAGGCTGGACCCTGATGCAGTGGGCACAGAGTGGTTAGGAACATCTAAGGGTGATGAACTTGTCTCAATTTGTCATCCTGTGGTGGCTTATATGTTGCTGTGAGGCTGGAGGCTATCCCATTGGTGTTGCAAAGTGCCAGCAGGTTTACCCATGGTGGAAAAGTTTCAGAGGAGCTTCCAGGCTAAGACAGATCAGAAGAAGGAAGGGGCCAGCCACTTCTCAAACAAATGGCCAGTGAAAACCTTATGAATAGCAGTGAAACACTGTCTGATGTATTACTGGAAAACTTTATGAACAGCCCTGAAATATTGTCTGATATAGTACTGTCTGCCATAAGATGAGCCTATCAGGTTGGAAGGCACTCAAAAATTGACTAGGGAAGAGCTGACTCCTCAGAGTGGAGATGACTTTAAGGATATGGATAGAATAAGCTTTTTGGGACCTCTGTTGGCTGATGTGGCACAACTCAAAATGAGTAGAAAAAGATGCAAACATCCATTAAAAATAGGAACATGGAATGTACAAAGTATGAATCTAGGAAAATTGGAAATTGTCAAAAATGAAATGGAACACATAAAGATCAATATTCTAGGCATTAGTGAGCTGAAATGGACCAGTTTGGGCCATTTTGAATCAGACAACCATATGATCTACTATGCCGGGAATGACAAATTGATGAGAAATGGTGTGGCATTCATCATTACAAAGACTGTTTCAAGATCTGTCCTGAAGTACAATGCTGTCAGTGACAGGATAATATTCACACACCTACAAAGAAGACCAGTTAATACTACTATTATCCAAATCTATATACCAACCACCAAAGCCAAAGATGAGAAAATTGAAGATTTCTACCAACTTCTGCAGTCTGAAATTAACTGAACATGCAATCAAGATGTGTTGATTATCACTGGTGAGTGGAATGGAAAAGTTGGAGACAAAGAAGAATTACCAGTATTTGGAAAATATGACCCTGGCAATAGACACGATGCTGGAGATCACATGATAGAATTCTGTAAGACCAATGACTTATTCATTGAAAATATGTTTTTTCAACAATATAAGTGATGGCTATACATGTGGACTTCACCAGATGAAATATACAGGAATCAGACTGACTACGTCTGTGGCAAGAGGTGATGGAGAAGTTCAATATCTTTGGCCAAAATGAGGCCAGGAGCTGATTGTGGAACAGACTATCAACTGCTAGGATGCACATTCAAGTTGATGTTGAAGACAATTAAAACAAGTCCACAAGAGCCATAATAAGACCTTGGTAATATCCTTCCTGAATTTAGAGGCACTCACTCAGCTACGTCAAGAGATTTGGAAGATAGCTACCTGGCCAACTGACTGGAAGAGATCTGTATTTGTACCCATTCCAAAGAAAGGTGATCCCACAGAATGTGGAAGTTATCGAATAATATCATCAGTATCACACGCAAGTAAAATCTTGCTGTAGATAATTCAAAAATGGTTGTAGAAGTATATTGACAGAGAGCTTTCAGAAATGCAAAGCTAGGTTCAGAAAAGGCCATGGAACAAGGGATATCATTGCTGATGTCAGGTCGATCTTGGCTGAAGCAAAGAATAGCAGAAAGATGTTTACTTGTGTTTTCTTGATTATATAAAAGCATTCGATTGTGTGGATCATAACAAATTATGGATAACATTGAGAAGAACGAGAATTCCAGAACACTTGATTGCACTCATCAGGAACCTGTACATAGATGAGGCTGTACATAGCAGGCTGTTGTTCGAATAGAACAAGGGGATACTACATGGTTCAAAATCAAGAAGGGAATGCATCAAAGTTGTATCCTTTCACCATAGTTATTCAACTTGTATGTTGAGCAAATAATGCAAGAAGCTGGATTATATGAAGATCGTGGCATCAGGATTGGAGGAAGGCTCATTAACAACTTGCAATATGTAGATGACACAACTTTGCTTACTGAAAGTGAGGATGACTTGAAGCATTTACTGATTACTGACTAAAGTCTGCAGTGTAGACTATGCCTCAATATAAAGAAAACAAAAATCCTCACAATTGGTCCAATACACAGCTTCGCAATATATGGAGAAAAGACTGAAGTTGTCAAAGACTTCATATTACTTGGTTCTACAATCAACTCCAATGGAAGCAGCAGTCAAGACATCAGATGATGTATTGCACTGGGCAAATCTGCTGCAAAAGACTTCTTCCAAGTGATGAAGAGCAAAGATGTCTCTTTGAAGACTGTTGTTGTTGTTGTTATGTGCTGTTGAGTTGGACCCGACTCATAGCGACCCCTTTTTGGGTTTCCGAGGCAGTATCGCTATGGAAGTAGATTGCCCCATCTTCCTTCCGAGGAGTGGCTGGTGGGTTTGAACCACCAGCCTTCTGGTTAGCAGTCAAGTGCCTTAGGCACTACGCTACCAGAGCTCCTCTTTGAAGACTAAGGTGCGCCTAACCCACGCCATGGTATTTTCAATTGCCTCGTATGTATGTGAGAGCTGGACAATGAAAAAGGAAGACCTAAGAAGAGTTGATGTTTTTGAGTTGTGGTGCTGGAGAAGAATGCTGAAAGTACGTGGATTGCTAAGAGGACTAACAAATCTATTATGGAAGAAGTGCAGGCAGAATGCTCCTTGGAAGAGAGAATGGTCAGACTTTATCTCACTTACCTTGGTCATGTTTTCAGAAGTAACCATTCCTTAGAGAAGGATATCATGCTTGGTAAAGTAGAGGGTCAAAGAAGAAGGGAAGGCCCTCAATGAGATGGACTGACACAGTGGCTGCAATGATGGGCTCAGGTACAGCAAGGATCATGAGGCTGGCACAGGACCAGGCAGTGTTTTGTTCTGCTGCACATAAGGTCACTATGAGTCCAAGATGACTTGACAGTCTCTAACAACGACAGCATTTCCTACAGACTGTCTGCTGCTATATGAGGCTAAGGATCACTAAGGGAAAACATGAGAATAAATTAATTCATAGAAAACTTTGAATAGAATAAATTTCTATAAAATACATAACTAATGCTTTCTAGGGATATCTAAAATCCCCTCATTTTCAATTCACACTTATCAATAAAGCCCCTGTAAAATTACAGTTATGAAATCAGATTGTAACAAAAAGCCCCAAAATACAAGCATTTAAACCACTACCCATAATGTGTATATGCAGCATTAATATAACTTATATATCAAAAGATACTCTAGAGATGATGCAGGACCTTAAAAACTTCATATTCATTGTAGTTAGTCATCTCTTTTTATCAGTGAACATTAATTTATGGAAATTCCCCAAATTCTGTCAGGTAAGCCTCTCAAAACATCAAAAATCTTCATTCTCTTATGGTTCCTGGGATAGCTTTTAGTGATGCTTCCCATTTTAGTATTACAAATACTATATTTTACATATTTGGAAACAGAATGCTTTACTTTCTTTTTGTAGATTTGTAGTTTTTTATTGCTCCCTCTTTAGTATCTTTCTCTTTTGAAGAACTAGATACCTAGAACTGACTATCTTTTATTTAATTTAGGCCTTTAATTAGATTCAATATTTATTTGTTCAATGAGTTTCCTTTTAAAAAGAGAAAGTAGCTTGTGATTGAAAAATGGCATCTGGCCAGCACCTCCTGCTGCAATGCCCTCAAGCCACTAAAATTCTTATGAAGACAGAGGAAAAAGAAGAGAACTCAGCACCCAAATTAGTGCTGACAGTTAATATCCTATCAGACACTGGGAAGAATTTCTTTCAGCATAGCTGATGAGAGTGGATACAGATGAGGAAGAGTGAAGAAAGGAAAAACAAAATGCAATGGCTAGTAAGGAAATGAGATAGAAAAACATCACAAAGGAAATAATAATTGATTCTGATTTAGCAATTGCTTTTTCAATTAAAGGCAGTATTTTCAGAACCTAAAATATCTTTGCTCTCTGATACAGCTTTTGAATCTAAGTCAGTGAAAGGTGCATCTATAGTAATATGGTAGGCACTTTAAGACATTATCTGATCAAATGATTTTCAAGTAATCAGGTGAAGAAAACTTAACAAAGCTAAAACAATCAGTTTGCTGTTGTTGTTATTGTTATGTGCTGTCAAGTTGGACCCGACTCATAGCGACCCCTCCTTGGGTTTCCGAGGCAGTATCACTACGAAGTAGATTGCCCAGCCTTCCTTCGGAAACGGAAAATGTGGCAGTGAGATGAACATGGTGTCATGGAATCAGAGATGAAACTCGACTCTGCTCCAGAAAGTAATCCTTTAACCTCTGGGACTTCGGTTCCTCATATTTTGGGTGACTATAATAATGCCACGAGCCACTCCTCGGAAGGAAGTTTGGACAATTTACTTCTGTAGTGATACAGCCTCGGAAACTCAAGGAGAAGTCCCTATGAGTTGGGTCCAACTCCACGGCAGTGTGTTTGGTTTCTGGTTTGAACCTTTGGTTGAGAACCTTTTAAAGTCCTCATCTACTTTCTTGAATTCTTGGTTCCCTCCCTATACCACTACAAGGAGCTCTAATGGTACAGTGGTTAAAGTATTTGGCTAACCAAAAGTTCAGTGGTTTGAACCCCATGGCAGAAAGATGAGGCAGTCTGCCTGTGTAAAGATTTGCAGCCTTGGAAACCCTGTGGGGCAGTTCTACTTTGTCCTATAGAGTGGCAATAAGTCAAAATCAACTTCATAGCAGTGGGTTTTGAGTTTTGAGTTTTGGCCTTTGGAGGTGGTAGATCATAGACCACTCCTCAGATGTTTCCTCTGCTGTTCCAGGCACAGAGGCACTTGAGAGACTAAAGGCATTCATGCTCCAGAGTCCCTAGTTCAACTGTGGAGTAATGGGGGTGGGCTGGAGGAAAGAAGCAAAATGCACCCTTTCTGTAAACTGTACTCAGCCTGGGTCTTAAGAGCCTGTGTAAATTGAAACAAAACCAGTCACTGTTTTCTTAAATTTCAAAAGGTCTACTATATATATGTATGATATATCTGTGTATGTGTGTATGTGTGTGTCTGTGTTTAAAACAAACAGCTGGCAGTTTAAAGCCACTCCTTGGAAGAAAAATTGGGCAATCTACTTCTGTAGGGATAGTGCCTCAGAAACCCAAGGAGGGGTCACTATGAGTTGGATCTGACTCGAGGACAGTATGTTTTTGTATATATACCAAACTATTTTTATTAAGTAAAATAAATGAAAGCATTCTTAAAGAAAATTGTCCATAGCTTCTACATGAAGTTTATTGCATCAGAAAAACAGAAATTGGCACAGGCATTTCAATCTGCAAAGTACAATGTTCCCCTGAGCTACTTCATGAACTGTCATTTAGAAAACAATTATAGTAATATAGACATTTATTGCCTTATCCTAACTTCTTTCACCAAACCAGATCATTTATTATAGCCAATGAGCACATTATAATGAGAAAGCTCAATGAAACTGAAGTTGAACATATCTGATCACTAATACACCAAGAATAAAATAAACACAAACACGGTAAATTTTTATGCTCTGGCAATTTCTCTCTTAAGAGGAAATAATTTGGAGTCATGCTAAACAGTTTTGTGTATGCTAGTTAATAACATCACCCTCATTCTTTTAGAACAAACACTCATAGAGAATAAGTTAAGAAAATGTTGCTGATTTCAATTATGAGAAATGGATGAGGTACAGAGAAAATATATTGTAAGCTTTGACAGTGGGGGCAACTTTAGTCCTTTCTTTCCTCTTTCTCTGTGAAAGCCAAACCAATAGTATAAAGACCTGTTTGACCCTCACACTTAGCAAAAAAAAAAAAAAAAGAATGCTGAGTTGTCTTTATACTAGGTGGAGAAAGATAAGCATGAACTGAAATAATATTTACTGACACTAGTCTAAAATATCTGGGTCAACATGGGAATCAGAACATTTTTAAAGATTCTATATTATAACATAGGAGTTCTGGTGCCATAGTGACTAAGGCATTTAACTGCTAACCAGAAGCCTACTGGTTCAAACCCACCAGCCACTTCTCGGCAGGAAAGTTGAGCAATCTACTTCCATAGTGATACCACATCGGAAACCCAAGGAAGGGTCACTGTGAGTCGGATCCAACTCGATAGCAGTGTGTGTGTGTGTGTGTGTGTGTGTGTATGATATAACATGGCTACTGTCAACTGGAAATGAAATTATGAGGAATTGAATAGTTTTTGCAGAAAATTTGCCCGATGAATGTGCATGGAGATGGACTGAAGCTTGCTGGCAGTTTATCTCTGACTACTAATTAGGAAAGCAAAGACATCAATATTTGTTTTTTTCAGAGAAGATCAGACAACAGAGGTTAAAAGAAAGATAGTCTATATTTAGTTATAGTACAAGCAGAGTAGTCAGCCACAATGCACCAAAGTCATATGGTGTCATGATACATTATTACATGACTATACCTCTCCATTAGGAGCTCTGGTAGCATAGTGGCTAAAAGCACTTGACTGCTAACCAGAAGGCTGGCGGTTCAAACCCACCAGCCACTCCTCGGAAGGAAGGTTGGGCAATCCTACTTCCATAGTGATACTGCCTCGGAAACCCAAGGAGGGGTCACTGTGAGTCGGGGCCGACTCG
Source organism: Orycteropus afer afer (assembly GCF_000298275.1). Lineage (NCBI taxonomy): Eukaryota > Metazoa > Chordata > Mammalia > Tubulidentata > Orycteropodidae > Orycteropus > Orycteropus afer. The sequence goes on along the minus strand of NW_006921754.1, from coordinate 1,073,311 downwards.
ACGGCACATAACAACAACAACAACAACAACAACCTCTCCATTACAAAATTTCTCATTTTGCCTCTTTCTTTTCCTTTCTAAAAATAGATAGCATCTTTTGAAAGAGAATAATTTCTCCTTTTAAGAAAGTGAGAAAAATCTGTTCTTACAAGACCCATGTCTGTGAGAAGACTTCTCAGGTGTTTCTGAGGAAATCCCAAGGGCTCTGCAGCACAAATAAATGCCCTCTCCATCTATCCTCACCCATTTCTTGAAATGGCTAGTGGGTGTGGGCGTGAAGAGGACTAGTTACACACCAGCTCTGGTTTTCCCAGCCTATATCTTTACCAAAGTTCTAGCAACTATGCTACATAGGGTTTTCAGTGGCTGATTTTTTGGAAGCAGATCCACAAGCCTTTTTTCCAAGGCACCTCTGGGTGGACCTTCTGGTATATTAACCATTTGGACCAACCAGGGACCCCAAAACAAAAACACAATGAATTATAAAAAATATATATATGTAATGAGGCATTATTTTCAATTATTAAGTTGGGAAAAAAAAATTTAAAATGATACCATTCAATGTCAGCATGGAGAAAACTAATACTCTCAGGTATTGCTAGTAAACCTTCCTAGACAGTAATATGGTGACTTATATTCAAAATGGTGAACTAAGCCAAGGAGAAATCGCTCAACCAGCCACAAACACATAAAAATACTAAATAAAGAAAAATATTTTTTCTACCTAATTAAGCTTGAAAACATGCAGGGAAATCTCTAGGACCCAGAAAAGAGAGAACACCAAGGCAGGATGAAATAGAGGCTAGGGCTGAGGGCCACTGAAGGAGGGGAAACAATCCAGTCTCAAGGAGATCATTTGTTGTTGTTGTTGTTATGTGCTGTTGAGTCAGACCTGACTCATAGTGACCCCTCCTTGGGTTGCTGAGACAGTATCACTATGGAAGTAGATTGCCCAACCTTCCTTCCGAGGAGTGGCTAGTGGTTTGAACCACCAGCCTTCTGGTTAGCAGTCAAGTGCCTTAGGCACCATGCTACCAGGGCTCTTAAACAAAGCTAATCACATAAAGCCACCGAGGCTGCTTCACCTAAAGTACTAAACAACATCCCACCAAAAGCAAGAGGTTTCCTATCAGAGGTAAAAAGAGAGTAATTCTAAGAATTGAAAACCAAGACCTGAACCATACTCATGGCTGTGGTGTCCAGACTCAGATTTCTCCTGTGATTTATAAGCTCCCAGCAAAAAATGGATATCATAGCTGATCTGGGAGAGGTTAATGCTTAATTTTCCTTTTTTGTAAATATAGTTCTCTAACCTGGAGCACAGGGATGTCCAGGGAAAGCAATGCAAAGATGAATTAGCATGTTATAATGAGAAGGCTCGTTTGAAACTGAAGTAGAACATATTTCATTACTACCAAACTAAATAAAATAAAGAAAAACATGGTAAATCATGACCATGTAATAATAGAAACTATGGTTTCTAAACTAAAGATGAATGTAACAGTAAAAAGTACAAGTCAAGGTTAAGAAAAAGTCACTACCCCTGCAAGAAGCATTAGTCATGCATGCAAGAGATTTTTGCATCCCACACACTAGAGAAACAGAACAAATAAGAACTTTAAAAATAAGTACGTTTAAAATGTTAAAACTGATAAAGGGAAGACAAACTCTTTGAAAAGAACAGGACTGTGTGGAGAAAAAAGAGGTGAAAAAGCAGCAGAAATTCTGGATGGAAAATATAGTCATTAAAATAATTCAAGTGATAAGTTAATTTTAGGCTAGACAGAGTTGAAGACAAAATCAGTGAATTAGAAGTTAGTTCTCAGAAAATTATCTAGAATTTTATTTGTACATAAAATATTCAATATATGCATATATTCAATAATTATGTTTATCTTACCAGAACAAATGCAAAATATGAACAAATCTATACAGAAAGATGTTCATCATAGAGTTCAATTTTAATAATATAATCAAAATCTAGAAATAATTTTAATGTCCACTGATAGGAGCCTATTATGTTACTACATATACATTTACTGGCATAATACGCTTTCATTAAAATTAATTGTGAAGTCTATGAAGTAACCCAGAGAATGCATATGAAATAAATTTAAGTGACAAGAAAAAAAGCAGAATGGAAATATTAATGCAATAATTTTAACTATATAGCACATATAGAAAAAAATATATAAGCAAAACAGCATTTATATATCAGTGACTGCATTATGAAAGTGATGTTATACATGTTTACCTCTTCTTTTGTAGTTAATAGTTACTATTAATCACCTGCATTAGAAAATTTCTCTAATTGAAATTTCTCAACTCTCACATCACAGTTCTGAATGAAAATTTTGGAATCTCAGGTGAAAAGCTCAGAGCCTCTTTTTCTTTCTTAACTACAACATAAACATTTCCAACATAAAGCAATGCTCTACTCTTTTGCCCCACTTTTCATTCACACTTTAATTATCACCAGTACGGACAAAGCCACCTCAGACAAACAGGAGCTCCTGAGACATGCTCCTGAGGTCTCACTCAGGCCATTTGTGGAAGCTGCCAGGGATGGTGCAGACTCGGACAGCACTGTCCAGGGCCTGGCAGAGTGCCTCCAAAAATATTGACTGAATTAATAACCCATTACTGGGTCCTTATAAAGGGACACCTTCTTTAACCTTTTCTCAAGGTTGTAGGACACAATATAAATGATCTTTTCCTGAATTTTAGATAACAGTCTAAAAAAAAATCTAATATAAATCAAACCTGGATAGCCTGTATAAATAATAACTTCTCATAATACCTAATTATGCTCTAATGGCTATGTTTTATAGAAAACCATGCTTAATTAATTAAAATCACTACCCGAAAGCTTTTTATTGTATACAGATCAATTAAATAGAATAACAAAGAAAATAATCATCTAAATTCATATTTAAAATGTAACATGGTATATGAATTTCCAACAATACAACTTAAAAATTCTTGCCTCATGATAACTGCAACATGACATAAGATTAAATGCTTCTTCAAGATTACAAAGGTTTGGATTTAAGAAAAAAATCTTTCAAAAGATTTTCAAAGTTGTCTTTGAAGTGCTGTTACAGGAAGTTTAGGTGATAACCACTTGATGACTGAAAACCCAATACAGAAATCTGTTCTTATGACTAAAGATTTTCCTGCAGAGATCAAGTTTATCATTTCATTGCCTGCAAAACAATCTTTCTGCTTTGTCATCATCATTAAGGAGGTTCACTTAAAGCCCTCATGTTATGTAAGAAATATCTCTGTCTTTAATTTGCACAGTCAACATTTTGTTTGGAATTTTTTGTCCTTTGATGTCTCGATATGCTGATATTTCAATCCCGAGAAGCTTCAAACACTTGGCCTGACTGGCACCAAACTTGAGGCCAAGTTTACAAAGTCAGTTCTTTTCACTGCAGCTGTAAGTCCTTCATAGGTGTCTTTAAAAAATGTCCTTTTTTTTTTTTTTTTGGTCAACCCCTAAGAATCTGAATACTTTGTGCAACTATAAGGTAGTGAGACTGACAAATAAATCAGAATTAACATTTAAACATGAGTTAAGGGCCCTGTCTTTTGTGTATATTTATGTAGTTAAAATTTTACCTCTCCTGTTCCACAAAAAAGGAGCTCTGGTGGCGTAGTGCCTAAGGCATCCGACTGCTCACCAGACGGCTGGAGGTTCAAACCCACCAGGCACTCTGCAGAAGGAAGACTGGGCAATCTACTGAGCTCCTCAGAAACCCAAAGGGAGTCGCTATGACTCAGAATCGACTCGGTGGCAGTGAGTTTGGTTTTTTGGTTTTTCCACAAAGGGCTTATAATCAACACAACAGAAAACCATTAAAAAGATTTAGACCTTCACAGAACCTGAGAGTTCATTTTTTCCCAATGATGCTTTCATGACTTAGAATATTTCTGTACCTGCCTTTGGGGTTAATTTACTAGCCAGGCAAGAAAAACATTCTTATTATCTTGAATTTGCTGGACATTTATTCTCCCTAGGGCTAGACCTCCCTGATCTGCTTATCTCCCTTCACCTTCCACCCCATCTCTCTTGGAATGTGATTCATCAGCCACAAGAAAAGAGGAAGTGGTCGGGTATGATTTGAAGGTAAGGGCAGAGGTAAAGGCACACAACAGAGAGCAAGGAAGGAGGGAGGAAGCCACTGTCTGATGCAGGCTGTTCCTGTGCTAGCTGCCTGCCTGCTCTGAGGTCCACAGTGGGCTACACTTCAGTGATGGGGTTACTGTTGGATGTGAGACCTAAGTTAAAAAAGAAAATATAGTAGTTATGCCTTGTTTATTTTAATAATGGGTTTGGGCTATATTATTTATACATTTATCTAAGATTTTCCTACTCAGTTTTTTTGTTTTATCAAAACTACCTCAAAACCTATGTGATCACTACATTTCACTTAACAAAACCTTAATTCCATTAACGGAAAGATCAGAATAAAAATTTTACTTTAAAAACCTGTATTTCAAGTGCAGAGTTTTACTAGCTCAATAACATTTGGCTGTGGAGCAATTAAATTAAACATAGATATTCACATCAGTTAGTTCTGAGTTCTCCTCACACACCTTCCCTAATGTCTCTGACACTCAATTTCTTTTTCAAAAATCATTTACCTCTAAAGGAGATTTTGAAGAGTAAATGACATTGTGTAAATTAAATCATATGGTATAAGATCTAACACTTAGTAGATACTCAAAGACACTTAACTTTTTCTTTACTACATTTATCTTTTGATGATGATGATGATGATGTCTAAGACTGTGAAGTATTTACTTTATACTAGTTACTGTATCAAATTAGGATATGACAACTCTGTGGCTTAGGAAAAGAAAATAACTTTCCTGAAGTCACAAGCCAACAGCAGCAGCAATGTTTTTCATTATGTTGTACTTACTCTCTACCAGTTATTCTGGAAATGGGCAGGCTCTCAATTCTGCTCCATACAGACTTGAGCTTGAACAAAACTATCACCCATAACAATGTATTTTATTTTATTGTTTTAATAGGTATAAATCTTAGATTGCTAATCACAGCTATGTATTTAAGTACTCAAAGAGTGGCTCAGGTGACAGTGACAGAAAAACATATTTGAATATGAAAGAGGAAAAGATGAAAGTCTGAGAATTCAGTTTCATTTCAATCAAGGCATGCTAGACTAAACACCAAAGCTAATCACTCAGTCCTAAGATCTAACCACCTTTATATGTCTGAACATGAATATATAAATATGCTGAGTGTCAAGGAGCTTACTACTTCCTAAGGTAGCTCACTCAATCTTTGGGCACCACTATTATTAAATCAGAGCCCTGTTGGTATGGTGGTTAAGTGCTGAGCTGCTAACCCAAAGGTTGGTGGTTTGACTCCACCAGCAGCTCTTCAGGAGAAAGATGTGACAGTCTGCTTCTATAAAGATTACAGCCTTGGAAACCCTTTGAGACAGTTCTACTCTGTCCTATTGAGTTGTTATGAGTCGGAATGGACTCAGTGGCAACAGGTTTGGTTTTATTATTAAATCAATCTTCCTAATACACAACCAAATTTTGTAATTGCTCCTTATCCTATAACAAGGGTTCCAGATTCCACATCACCTTAGATGTTCCGATTCATCTGCCTTCCTTGTACTGTGGACTTACACAATATTACCACATACAAAGTAGCTTCTGATTAATACAGTCAACAAGACTTTCTTCTTCATCTAGATAGAACCAAAGAGAATCCATAGTACATAGTGTGTTATTTAGTTAAATAAATAACATAACACAAAAAATTCCACTCTAAGAAGGGGCAGGAAGTTTTAGAAGCTAACACAAAAATCATTATGGATGCTGGGAGAATGTAGGGAGGAGGTGGGTGTGCTCAGCAAGATTTGAAACAGGAAACTGCAGGGCTAGAGTTAAGCAGACAATGGAGAGCAAATGAAGGAAAACGGGGTGGCAGCAGTAGGAACAGATAATAAGGTCAAAAGAACTAATAAGCTTTAGGATGAAAGTCAAGGAAAGGATCCAGATTGGAAGTAGATGAGGAAATGAAACCAAAACACAGCATGGGGAAGCCAGCAATTCCGGTAAGTCCCATGGGGAGGTAGCCAAGAAAGCATTTAGATATTGGGTTGGATGGAAGCAGAAGTAGGACAGTAATTCAAAGAGACTTGGGTCAGTTAGAAACCATGAAGCCTGTGATGGGGAGGATTAGACAGCTTGAGGTCATGGTTTAGTTAATCCACAAATAAGCACATTGTTCCAGTGCCTGGAAAGTGGCAGTTACATTCCTCAGCAGCCAACAAGCTTCCTCACACACAGTAGCAACAGACCAGACAGAAAGACACTTCATTCAGAAGCTCACCACTAGACAAAGATGTCCAGTAGGGATAATCAAAGTAGGTCACTTTGGGGATGATTATTTTTTTCAGTATTTTACTCTCTCACTAGTAGCACCAAAATAATTAAATGTGTGCCATCCATTAGGATTCTGGAGTTTGTAAAAATTTTTAGAACTAAACATCTGATTTCATAGTGAGAATACAACAGCACTTAAAATATATCTGCAAAAAAAATTATTTTAGTATACCCTGCAGAGATGGAAAAAGTAATTCTAGAGGTCTGCCTCAGAATTCTCCTTCATCTGTCAAGATAATTGATGGGAGTAACATTTGTTCCTCAGCTGCCATGCATTTTTTACTTATCGTTGCTTTGAATCGTCCCACTCAGCATTAAAAAAATAATCATTTGTTTCCATCTCTCAGCACAAATAATCCAAAATCCACTCAATGATGCATGGAGGATTCCATTACAATGGATTCACATCATACAAGGAGGAAATCCTATACTTTGTTCAAAACTGTAAACCTAAAGAGGACAACAAAGACTAGCATGTGAGCTCCAGATTAATAAGGAATGAACCCTAAATTAACAATTGTGCTTCATATTTTAACACTAAAAGGACATATTTAAGAGAATCATTAGGAAGAAGCTTACTCAATTATCATTGAAATGTCCTTATGTTATATTCTAATTACTAGTGGATAAAACATATTATTGCATCTTCATTTATCAGGTTATAAGATTTTAATAGGTTGTAGCAGTAATATAGGTTTCTCTGTGTGCTAGCCTTCATTAGATCCTACATTCTACAGTTCTTAAATTCAACAAGGTTAAAAGCACAATTGCATTTACTATGGAGCTCAAAGGCACAGCCTCTATAAAAATAAATGGCAGTAGGGTTGAGGTGTGGGGGGAGAATAAACACAGAGAAAGATAACAAGAAAAAAAAATGTACTAAGATTACTAGAAATGCTGCAAAGAAATTCATGTGAAATATTGAATTTAGCCTTCCCTACCATAATTATCACATAACAACACAACAAACAACAGCATAACTATCATCGTCTGAATACTTTTCCTTTCTTTCATCTCCCTTATGAGAAAAAAGAAAAAAATCTCATAAATTAGCAGTAGATGAATATTAATGACTAAGAAAATCAAAGAACAATTTAAAAATTAATAGTCTACAAATGCCAAATATAAAGTGAAAGGTAATCTCTGAATTGATCACTGGAAATTTGAGACACTCTTTTCTAAGGTCATTTCAGACTGAATTGTGTGCAATGAAAGACATTTCTCTTTATACTTATATACTTTTGAAACATCTTATGGTATTAAAAATAAAAGGAAGAACAAAAAATGCTTGAGATGTATGTTACCTTTTGAGCCTAAAGTTCTAAGCTTATTCCTTTTTTTTTTTTTTTTTTTAAATCTTTTTCCTATAGTAACCCACACAGCACTAACCTTTCCCATTAATGAAGCATGCTGCTGGACTAGAAAGCATGAGTCATCTTGGAATACAGAAAATTCCTTTAAAACGTATTAGATCTCTAAATTATTATTTCCATCCCCTTCACAGAGCTCTGCTGGTGCAGTGGGTAAGGCATTTGACCGCTAACTAGAAGGTTGGCAGTTCAAACTCACCAGCTGCTCTGTGGGAAAAAGATGAGGTAATCTACTTTCGTAAAGATTTACAGCCTTGTAAACCTTATAGGGGTTGCTATGAGTCGAAATCGACTCGATGGCCATGGGTTTCCTTTTTTTTTTTTTTGGTTAGAACATGTAAGTATGCAGATACTACCACATCAATACCTTTAGCTAAAACATATTCTAAAATGTCTGTTTCTCTAATATGTGCACAATGGTTGATTAATGTAGGATCCAAAATTTTCTGAAGAAATGATGAAGAATAAGATTTAAGGATAAAGGAATCAATAGTGATGTTTTTCAAAAAACAATAAGAAGTTTTCTTTATACCACTTTAAACTCATATAAAAATGACAATGAATTAATTATTGTTCAAAACTCTTGTCTGAGATTTATAACTCCCCCCCACATATACCACCTGTGTCAGTGTTTGTCAAAGTGAACTCCAATATACAGTGACCATTACCACACTTGTGAAACAATTTTTAAAGCCAATTGTAAAGGCTAAACTTTTTTTCCAAGTGATTATTCATGTCCTATGCCATTTACATAGAATACTTCTTTAGTTTGAAGATCAAAATTAAAACACCTATTTAAGATCAAGATAATGATTCATGTGGCAAGTTTTTTTTTTAAATCTACTGATTGTCATGAGTTAAAGGGAAAGGTACAAAGATATAAATGTGAAGAGTAAATATTAAATAAACAATGATACCCCTCATATAACTTGTGCCAGCATAATACTTACCTGCACTGATTTGTCTCAGTATAAATATTTTTCATTACACTAAACAAATCTTGTTTATGTGTAGAAAACTTATTCACTGAACAATTAGTTTGTATCTATTCCATACATTTCTTCCAGTTCCATAGCTATATAATTGTCTAACAGGTATTAGCATAATGTATGTGAAAAGTATATCAAAAGGTTTGTGTATAATATACTATTAAGTCAGCACAAGGGCGTACATGACTTTTTCCCTTTAAAGGTGGTTTACTTATTTCAGTTTTAAGAAATACTGCTCCATATTTCTCAAAAAAAATTCTTCATTTTATCTGATGCACAGAGCAGTCCTGTGTTTGAAAATACCCATTTTCCAGATTATGCAAATGTAGCAATTAACTACATTACCTGACTTTCCTTTTGGCTGTGGCAGAACTGCAGTCCATGAACCTAAAGCACAGTGATTTTTCTATAATACCACACAGTGAACTTAATAATAAAATATCAATGAGGTTAATCAGCAAGTTTAAACTTTGAGGAAAAAACGTTTCTATTTGCTGTCTTTCTGAAAGAAGTGGGAGAGATGACAGGAGAGATACACTTACAGGTATTCACAAGGCAGAAAGCATCCAGTGAAACTGGAGAAGAGATTTGGGCCTGTCAGCTAAGGAAGCAATGAGCCCTGCCAACTCCAAGTGCCAACTTCCCCGTGCACCTGCAGTTAGCCACTGATATCACGAGCAAGCTAAAAATGGAATGCCGTTCCTACCAGAGGAAATTTAAAATGAACTATCCCAAGACCAAACATTCTCAGGGCTTAAGTTGTTGTTGTTGTTTGCCATCGAGTCGGCCCTGACTCATAGCGACCCCTCCTTGGGTTTCCGAGGCAGTATCACTATGGAAGTAGGAATGCCCAACCTTCCTT
>NW_006921754.1:1061928-1063173 GCF_000298275.1 Orycteropus afer afer | reverse complement strand
GGCACTTGACTGCTAACCAGAAGGCTGGCGGTTCAAGCCCACCAGCCACTCCTTGGAAGGAAGATGGGGCAATCTACTTCTGTAGTGATACTGCCTCGGAAATCCAAGGAGGGGTCGGTATGAGTTGGTCCGACTCGATGGCACATTAACAATAACAACAACATTGCTATACATCAACCATGTGTTCTAGACTATACATAAAGGTATAAGCAGATGTATTTGTACTTGAATAAGTGTGTATGCAGCAACAGGCCCATCTGAAGTAGTCAATTCAACACGTACTTATGCAATACCCATCATATGTTGCTCTTGCTCTAAACCAAAAGACACATACAAATTTCTTGCCCACTATATATAATCTTGCTCATTTCATGTCCACTATGCAACTTTATAGGAAATGTTGAAAATGTAATTACTAAAAAATTAATAAGGGCTACAACTGAAATAAAAATAATGTGTATGGGAAAATGGTAGAGAAATGAAATTATGATATGTACTATGACATGGGTGAATCTTGAAAACATTGGACTAAGTGATATAAGTCCAACACAAAAGGACAAATATGACCTCACTTATAGGAAGTATCTAAGGAGCTCTACTGGTGCAATGAATAAGGCATTTGGCTGCTAACCAGAAAGTCAGTGGTTCAAATCCACCAGCTGCTCCATGGGAGAAAGATGAAGCAATCTACTTCTGTAAAGACTGAGAGCCTTGGAAACACAAGGAGGGGTCACTATGAGTCATAACTGACTTGATGGCAGTGGGTTATTGGAAGTATCTAGTATAAATAAATGCATAGAGACAAAAAGTAGATTGGTTACCAGAGGCTGGGAGGAATGTGAAGTTACTGTTTAATGGGTAATTAGGCTCGGTCTTGGAGGCCAAAAAAGTTTTAGAGGTAGAGGTGATGGTCATTGCCCAACATTGTGAATTTAAGTAATGTCACTGAATCATACACTTACTGGTTGGAGTGGCAAGTTTTATATAAATTGTACTATAATAATTTTTTTTTTAAAAAAAAAAGGAATATGAAGACACACCAAAACAAAACCCCAAACTCACTGCCATCAAGTCGATTCTAACTCATAGTGACCCCCTTTGGGTTACTGAGGCAGTAAATCTTTATGGCTGGTGGGTTTGAACCACTAACCTTCTGGTTAGCAGTCAAATGCCTTAGGCACTACACTACCAGAGCTCCTATATGAAGACATTTGTTGTTGTTGTTGTTATGTGCCGTCGAGTCGG
>NW_006921754.1:1060653-1061768 GCF_000298275.1 Orycteropus afer afer | reverse complement strand
TCCGTCCGAGGAGTGGCTGGTGGGTTTGAACCACCAGCCGTCTGGTTAGCAGGCAAATGTCTTAGCCACTATGCTACCAGAGCTCCCCTTATGAAGACATAGAAGGCAGTTTATACAAATATTATTATTTAAAATTTTTGTGATGTTTGTATTATTTGTCAGCTTTTAACATTTGTAATTTGTGCTTTTTTTTATTTCTAAGCGTTTACTTTTGCACTTTATATTATATTCATAACTTTGTACTGTTTATCTTAAATAGTATCTCCACAAGCTTCTATATTCAGACTCCACAGGACTTGGGTCTTCCCCTGATTATAGATCTTGTCTTCAAGAGAACAAGACCAGTAGAATGTTGAGAGCAGAACTCAAATTTCAATGGATTCAAGAAAATTAAAAACAGTACCATAAAAAAGAATAGAGAAAAGAAACCACAAACTGGGAGAAGATATTTACAACAAATATAACTAACAAAAGATTAGTATTCTGGATATAAAAGTAAAACTTCTGAGAATCAGTAAGACAAACAAACAACCCAAGAGACAAATAGAAAAATGAGCTAAAGACATGAAAAAGCACTTCAAAGAAAACTTGAACCACAAATGTTGAAAAAAAAATGCTCAACCTCATTATAAATAAGGGAAATGCATAATAACCATAAGGTATTTTTTCAGATTCATCAGGTCAGCAAAACACTTTGATACTCTAAAGTATTGCTGAAGGTATGGAGATATGAGAACTTTCATCAGCTCCTAGAAGTGTGGATTGGCACAAACATTTTGGGAAACAATTTGGTATTACCAAGCCAAGTTAAAGATGTCTATCACTGTGAAGCATGAGTCGGGGCCGACTTGACGGCAAACAACAACAACAACAACATCACTGTGAAGCAGGTATAAATCTTGGAAAATGCTGTGCATGGACATTGTCTGCAATGAAAATAATAATTCAAATGTTCACCAATGGTACAAAAGTAAATTTGGATCTAGCCATACAAAGCAATTATAAAATATAATGAAAATAAACTGCTGTCTCCTCCTTCAATATGGGTGAATCACAGAAATTTAAATTTGAATGAAAAAGCATGCAAGAAAACAATATATATACATTGTACAAAT
>NW_006921754.1:1044871-1060104 GCF_000298275.1 Orycteropus afer afer | reverse complement strand
TTGAACCTCCAGCCTTCTGGTTAGCAGTCAAGTGCCTTAGGGACTAAGCCATGAGCTCCTCAATCTCTGATGCGCCAACAGTCAGCCGCAGAGCTATCAAATTCAGTCATATAACAAATGCATAGTTTTTCAAGTATAATTCTTACTCCTGAAAAAATGAAAGCATAGCTGGAAATGCAATACTATACAACAGCCTACTCTAGCATTGCTGGCATTATTCATTTAAAAATAGGTTGTAGAAACTTTTGTTACCTACCTAGCGTAAAGTCATGCTAGTACTAACTTTTTTCTCCCAATGTGTAGCAGCAAATGCAGAGAGGTCTGGAGGAAAGAAGATTCATAGATCTGAAGTCAGATATCTGGGCAAGCTTGGTTATTTCACTCACAGATTTGTGACTTATGACATTAATAAGGTAATTGGAAATGTGAACACTCATTAAGCTAGATGATGTTATTAAGAAATTATTTTTTATTATTTAGTTATAATATATTATAGTTATTTTAAAAAAAGTGTCCTTACTTTCGGAAACACACAAAGAAATTGTGGCAGATAAATTTATGTCAGGAATTTGCTTTAAAAGAATACAGGGTAAGGGGAGTGAGTAGAGGAATAGCAGCAACAAAACTGGTCAACAGTCATTAATTGTACGTGGGGGTAGTTGGGTGATGGCTACATGGAGATTATATTATTCTGCACAATTTTGTATGTTTGAAATTTCTGTGATAAGAAGATTCATACATATATGCCTCTCTCCCTTTCTCCTTCTCTCTCTCTTTCCACACACATTTTTCTCTAGCTGACTGTGTTTCCCTCTTCCTCTCATCATGAACCCCTCCCTGTCTCCAAACTTTTCTCCACACTTCACGCAGAGTGATCTGTTTTCTTAAATGCAAAAACATTATGTTGTTTCAATGATTTTCAATGAAACAAAATAAAGGCTCAAACTCCTTGCCATCAATAACACGGCTCTTTGAGGCAGGTTCCTACTCAGCTCTCTAGCCTCCCTTCCTGCTTCACACTGAGTCACCTTCAGTACACTACAAGAGCTATGTTCTTGCAGTTGTGGTTGTCTCAGGCCCTTCTTTACCTGGCTAAATCCTTCTACCTCCAGGTTTTACCTAAGGCCTTACTTTCTTTTACAAAGTCCTCCTGGACAAATAGGCTACCTGTCTATCCTGTATGTTGCCCAGAACCTGGACCCCGACTGTAGTACCTACCACACTTCAAGACAGTGCTTCTACCTATATATCTACCTGACCAGGCTGTAATTCCTTGACTTAAAAACATGGCATGTTCATGTTTGCAGTCCTGGGATATGCAATTGTACATGTAGCACCTAGAAAGCACTCAATGAATATTTGTGCAGTTGGGGAATAACCTTCTTCTCTTAAATTTCCTCAGTCTCTTCATCAAAGAAATGAAAAACTAACCAAATGATAGTCAATGAAGGGGCTAATGATAAGAATATTAATACTACCAAATAGGAAGGAGAGGGAAAAGACCTAACATTTAGTACTGCTTATTACCTGCCAGCTAATATTCTAAATACTCTATTTATTGTGATTCATTTAATCAGAAAACCCAAGACACCTGTTAAAAATACAGATTCCTGGGCCCAATCCCAGGATTGCTGAATAAGAACTTCATGAGGCAGGGCCCAGGAATCTATTTTTAATAAGTGCCTCATGCATTTCTGATCTTAAGTCAACTTTAGGAACAACTGCCCTAAATAATAGAAAGCTCATATGATATCATGTGCATTTTTCATTGTGAAGTTCATTGTTATAAAATGTTTATTATTCTATGATGCTATATAAATTTGCAAATAACCTTAGTAGCTGTTCTTGTTGTGTGCTATCAAGTCAATTCCAACTTACAGCAAGCCTACAGGACAAAGTAGGACTTCTAATCCTCGTGTAGGCAGGGCCAATGACACCAGTCTTCAGCTTATAAAATGGACAAATATTCTATTAAATTGAAAAGGTTAGGAGGCTTCATGTCAATGTTTTTTTCTGAAGTCTATGACACCATCCAAGAAACACACTGTTTAGGTACACGATGCCTAGTCAACTTTATTAACAACTTTGGTTAAATTAAGCTTCCAATTACTTTGAAATTGAATTTGATGACAAATTGTATTACAATAAAAAATAATATCCAGCTGAAGAATTATTCTTTGTAAAGATTTTGAATAGAAATCTGCAATGTAATTGTGCCATTCAAAAGTTAATTTCATACCTTTCAAAGCCTAATTCAAAATGTAAACAACAACAAAAAAAAATTATGCCAGTTTCAACAAGAAAAGCTAATTCCCTCAATGTTCTAAATTCTGAGTATATAAACCAGAATGAGCTACCAAAATCTAACATTTTACTCTAGGAATGATCAGGGTAGCCATTAATTACATTATATCTACACACTATTAAACATGGTGAGGATCACAAAGCATCTTATCACAAGTACATTTTTTTTAAATGACTGTTTACTGCCTCTTAGTTTCTTGTTCAAGGAGCTCTGGTGGCGTAGTTCCTAAGGCATTTCACTGCTAACCAGAAGGTTGGCAGTTCAAACCCACCAGCTACTCCATGGAAGGAAGACTGGGCAATCTACTTCCGTAAAGATTTCTTGCCTTGGAAACCCAAAGCGTGTTGCTATGAGTTGGAATCAACTTGATAGCAGTGAATTTGGTTGGTGAATTTAGTTTCTTGTTATGTCCTGCTTAAGGTGACTGTGAGAACTCTGGCCTTTAATCTGAGGAATCACTGTAGAGAAGCGACATGTTATATCTTACACTTCAAAGTGACCTCTCTGGCTTCCCTCCTGAGATCATTCTATTATGGTGGAAGGTTATAAGAGGCATTAATTACAATCTTTGTGCTAGATCCTGGTGAAATGTAACGGTGGCTTTCTTCATAGTGAGAGCAGTAAAGATGGTGAGAACTGGCTGGATTATGGACATATTTTAAAGGTATAGCTAACAGTAGTGCATGAAATACAGGATGTTGTATGAGAAAAAGAGAAGAGTAAAAGCTGAGTCTAAGTTTTGGTCTGAAGCACTGGAAAAATGAGATGGCTACCCACTCAGGGAAAATTATGGGTAGAGGTGGGCTTAGAAGAAAATACAGAGTTCAATTTTTGACATGTAAAATACAAGTGTGAATGGAATATGCAAATGGGTAAACAAGTCCAGAGTTCAGTGGAAAATAACTTGAGCTGGAAGAGTCCATGTTATATAGAGAGTAAACCAAAAAAAAAACAAAACCTTACAGCCCTCAAGTTGGATCTGACTCATAGACTCCCCTCCTTCAGTTTCTGAGGTGGTATCACTATGGAAGTAGATTGCCCAACCTTCTTTCCAAGGAGTGGCTGGTGAGTTTGAACCACCAGCCTTCTGGTGCTAAGCCTTAGGCACTAGGCCACCAGAGCTCCTTATATACAGAATGTTGTTGTTGTTGTTGTATATTGTTGAATCAGCCCCGACTCATAGCCACCCCTCCTTGGGTTTCTGAGGCGGTATCAGTACAGAAGTAGATTGTCCAATCTTCCTTCTGAGGAGTGGCTGGTGGGTTTGAACTGCCAGCCTCCTGGTTAGCAGTCAAATGCCCTAGGGACTATGCCACCAGAGCTCCTTATATAGAGAACACTTACCAGAAATTGGATGAGATCACCAGAACAGTAAGGATAATTAAAGAAGATCAAGATTAAGAGGCAAAACAAAAGTGAAGAGATAATTCAGAAGGGCAAAAACAAAGAAGTATAAAAGGAATATCCAGCATAGAAGGAAGAAAATCAAGACAGTAGTGTCCTTGAATCCAAGTCAAGGCAAAGTATCAAGGATTGGACCACTTTTGGCAAATTCTATCAAGAAATCAAGTAGTAACAGAACAAAACCAGACCACTGTATTAAATAGTATGAGAGTCAATGGTGAAATTTAAAAGAGCATTTATCATGGGTAAAACCAAAAAAAATCAAATCCACTGTCGTGGAGTCGAATTTGACTCACACCAACCCCTCCTTGGGTTTCCGAGGTGGTATCACTATGGCAGTAGATTGCCCAACCTTCCTTCTGAGGAGTAGCTGGTGGGTTTGAACTGCCAGCCTTCTGGTTAGCAGTCAAATGCCTTAGGCACTATGCCACCATAGGTAGAGGCAAAGTTAGATTGAAGTAGCTTCAAGAGATAATGCAAAATGAGCTGAGCATTTACATTAGGTAGATACACTCCTTGGAGAGATAAATCATGGGAGAATAGTAGGGCTGTGTATGCACAGGGAGACAGCTCAGGGGTCAGGAGTCCATGAAAGGGAAGGAGACAGGGAAGAGGTTGGGGAGGAAGTGGGAGGGAAGCTGTTGCATTGTGGGAAATTGTAGTCAATGTCATGAGACAAAGTGTATATGAGCTGCTGTATGGAAAGCGAATTTGCTCTGTAAACTTTCACCCAATCACAATAAAAAAAAGAGAGAGAGAGAAAGAGAGCATGAGCGAGAGACAATGCAAAGAAAGTATATAGGATCTAGGGAGTGGACAACTTTTGTAAATAACTAGAAGTTGAAGGGAACAGAGAAAAGGAACAATAGCTGCAAGTGAAGATGGAGTCATACAGGGTTTTTGTTTGTCTTCATTGTGCTGCTTTAAAAAAAAAAGATGAAGAAAGAAACAACAGTATGCTGATGAGAGGCCTGATGGAGAGGAAGAGTAATATATCTGACAGATCAGCAAACTGTGGCTCCTAGGCCACATCTGGCCCAGTGCCTGTTCTGAACAGCATATGGACTAAAGAAATGGCTCAAAAGAAAAAAAAAATTCAAAAGAATAATAGTATTTAGTGACGTGAAAATTATATCAAATTCAATTTCAGTTTTACAAACAGCTTTATTGGAACACAGCCACACTCCTTATTTATGCATTGCCTATGGATGCTTTAGCACTACAACAGCAGAGCTGAGTTGTGATAGAGATGTATTCTAATCATTTATCACTGCTATCATGAGTCATAGTAATGCTATTGTAATTTGACAATATTTTAAGTGCCATGCATATTCCCATACTGTGACACTTTACTTTTTTTCATTCGTCAATATATACCCCTTATGTTAAAACAAGAAAGAAGAGAAAGTGAACTTCAAGTGTTAAGAAGCTTTGCATAGCCAAGAGTGGATTATTATTATCATTTTAATCAAATCACATGGGAAAGTATTTTGTTTATTATTCAATGATGTTATAGCTATCTTAAAAAAATATATGGCAACATTACCAGCCTAAAAACTCATGTAAAAATTCTCAACTCACAAGAAAGCAATGGTCAGAAAAATAAGAAAATTTAAAATAATATTACATCACAGCAGAATTTCTTCACAAAATACAAAGATGAAAATGAGGCTACAAGCAAATAAGTATTCAAATGGTGCAATTGTTAACCAAGCAAAGAAAGTTGTTTCCCAAAGCTGAGTTACTTAAATTATTTTCAACAAAGAAATGCATCCAGAGAAAATGAACTTGTTTAAGAATCTTATCTTTTTGGCAAGAATAACTCAGAGTTAAGGAATTTGGATGCAACATCAATAGTTAATAGTGAACATCCTTTAATAATCAGAATGTGGAATGTACCAAGTATGAAACTAGGAAAATTGGAAATTTTCAAAAATGAAATGGAATGCATAAAGATCAGTATCCTTGGCATGAATGGACTGATAGTGGCCATCTTGAATCAGACAATCATACTGTCTACTATGCCAGAAATAACAGATTGAAGAGGAATGGTATCTCATTCATCATCAAAAAGAATGTTTTAAGATTTAACCTGAAATACAGCACTGTCAGTAATAGGATAATATCCATACACCTACAAGGAAGATCAATTAATACCACTATTATTCAAATTTATGCACCAACCACTAAAGCCAAAGTTGAAGACACTGAATATTTTTACCAACTTCTGCAGTTTGAAATTGATGAAACATGAAATCAAGATGTACTGACTATTACTGGTGATTGAAATGTGAAAGTTGGAAACAGAGAAGCATCAGTAGTTGGAAAATTAGGCCTTGCTGATAGAAATGATGCCAGAGATCACATTAAATAATTTTATAAGACCAACACCTTATTCATTGCAAATACCTTTTTTCAACAACATAAACAGTGACTGTACATGTGGACTTCACCAAATGGAACACACAGGAATCAGATCGACTAAATCTGTGGAAAGAGGCAATGGAGAAGCTCAATATCATCAGTCAAAACAATGCCAGGATCTGACTGTGGAAAAGACCATCAATTGCTCATATTCAGGTCCAAGGTGAAGCTGAAGGCAATTAAAACAAGTCCACAACAGCCAAAATACAATCTTCACTATATCTTACCTGAATTTAGGGACCATCTGAAGAATAGATTTAGTGCATTGAATACTAATGACCACGGAACAGACAAGTTGTGGGATGACATCAATAACATCATACAAGAAGGAAGGAAAAAGTCATTAAAAAGAACAAATAGATGTCAGAAGAGACTCTGAATGTTGCTCTTGAATGGAGAATAGGTAAAGCAAATGGAAGAAATGATGAAATAAAAGAGCTGAACAGAAGATTTCAAAGGGCAGCTCAAGAAGACAAAGTAAAGTATTAAAATGAAATGTGCAAATATCTAGAGTTAGGAAACTAAAAGTGAAGAACATGCTTGACATTTCTCAAGGTGAAAGAACTAAAGAAAAAATAAAAGCATCAAGTTGCAATATTGAAGGATTCTATGGACAAAATACTAAATGATGCAGGGAGTATCAAAAGAAGATGGAAGGAAAACACAGATTCATTGTACCAAAAATGCAGGTGAATATTCAACTATTTCAGGAGGAAGCATATAATCAAAAACAAATGGTACTGGAGGAAGAAGTCCAAGCTGCACTGAAGGAATTGGCAAAAAATAAGGCTCAGTAACTGACAGAATACCCAATTGAGATGTTTCAGCAAATAGATGCAGCATTGGAGGCATTAACTCATTTATGCTGGGAATTTGGAAGACAACTACCTGGCCAACTCCCTAGAAGAGATTGATATTTGTGCCCATTGCAAAGAAATGTGATCCAAAAGAATCACATTCCAAAAAGAATGTGCAGATTATCAAACAATATCATTAATATCACACACAAATAAAATCTTTCTGAAGATAATTCAAAAATTGTTGCAGCAGTGCATTTATTGACAGGGAACTTCCAGAAACTCAAGATAGATTGAGAAGAGGACACAGAACAACAGTTATCATTGCCGATGTCAGATGGATCTTAGTTGAAAGAAAAGAATACCAGAAAGATGTTTACTTGTGTTTTATTGACTATGCAAAGGCATTCGACTGTGTGGATCATAACAAATTATGGACAACATTGAGAAGAATGGGAATTCCCAAATACTTAATTGTGCTCGTGAGGAACCTGTACATAGAGCAGTAGGCTGACATCCAAAGAGAACAAGGGGATACTGCATGGTTTAAAATCAGGAAGGGAGTGTGTCAGGGTTATATCTTGTCACTGTACTTATTCAATCTGTATGCTGAGCATATAATCCAAGAAGAAGAATGCAGCATCAGGATTGAAGGAAGACTCATTTACAACCTGAGATATGCAGATGACACAACTTTGCTTGCTGAAAGTGAAGATGACTTGAAGCATTTACTGATGAAAACCAAAGATTACAGTCTTCAGTATGGATTACACCTCAACGTAAAGAAAACAAAAATCCTCAAAACTGGGCCAATAACCAATACCATGATAAATGGAAAAAAGATTGAAGTTGTCGGGATTTCATTTTACTTGGTTACCCAATCAATATCTATGGAAGCAGCAGTCAAGATGTCATATTGCACTGGGCAAATCTACTGCAAAAGACCTCTTTAAAGTATTAAGAAGCAAAGATGTCACTTTGAAGCCTAAGGTGTGCTTGACCCAAACCATGGTATTTTCAATTGCCTCATAAGGATCTGAAAGCTAGACAATGAATAAGAAAGACAGAAAAAGAGTTGATGCCTTTAAATTGTGACGTTGGCAAAAAACACTGAAAATATCATGGACTGCCAGAAGGACGAACAAATCTGTCTTGGATGAAGTGCAGCCGGGATGCTCTTTGGAAACAAGACTGGCTAGATGTTTATTTTTTTTTAAATGCATTTTATTGAAATATAATTTATGTACAGTGAAATACACAAAACTAAAGTGACATGGGTCAATGCATTTTTTTTCCAGTGTTCTCTCCCCACCCCTTCTACCCCTCGCAACCAACAAATAAAGTTTCCCTCCATATATAAACCTTTCCTAGACCCTCCACAACAACAAACTAATACTATATTTGTCCTTCTGTGATTGACTTATTTCACTCAGCATAATGTCCTCCGAGTTCATCCATGTTATGTGGTGTTTTGCAGATTCTACAGTATTCTTTAGTGCTGCACAGCATTCCATTGTGTGTATGTACCATAGTTTGGCTATCCATTCTTCTGTTGATTGGCATGTAGGTTGTTTCCTTTTTTTTGCTATTGTAAACAGCACTGCGATGAACATGGGTGTGCATATATCTGTTCCTGTCCTGGCTCTCACCTCTCTAGGATATATACCTAATAATGGGATTGCTGGGGCAAATGGTATCTACAATTCCAGCTTTCTAAGGAATTGAAGAATGGCCGGATTTTGTCTCAACTACTTTGGTCATGTTGTCAGAAAGGATTATTCCCTGGAGAAGGACATCATGGTTGGTAAAGTGGAGCATCAATGAGGAAGGGGAAGACCCTCAATGAGATGGACTGGCACAGTGGCTACAACGATGTGCTCAAGTGTAGCAAGGATTGTGAGGATGGCACAAGACCAGGCAGTGTTTCGTTCTATTATACACAGAGTCACTAGTCAGAGCCAACATGATGGCATCTAACAACAACAACTCTACAACATTAAAAATATTCAAACCTACCATGTGTTACTGAAGGAGTAGAGTCACCAATGAATTTCGTTGGCTGTCACGGACATAACCATTACTTGTTGTTGTTAAGCACCATTGAGTCAATCTCCCCTCACAGCTATACTATGGGACAGAGAAGAACTATCCCATAGGGTCTTCTTGGCTATAATCTTTACTGAAGCCGATTGTCAAGTCTTTTTCCCACAGAACCACTAAGTGGTTTGAAATGCCAACCTGTGGTTAGCAGCCAAGTGGTTAATGGTTTGTGCCACCAGGGCTCTTTTAACTTTCACTACTTTTGTTAATTTGTCAGAAGTAGAAGCAAATATCCTGACTTGTCTTAACACAAAGCAGTTTGACGGCTTTGTACTGGTAAAACTTAATCGCTATTTTTTATTTCAAGGTTAGATTAAGATTATTTTCTGAATCAGACCTGCCTTCAACCAATTAATGGCTTTGAAAATTAGCTTTTGATGTAGACTTTATAAAGTTTCTTAATTACCCAAAATCACAAGGAACTGTAACTATACCACTTACATGCCTAATTTTACTGCAATAAAATCATTTTGACAAAAGCTAATGTTTGAATCACAGATAACATCCAGCTCCTTCACGCACTTCTCATACTGTCAAAAATTAAAACAAGAAGTGAGCTCTTCATTCCCTCCACAAATTTTCAGCAGACATGTTTGCTGAGCTTAAACTCTAAAAGCATCCTTGGAATCTGCATGCCTCAAAATCCATTTAAGTTGAACACAAAAGGCCACATAGTGTATGATTCCATTTATATAAAATATCCAGATTAGGCAAATCTATAAACAGAAAGTACCATATTTTCAGCAAATAATATGCCTACATTAATAACACATACATGCATATTGTGTGTACAGTACACATAAGAAACTAACACGTGAGGGGGTTGCACAGTTTACAAAAAGTCATATAATGTGTGTGTTATTTGTGTCAACTGCTATAGATAGTGGTTTCTTAGGGTTGGAGGAGGAGAGAGGAGGCAGTGGGAATGGCACTTTTAAGGGGTATAAAAATATTCTAAATATAGATGAGGGTGATGGTTATACAACTGTGAATATACTAAATACCACTGAATTGCACACTTTAGATGAGTTGTACAGTATGTAAATTATATTTCAATAAAGCGGTTTTTAAAAATTTCTTAAATTGTGCAGCTGAGGAGAGCTTCTACCTAACCTTCAAATGGAAGGAATTAATTTCCAATATGATGACATTGTATAAGGCAAATATCAAGAGAAGAATTAAATAGAGTCTTATAAAGGATTACCAAAGATGAATATGTTTACATGCTAGTGGACTGGTATCAGTACTTGGTGTAGCATAGTGCCTAAGGTATCTGACTGCTAACCAGAAGGTTGGCAGTTCAAACCCACCAGCCACTCCACTGAAAGAAGATGGGGCAATCTGTTTCTGTAAAGATTTACCACCTCGGAAACCCAACGAGGGTTGCTACGAGTTGGAATTGACTCAATGGCAGTGAGTTTGGCTTTTTTTAGTTTATTATAAATTTTTAAATATGCCTTACTATTGTATTTTGAATTTCATCAACAAAAATACGTGAACATTTCTTTTCTCTCTTGTAATATAAGTACTTACATCATAACTGTGATTTTGCCTCTTGCCTGCACAACCAAAAACATTTACTATCTCATCTATTATGGGAAATCTGATACAGGAGAGACATTTGGTTGTACAAAGACAACATACTCCTACCACCTGCTTTTAAAGGCAAAACCCCAAAAAATGGCAGGACACGAGAGAGAACTACCTTCACAGCTTTTACATTAATTGAAACCACTGTCTTCACTGCTCTAGAGTAATGCCATTGTCTCCTAATCTGTACACCTAATTCTAATTTTGTTCTTGCTGTCCTTGACCACAAACACAATTGATTCTCCGCATATAAACGAGAATGATTTTTTCAAACATTATTCTCATTTTAGGGTTCAAATGAAAAGTGTCCAAGGGCTTTCCATTGCAGTTGGAATTAAATATCAATTCCATACAATTCCTATCGGATGTGGCCTATGTCTACCTTTGACCCATCCCCAACCGGGGTACCCTCTGTGCTCCTTGTACTGCTGTAGACACAACACTGCCTTCTTCATTTCAGGAACTACAGCATGGTAGTGCCAGCCCCTAGTTTGCATCTCTGTTCTATCTGCCTGTGATTTTTGCTCTATACTGAGATTTTCATTTTTTGCTGACTCTTGCATCATTTGGCTCTCACCTCTTCACTCATATGGCTCACACTGCCCATCTCAACCCCTCTTTCCAGTAATGGCCACCTGCATACACTCCCTTTATTTCCACAGTTGTGTCTTTGTGTGTATGTGTGCTTCTGAATCCACCTCACTTAAAAAAATGTCCCACTCTTAACTTCTTTCTATTCTCTTCATGTATCAACTGCTGCTCATTAGACAATAGCCAATTTTCAGCTTTTTCTACTTCCGTAAACACAGCTTGTTTTCTCTTCATAGAACCATTGAAGTCAACAATTAGCATCACACAATTCAGTCAGAAATATTCTCTAAATTTTCCTGCAGAGCATACCTCTTAAATTACCTATTAAATTTCTCAGCTTTCTAATAAGATGGATCAGGTATTACTATGTAGGGATACCCTGTCTCTTCTCCCCACAGTGATGGACATACTGCTGAGCAAGCATTTGGTTCTCAGTAAATATTTTTCATAGAATAAGAATAGGCTAGCCCTGTCCGCCAAACTTCAATTCCTTAAACCAACTGAATAGTAGGAAACACATCTTCTATGGCTGAAGCACAGTAAAAGAAAACATATCTTGGCCAGAAGAAGGAAAGGGTTTTTTTAATACAAAAATCTCTGCAATTCAATAATTACCTACTGAACATGTGCGTCAATTTGTTTTTCCAGGAGTGATGATGAAATTAATAGTAATTTATCCATCTTGCCTCAGCTACAGTCTTATGATCATAGGCAGACACTTTATGTTACGACTATGCAAGGTTAAGGGCAGTTTATGGCCCCCGATCAGCATGTTGTTAACCAGACTGTGAGGAGACTGTGTATGTGACCTTGGCCTCATTACCATCCTGAGCCAACCAACAGGGCTCTGTCCCATCCATCTTCACTATAACAACCAAAAAGGTTATTAGAATAATATAAAAGTTCCAGTGATGTTTTTAGCATCTAAATTTTAATTAGTGACATAAAAGCACGTTGCTATCGCTAATAAAATTATTACTAGCTGTGAAAATTAATAATAATAATGTTAGAAATTTCTCCATTATTTCTGAAAACTTTTGTTCAGCATTTAGTGATACAAAACTTCTTAGGTCAAGGGTTCAGTTTCTTTTGATATTTTGTTTTAATGGCTGTCATGAGGGAAAAAGACATTGTACACAGAGAATCAAATGGAAAAAGTACTTGTTGCCTTACTTAATAAATCATAATGCTTATTTCTTTGTCTCATCCACCAGTTATGCAAATATTTTTGCTGAAATTCCGCCAGTAGATTTATATCTCCTCTGATGCCAATCGGCATTTCTTGCAACTAATCTAAAGGTTGTTGTTATTGTTGTTGTTATCTGTCGTCAAGTCGGACCCAACTCATAGTGACCTCTCCTTGGGTTTCTGAGGCAGTATCATTACGGAAGTAGATTGCCCCATCTTCCTTCTGAGGAGTGGCTGGTGGGTTTGAACCACCAGCCTTCTGGTCAGCAGTCAAGTGCTTTAGGCACTATGCAGTTTTAAAATATTTTAACAAATAAGTTAAAAAGTCTCTGAAGTTCTTGATTTAGATGACTTTCAAGGTTAGAAAGTTCTGTTTTTAAGATTTTAAAGCTCATACATATGCTATTAGTGATGTTAAAAAGGAAGACATGACATGATTTTTTTGTCAGAAATCTTGACAACTAAACAAAAATACAAGCAAATTATTAGAAAATAAAAATCACTATCCTTTCAATGTTTTTTTTGTCAAGCATTCCTTCTAAGCTTTCCCTTAGAAAAAAGCTTTTCCCTTTGTCCTAAGTGTAAGGCCTCAATGACTCAAAAGATGCTGCATTAAAAATTAACAAAAGCAGGTAGACCCAAGGTATCTATTTTGGTTGGCTCAATTATGAACTTCACCAGAACTGACTCTTCTTAGATTTTAAAATGTCAGTATCAGAAAATAATTCTCTTTTCATACACATAAAAATAACCCTGAGATTTTGACATTTATTTTTTAATACAAAGCATCAACACATATTGGCACAGAGAACATTTCTCAGTGCCTAAGGCATCTGACTGCTAATCAAAAGGTTGGTGGTTCAGACTCACCGGCCACTCCACAGAAAAATGATGGGGCAATCTACTTCTGCAGAGATTTACCACCACGGAAATCCAATGAGGGTTCACTATAAGTCAGAATAGACTTGATGGCAGTGCATTTGTTTTTTGTTTTTTTTTTAATTACTTTTAAACAGTTTCGTTAAAAAACAAGCTTGAGAAGGAAAAATGGTAACCACAAGAAAACAAAACAAAACAACAACAACAAAAAAATCTCACTGAAGTTAAAAGTAAGACTAGTTAAAAGTAAGAATAAAATGAGAACATGTGAAATTGTACCTATCATTTCTTGCATCTTTGGCAGGGCAATGAAAACCCCCTACTCTCTACAAGTTGTAGAGAGAAATTAACTTTTCCACCATGGGTATATCTATATAAAACAAGTGCACAATATCTGGCTTTATCAAAGTCATTTCAGATTTTACCCAACAGCTCTCCTTATATACCTGGTAATAAACTAAACTGTAGACATTAGGGGGAAAAAAGTCATTATCAAAGAAAGCAAAACACTGGTAAAATATTATGAGCAACTGTTGTATTTTACCTACTGCTTAAAATTGTTAAGCAACCAGAGGCAAAAGCTACGGTGATATGACTTGCCACATGTACTGAGAGCTAATAAGCGTAATGAACACTGAGTATGGTCAATAATCATGTAAGGAAACAGGCAAGAATCAACACCACAAAAAGGGAAGTAATTTACTACGTAGCCTATAATTACCTCTGAATCTTACAGTACAGAATATTATTGAGGCAAATAGCTTAGAAAGATTTAAAAAGGGATTAGTCATTCACATGAACGAATAGATCCAGCATCTAGTTACCTGAGCTGGGGGAAGAAAAGAAAAGAAAAAAAAAAGATACATCATAGAAGCAATATGCCCCCTCCTCTATTCAAGGTGCAGTGATTCTCAATTAGGAAGAAACTTCTAAGTGCAGCCTATATGCTTCTGGAAATGTAAATGGTTATCTATTCAAATGGAGTTCTGGGTGGCACAAATAGGTAAGTGCTCGACAACTAGGCAGAACGTTAGTGGTTCAAACACACCCAGAAGCATCTCAGAAGACAGGCCTAGTGACCACTTCCAAAAGTCACAGCCCTGAAAATCTTAGGGAGCTTCTACTCTTCACACAAGAAGATACTATGTATCAGAATCCACTCAACAACTACATCCCACCAACTAACAAAAACACAACATAAAACGGTGACAAACTCAAGAAGACACTAATCGAACAATAAAAATTTCCAAACAAACTAGAATACCACAAACAAGAAAAATCCAACAGCGGCTCAAGTTAACAAATCAAACTTGTGGGGTGGTTAATTCTAAACTGTTTTGAGCTATAATATTATTAATGTATAGAATGCACCTAGAATACAGAAGATTTTGTTACAGCAATTCTTTTTATTCAGAAAGATACTCTTGATTTTTTCAAATAATATTTTAACTACCAATGAAGCTAAAATTTTGATATATGGAAAAGGAAATTAGATGATACAGAATAATTTTAAGTGGTGTTAATAATCAAAATATTTAGAAGCTGACCCTGATCTTGAGATATTTCAGTTACGATGGAATTATCTAAAATAGTGAATTTAAAAAAGAACAGCCTTTATGTAAACTTTACTTAAAACTACATGAATCTTCATTATTATTATTATTATTCAAGATAAAATACAAAAGAAACATAGCACCAAAGTATAGGAGCCAACAGAATAATATAAATTCTCCCACTTACTCACTGACATCAAGTTGATTC
The DNA here is from genome assembly GCF_000298275.1 of Orycteropus afer afer. NCBI lineage: Eukaryota > Metazoa > Chordata > Mammalia > Tubulidentata > Orycteropodidae > Orycteropus > Orycteropus afer. The sequence goes on along the minus strand of NW_006921754.1, from coordinate 1,045,065 downwards.
CTACTCATAGTGACCCCCACTGGGTTTCTAAGGCTAGGAATCTTTATAGAAGCAGATAGCCTCACCTTTTTTCTGCAGAGTGGTTGGTGTGTTCAAACCACCAGCCTTTTGATTAGCAGCCAAATACCTTAACCACTACACTACTGTTGTTGTTGTTGTTATGTGCCGTTGAGTCAGACCCGACTCATAGCGAC
>NW_006921754.1:1043397-1044712 GCF_000298275.1 Orycteropus afer afer | reverse complement strand
AAATTAAAAATATTGAATTAAATAATTAACAAGACATATAATATTTTAAATTTATACATAAATTTAAATAAAAATTTAAAATAAAATTGAAATTCAAAAAAAGTGTTACTACCTAACTTCACTACACTTCTAATTTTTGTCTGAAATATTATGATGGTTTTAAAATACAGCTTCAAATTATTTGACAATCACATAGATACTTTGGGGGTCTATGTTCCTGTCCTTTAGATGTGGGCAGGTTTGTGACTGCTATGCCCAGTAAAATGTAGGGGAAGTGACGCTGAGTGACTTCCAAAGCTAGGACAGGAAAGATCACGCAGTTTTCATCTGGTCCCCTTGGAATGCTGGATCTGGGAGAAACCAGCCTCTATGTAAGAAATCCCACTGCCCTGAGACAGCCATGCTGGCCAGGTCACATGTAGGCACTCAGGTAGACAGCCAGCATCAGCTTCCAGCAAGTGAGGGCGCTGGCATTTGACTACAACCACATGAGCAATCCCAAGTGCGAAAGGACCAGCTGAGCCCTTCCCGAATTCCAGATCCACAATGTCATGATCAAAATAAAATGGTTCTTAAGCTACTAGATGCTGGAGGAATTTGTTAAGCAGGAAGTATAGTAATGAGAAAGAGGTACTGTAATTAAAACTTAGCAGTGAGTCAAATCATCGATTTTCTACACTGAATTCCTCTTTATTTTCTTACATGAATATCAGAGGCTGAGTGGCAAAAAAAAAAATCTTTCACTTGATCTGCATTTGTATAAAAGCCTTCTATTTCCTCAAAACGTGTAAATATTTTTTTCAGCCTCATTGGATTGGAGGACTTGGAGCATTGTATAGTAAAAATATTAATTTAAACGGAAACAAAAATAATTATACTTAAAAGTAAAATTTAAGAATGTAAAAAGGGCACGGGTTTTAGAGCTGGAGAGACCCAGATTTAAACTCACCTCGCCATTTACTTATGTGACTTAGGGCAAGTTACTTAACCTCTCTAATCTTGACTTTCTTCGTGTAGCATAATACTATGTAAAGGGCAGGAACGGTTGTTGAAAACTCACTGCTCCACATCCTCTCTTCTAGTTCTCTCCAGAATTCACTCAATGAGGAAGCCATTCCCACCACTGCCAATTAAAACAGCATTGGTCACGGTTGCCAATGACCTCTTTACTTGGAAATCCAACATTCCCATCCTGCTGGAACTATCAAAATAATTTGACACTGATGATTATTATCTCCTTTTCTTAAAATACTGTCGTCACTTCACCAAAGAGGATATTCAGGCAGCCAACAAACATATGAAGAAATGCTCATGA